>NW_025111118.1:6600000-7136248 GCF_015476425.1 Leptopilina heterotoma
TTTTTTCTTCAAGAATATTTTTATTTTTAAGATAATTTTCTTACTTTCAGAATATTATTTCGAATTCAAGAATTTTATTCTTACGTTCCGAATATTATTCTTACATTTTGAATATTGTTATAAATATTTTGAATTCAAGAATATTTTTATTTTCAAAATAATTTACTTACTTTCAGAATACTATTTTAAATTCAAGAATATTTTTGTTTTCAAAATAATGTTTTTTTACATTCGAAATATTATTCTTACATTCCAGATATTATTCTTACCTTCTCAATATTATTCTTACTTTTCGAATATTATTTTGAATTCAAAAATATTTTTATTTGCCAAATAATTTTCTTGCTTTCTGAATACTATTTTGAATTCAAGAATATGTTTTTCAAACTAATTTTCTCACTTTCGAAATATAATTCTTACATTCAAAATATTATTCTTACTTTCAGAACAATATTTTTTTTCCGAATATTACTTTGAATTCAAAAATATTTTTATTTTATAAATAATTTCCTTACATTTGGAATATTATTCTTACATTCCAAATATTATTCTTACATTCCGAATATAATTTTCATTGTAAAAATGAAATGCATTCGTAAATTTGGAATTTTTGTTCGTCAGTATTGTGTGAAAAAAATCATTAGAAACGCTAATTGATAATTAATATTTGTAATTAATATTTAAAAATGTTATAATAATAAAATAATAATAATAATAATAATAATAGTAGGTATAATATTAATATTAATACTATTAATTTATTATATTTATAAATTTGGAGAAAAAATATATTTCAAAAATTTTTAAACATACATTTTTCTCCTCGAAAAATAAAAACAAATTTATGTGAGGATTTTTCCCGCGCTCGTATTATAAATAAAGATAAAGATAATTTTTGCCTGCATTTTTCTCTGAAATAAAATGAAAGTGATGGTTTCTGCCATGGGAAACTCACACAAACGCTTTTAGAATTCCCCCTTGATTCACGTTTTGTAACTCCCCGGGTATATCGACCCCAGAATTTTCCCGGTAGAAAAAGGGTCGATGACACCCCTCCTAAATTTCTAAGCCCCCTTTCATCTTGAATTCACCCGGAAGTCGTAGAACCGTGCTCTTGTCAAAACGGTCACCAAAGAACAACTAGATTTTCGATTTTTTTTTTTTTTTTTTTTTTTTGTTGCTTTTTGTATATTCTAAACGTCTCAACAACCCCTTCCTTTTTGCGAAGAATGAAAAGAAAAAATTTTTCGAAAAATTCTTTTTTCTTAGTGTATTCTTCTATTTTTTGTCAGAATTTTATTTACAAAAAAAAAAGAATTTTTTCTAACTAAAATTAGCACTGAAAAAAGTAGAATTTTTTGTAAATAAAATTAGGATTAAAAAAAGTAGATTACTCTAAGAAAGAAAATTTATTAGATTCAAATAATGGATTACTTGGCTAGTAACAAATAAATATTTACTTGAATCAAAGAATTTTTATTCAAATATAGATCAAATTAAATTAAATATGGTTGAAATAATAAATTGTATATTAAAATCAATAATTTTATTATTTGGAGCAAATGCTATTTATTTGATTTGAATAAAAATTCTTTGATTCAAGCAAATATTTATTTGCTAGTAGACAAGAAATCGATTATTTGGATCAAAAAAATTTTTTCCACTGTAGTTAAATTAATCTAGTGAATTAATAAAGAATAAATTTTCTTAGTTTAAATTATAATTTTCAAAAATATCTCTTATTTTTTGAAAATAATAAGAAAATAATAAAATAATCTCTTATTTAGTTTAATATAATATGTATTATCAATTTAATAATTAATTAATTTTTTTGTCAAATATTTTAAAGAAATTATTATTGTTAAATTATTATTGTTAAAATTATTGCTAGATACAAAATTCTGTTTGTACAACAAAAATTATTTAATTCAAACAATTATTTTTTTGATTATTATATAAAATAAATATTTATTTACGAATTCTTTTATTCTTAGAAATATTTCTTTAAAATATTTATTTATACATTTTTAACATAATATTTCTTTATAAAATATTTTGATGAAATAGTTATTAGAAACATTTATTTTGAACCCAATTGTTACAAAACTAAATAAATACAGAAACAACATTTATTGGATAATACTCAAATAATTGATTATTTCATTTAGATAAATTTAACTAACCAATTATTCAAAGAAAGTATTTTTTTATGTAAAAAAAAGATAAATTAATTTTTTTAATGTAAAACGATAATCCTTTCTTAAACAATTGTGCTTTTTTAAAAATGAAATGTATGAAATAATAATTTAATTAAATAGAAATAATATTTTCAATATTAAATATTTAATACTAAAAAATAATAAAACGAATTGTAAATAATATTATTCTTATTAATAATAATAATATTTAATATTAATGTTGATATTAATTTAATATTCATTTTATTTATTTGATATTGAATATTAAATACTTAATATTCTACAATATAAACAAGGATATGTGGAAAGTATTTTAAATAAAGAAAAAAATATAAATAAATTTATTATAATTTATTATTAACAAATAAATTTAAATAATAATCAAAACAATAAATTAAAAAATATTTAACAATTAAAAACAATTCAACTTAAAAAAAAAGGAAATATTTTACCACTATAATAATTTTTCAATTACTCCAAAAAAATTTTTTTGAGGGGAAAAAATTGAAATTTTCGTCATGATGAAGAAATAAAAACAAAATGGCGTTTGACGCTTTATAGTAATGGCATCGTGGTGTAATTTTGTACAAGAAGGAGGGAAAGAGATAGAGGGGTGGGGAGGGGATTCCCACAAAACCAAGCAAGTGACCCCTATTTTTCGAGGGTTTCTCACCCTTCGTATATGTATATTACATACATACATTGAATACATCCGTATCTATAGAGGGATCAAAAGATATAGAAAATATTTTTCATGAAAATTCCTCGGAAAAATAATCTTCACTTCCAGTTATACTAGTCATGCCATCTGTGTAGTTAACTGGCAAGTGTTGTACAATAACTTATGTTCACTTCGAAGATAAGATACAGTCACATCGCCTTAATATGGTAACTGCCTACGTTACCGCGCTATTTACTTTCGCCAACTAAAACTGTTTAGTTAGTATTTAAAACACTTTTCGAAATCTACTTTAGCTGATACAAATGTACTTTGAAAAAAATATTTAATTTCGATTTTAATTTAATTTTTAACTAAATTTTGATTTTTATTTAATTTCTAACTTAATTTTCATTTTAATTTAATTTCTAACTTAATTTTCATTTTAATTTAATTTCTAACTTAATTTTCATTTTAATTTAATTTCTAACTTATTTATTTTTCATTTTAATTTAATCTTTACTGTCTTTATTTATATATTTATTAACTTTCGAAGTCTGAAATTAGTAAAAATTTTAACCATTATTTCGAAATTAGAAAAACTAAAAATGTCAACCAATTTGAATTTTTTTTTTAATAAGAAATTTTTAACTACAACTTATTCGATATAAAAATTGTCAATTACTACATTTTATAGCAAAAAAAGTCAAGTGAATTTAAATTAATTAAATTTTTTCTAATTCACATTTAAGAACAAGAAGAGACAAAAATGTAGTAATTGTTATTATTATTATTACTGTATAAAAATTATTTAACAAGTTGTACAATTTTTTGTTCCAGATTCAAGAAATTATCGAGATGAACGTCATTACGAGTTATATCGTCAATTAGAGTGAAATCTTTTATCGACTCAAATTGATAATAAATTCTGAATTAATGATTTTCTTCAATGTATATAACTTTCACAATTCAATGAGTCTCTAACAAAGTGGAAGATATTCTAATTAACAATGAAATATATTTATTTATAATCACTATAATAACAATAATACTTTCAATAATAATAATAAGAATAATTTTAATTAATAATTACTACTATTTCATTATTTATTATTATATTTAAAATTAAAACTATAAAATTTATGTTCTCATTTATTTTCATTATGAAATTGTAAAAAAATAATTAAAGAAAAAATTAGTTAATTGTACGAAAACAATTATTATCATAGTAATTTTAATATTTATGAATAAAATCAAACTTATGTAGTGCAAACAAAGCATAGGAATTATGCAAATTTTTTTATTCATTTCTAAAAAAAACTCAGTAATTTATTTAAAGTCGTGCTTAAAAAATTAAAAAATTATGCAAATTTTATTACCTTTTTTTAAAATAACATTTAACGTTTTGTTAAATAATTTCAGAATTTTTTTAGAAATAAATAAACAAATATACATGATACCGATTTGTCATAACAAAATTTTTCAACAAAACATTTTTTTATAGAAAAAAAAATAAAAAAATTTGTCAGTTATTATGTTTGCATCATTAAAAAATTTTTTCTTTTTTGAAAAAAGGAAAAGAAAAATTTCGTAATTTCTACCTACTAATACCATATACCTTTTTTTTTGAACCTAATAAGATAAAAAAATTTTAAAAACCAAAAATTGCGAAAAATATAATTTTCATAGCCTTGTGTCTAAAAACTTTTTCATACAGTGAATATATAATTACGTAGGAAATAATTATTATTATCTTTACATGAAAAAATAAAAATAACAACAAAAACATTCAACTTGGCAGCGATATTTGATAAATGTTTATAATTTTTACCTCTTTTCAAAACATGGCACAACAAAGTAAAAAAAATTCATAAAATCAGTAATTTTTTGAAAATTAAATTTTAATTTTGTTCAAAAATAAGGTTTTATTTAATTTAAAAAAATTTTTCTGTGGGAGGAATCTATTATAATATTATATTATTTATTTCATTATAATTACTCATTATTTTTTAATGATAATAATGAAAAATAAGGTAAAAAATGTTTATCAACTAATATTTTATTATAAAAGTAAAAAAAAAGTAAAATAAACACATATTACCAATATTCCTTTTTTTCCCGTTAAACGTAAACATTTTCATATTCAAATCATATTTTTTTTAATCGACTTTTGCATAAATTTAAAATGCGTCAAGAAGCATTTTATATTCAATTGTATCTAATATTATATCAACACAAGCAATGAATAGTTGAACTAGACATTGAAAATTTATGAGAAGAAGATGTAGAATAAATAAATCGATTCTGTTATTCAACATTCATTAAAATCCAATGTTGAATAATAGAAAAAAAGGTTTTTACATCCAATGTTGAATAATTAAAAAAAAAAAGGTTTTTACATCCAACAAACATTTTTCTTCGAAAAAGATAAAATATTTTTCATTTTTGAAATTCGAAAACAATTTTTCTATAAAAATTCACTTGGAAAAAAAATTTTTGAATTTTAGAAATTAAACAATTTTCAAAGAAATTTAATTTGGAAAAGAAATTTTCGAACTTTGAAAATTTGAAAACAATTTTGAAAGAAAACTTCGAGAAAAATTTTTTAACTTTGAAATATAAAAACAAAAAAAAATTCTACTCAGAAAAAATCGACTTTATGGAAAGAAAAAAAGAGGCAAACCTTTTTTTAAAACGTTTATTTTTTCTAATCGCAACTTGAAGATTGATGAGAAAAAAAACAGGTTTCTCCAATTGGAAAGTTAAAGAATCACCTGTCTTTTTGTATTTTTTTTTTTCATACACTAATCCGCAATTTCAATTAAAGTATGGTATATGTATATCTATCGTAAATGGCTTTATCCGTGTGTATTTGGACTTGTTTTTTTTTATTAAACGAAAAGATATATACACGTGTCTTGGTGTACTTAAAAACTTAATGATATAAGAATATATATATATAGACACCAATACTGATAATGTGCAACAACACGGTTTAATATTCTGACACCGGTTTTCTTAGAGACAGTCACGATTTTACCTTCGCGAGAATCAAATACGCTGATTATTTCCATTACTCGCATCGGCAGTACCAATTATCTCGTGAGTCGTAACGAATTTCTCATATATTTCTATTCCATATTTTAAAGGAAAATAAATTCGCGAAAATTTTTTTTTCTCGAATGGAGAAAAATAATTCAAAAATTCTCTTTTTACATACATAAATTAAGGAGAGAATTTAAATCATTTTTTTCCACATCAAATTTATTTGGATATTTAAATTTATTTCAATATAAACGCGACTTTAATAAAAAGTTTTTAATTGTAAAAAAAAGTCAAACGTTAAATAGAATTTTTTTATTCCTAGTTCCTGGGATTTGGACATATTCCAAAGGATTTAAAATTAATAACCAAAAAGAAACTACAACCAAATAATTTAGGATTACTTTTTTTTAGTAGAGTGTAAAATTTTATTTATTAATTATTTTTCAAATTTGATTTGAAAATGAATTTGTTGATTCCTATTATTTTGGGATCGATTGTCGTAATTTCCGGCGCGGATCCAATAGTCAAAATAAAAAATGGAACGATCGAGGGTACTTTTATGAAAAGTAGGAAGGGCAGAGAAATCGCTGCTTTCCGTGGAATTCCTTATGCCCTTCCACCTTTAGGAGAATTAAGATTCGAGGTAAGTACAAACAAAAATATAATTTACTATTTAATTTTTTCCTAAACACCCAGAGAAAAATTTTATTTAAATCAAATATAATTTACTTGAATTAAGTAAAAGTAAATTTGTCTCAGAATCTACTAAATTATTTATTTGCTTTAAGTAAAAATTTTATTCCACCCAAATAAAATTTTTATTTGAGACAAAAATTATTTTACTTGAATCAAATAAAATAAAATAAAATTTATTTGGATTTATTTGGTCAGTTGACTTCTACTTTTTTCGATACATTTTTTTTTTGATATCATTATTCCAAGTGATTTGCAATTTGAATTGTTACAATTAAATATTTTGCTCAATAGTAAAAATTTTCTCAAACGAATATGATAATTTTATTCTTGTAAATGTTGAATGAATATTCGCAATTCATCTTCATTTTGAACAAGTTCTGATCAATTTTTTAATTCCTGTATTGCGATTCGATTGCTATATTAATTTTTTTACACATGAATTATGTACTATGCAATTAGCTTTGTCATGAATTATTAGTATGCGACTTTAAAGAACATTAGAACATTGAAATGTAATTTTTATACATTGAATGAAAAACTTAATTGAAATAACCAACAAAATCTAATAAAACCAATTCAATAAATAATCAATAAAATAAATTAATCAATAAAATTGATTACTAATTTGTTTAAATAAAATAAATTTTGTTTCAGTGAATAATTTAAAAATTAAATTCTTCAAAAGAATTTTTATTTTTTAATCAATCTGTATGAACTAGTGTTTAGTAAATCATTTGATAATCCCCTAAACTGTTCTGATTAATTTATCAATGATAACCTCTGTCAATTATTTCAATTTTGTAAAAGACATAGTAAAAGAAATTTAAATAAATATACTGAAATAAATATTTTTCCTAACTATACTATGTGCTAATTACACTACTACATATATTTTAGCAGTAAATTATATTTACTACTAAATAGATATACTTAACCGTATCTAGACCTATTTTCATTACCACTGTAATTAATTTTATTAAGGTCGATAACAGGAAAAAAAAAAAATAAAAACAAAACTAAATTTAAAAATACATTTCTTTAACTCCAAACTATTTTTTTTTATTTTTTTTTTTCGAAAAATAGTTTCCTGTTTTTTTATTGATAAATAAAAAATAATACTTTCTCATTTGATATAAGAATGCAAAAAAAAAAAAAAATATTAACAGAATATATAAAATAAAAATAAATCTACTTCCATGTGGAGTATGAAAATTTTCACGCATAATTAATGATGTAATCGCGGAAAAACATGTCCAGTGAGTTATATCAATTTATTATGTCAATTTATGTATATCATTCAAAAGATGCATACTCTTATGCAATGAGAAGACAATTTATAAGTATTTACACATAATTTACAACTGAAGAAGAAATGAATATTATCTTTTAAATGACGGAAATTATATAGGGGAATGTAGTCAAGGTTGGCCTACTGTCTAGGTAGGCCACTCGCGTTTTTTTGTCAAGTTCACTAGCGCCACCTACGCGCATTTTTGTCGAAGCTTGTCTTAGTGAAACCTAACTTTTTGTTCAATTACATTTTCGGAAAATCGAAAATTGTGTTTTCTGTGACGTCGGTACAAAAAAAGCTCAAAAAAAGTTTTGTGCATAATGTGAAAAACCATTAATAAAAGATAAAAAACAAATTGAATCGTCAAGGCAAGTATGCAGAAAATTTGTGGGACTCATGGTTGAAAGGAAAACAAAGTAAAAAATCGAATCCCGAAACGTATTTCTTTTTGTTTACAACAATTCGGTAATGTTACTTACTGTCAAGGTCGGCCACTATGTGTTTAAAATGCGCAAAGTTGAGGACGAGCTACTTCATTTGCAAAAACTGCAATTCTGTATAACTCATAATATAATTGATCATCTTATTAATATTTTTATTTAATTTTATTAATATTTTAGTGCAAAACTTTTTTTTATTTATATTTATTTTTTTATATTGTTTATTGTTATTATTTTGTTATTTCATTAAGTTACAAACTGTAAACAATAAAGAATCAATTTTCCGTAACTCCAAACATGTTATTTTATTTTTTAACGATTAATGCCCTTTGAATTTTAAACATGGCCGACCTTGACTGTAATGGCTAACCTGGACTACAAATTTTTTTTTTTTTAAATCTTTATAACTTTTTCATTTTTAAACCTGTCAATTTACTTTGTACAGAAAAAATGTTCCTATTAAACAGGACTTTCCAACCATATACTTCAATTGTCCAAATTCATTTTTAAAAAAAAGTTATAAACAAAAGTCAAAAAGGTGGCCGACCTAGACTATGTTCCCCTATATAGGAAAAAATATTTAATTTCGTTACAATTTTCTTCAATGTTAACTTTTTTCCCTTTTTATTTAAGTTGTTTCGCAATTTGTTGCTCTAGAAAAATGTATCAAGGTTCCTTGAAAAGAATGTGTAGTATTTACACTATGAAATAGTTCTGAATGAAAAAAAAAATTATTATTATTTTTATTATTAATATATTATTATCAATACTATTATTATTATTATTATTTTTATTATTATTGTTATTATTACTATTACTTTTATTCCACTATTCTACTATACTCAACTTTTATTTTAACCCTTTTTCTCTCTCAAAAAACATATTACTATTATTTATTTTATCGTTAATTATATTTATAATTATTTTTATTTTATATTTTTTTATTTTACATAGTAAACGGGCTTAAAAAATGTAAATGCCCTTTTGTACAAAATGTACTAAAAAGTACTAGAATATAAAAAAGAATATAAAAGGAATTATTTACTAGAATATAAAAAGAAAAAATATAATAAAATAATAAAATATAATAATAATAATGAAAATAAAAATATAATAAAATATAATATAATAAAAAAATAATAATATAAATAAAATAAAAATAAAATATAATTATTCTTACAGCCACCGAAGCCAGCGGCATCGTGGAAAAATGTTCTTTCTGCGAAAGAAGATCCAAATATTTGTACTCAGAGAAATATTTACACACATCAAGAAGAGGTGGTTGGCGAAGAGGATTGTTTATATCTGAATGTCTACACACCTCAATTATCATCATCAAATTCAAATGCAATAAAGCAAAAAAATTACCCCGTTATGTTATGGTTTCATGGAGGTGGCTGGGTGACCGGAGCAGGAAATTTTGACTTCTATGGACCGAAATTTCTTCTCGATCATGAAGTTATTCTCGTGACAATCAACTTCAGGTATATTCAATAAAAATAACTCTAATACACCCAGAAAAAAAGTTATGATAATTTAAGAAAAAACACTGAAAAAACATTTTTTTAAATTCAAAAATAAGTATAACCAACTAAAAAAATATGTTTAAATTAAATATATTTTAAAATTAAATTACGTAATTTTTATTGAATCAAAATTATTCTGTTCAATTCAAAAATAATTTTTTGGTTGACTGTATAATAATGATAATTATTATGTTTGATCCAAATATATTGTTTACTCAGTGAATCAGTTTCTTAGCCCCGTTTTTTTATTCAAAATAAATTATTCTTCTAAACGAAAAAACAATTTTTTTATTCAAAGAAATTTCTTTGATTTAGACAAATTTTCTCTAAATCCAAGAAATTTGTTCTTCAAATCATACAAACTTTAATGATCAGAAGAAATAATTCTCTAATTTAAAAAGGAAAATTTCTTTGAAACAAAGAAATTATTTTTGAAGCAAAGAAATTTTTTTTTTTATCAAATGAAAATTAATGTTTTATCGAAGAAACAAATCAAAGAAAATGATTTCTTTAAATGTTTAAATCATCAAAAACATTTCTCCGGGTGCATATAATAATGTGTATATTTTGAACCTCTAATTTATAATATTATAATTTTTTCTAATTGACAGAATAAAATATAAACGATTTAATTTGTAATAATAATGGAGTTTTAAAATTTCGAAAATTAATTACAGATTGGGTCCATTAGGTTTTCTAAGTACAGAAGATTTAGTGATTCCTGGCAATCAAGGAATGAAAGATCAAGCCCAATCGATTCGATGGGTTCATGAAAATATTGCCGAATTCGGAGGCGATCCCAATAGAGTTACATTATTTGGAGAAAGTGCGGGCGGTGTCAGTACTCATTATCATATGATTAGTCCCCTCTCAAGAGGTAATTTATTTAATTAATCAACTATTAGACAAAATAGATAATTAATTAATAAAAAAAATTTATTTGATTCAAATAACCGATTACTAATTGACTATTATCAATAAAATATTTACTTGAATCAAATAATTTTTTATTTAAACCAATTAACAGCTATTTGCTTCAAATACTGAAATTTTTGGTCCAAATAAATATAGCATGAAATTTATATGACTTAAAAATTAATTAAAAATAATTAAAAATAATTTCCCTTAAATAAAAATTATTTGATTTAAGTATTATAAATATTCATTATTATTATTAATTACCAATTAGTTCAATCAAGTAGAAATAACCTAATTAATTTTCAGGTCTATTTCATCGGGGAATTTCACAAAGTGGAACAGCTCTGTGCCCATGGGGATTGACAAGGCCAGGACTGGCAAAAAAGCAAGCGGAGAAATTGGGAAAACTTATGGATTGCACAACGAGCGATTCACGAGATTTGTTGAAATGTTTGAAAACGAAAAATCACATTGACATTATTGCCAGAGACAGAGCTTTTCAGGTAAAATGAAAAGAAAAAATTCTAGCTAAATGAAAAGTTAAATAAATATAAAATAGTGTACGCGTAAAATAAACATTTCTTACATCATTTAAAATTATATTTAACGACGCGAGAAAAATTAATTCCACTCAGATTAACGTTCATGTTTTTAATAAATATATATATGTTACATATATTTGCATAAATTCTGACATACCAATAAGTCTACCGGAGAAATGATAAACAGAAAGTTTAATTTACATGTAAAATCTAGGCCGGTTGCAAAATAATTCTTGTCCTGCATCCTATGCGCAAATTATAATCTCTTGAATTCGCAATGTTTAATGAAAGGGAAAAATATGTTTGTGAGATAATATCATCTATAATATAAATATAAAAAAAAAATATTTATACAAAGTAAGAAAAAATTTAAGAGAAAACTTGAGTATTATAAGAGAGTAGAAAATATCGATCAAACATTAGTAGTTCAGTAGCAAACAAAGAAATTACTTTTTAATTAAATTATTATAATTGAAAAAGATAATTATTATAATTTAATTACAAGTAAAAAATTTAATTTTTATAATTTAATTACAATTAAAATATAAATTTTTATAATTTGTATACAATTAAAAATGTGAATTATTATTTACCATAATTTAGTTATTATTAACTGAAATTAAGTTATTAACTGTAATTTAATTATTAACTTCAATTAATTCATTTAATAATAATTAAATTTTTTATTAAAAATTTAATTAGTTATTATTAAAACAAATGAGAATTAATTTATTTTCTAGGTCTTCGACTACTGTCCAATGATACCATTTAGACCAGTTATTGAACCCAATCATCCGGGAGCATTTTTGAAAGAAGACCCGGCAATCAGTTTAAAAGATGGAAATATCGCTGATATTCCTTGGATGACGGGTATAAGTTCACACGAAGGGGCAATAAAGTCAGCAAGTAAGTTATAGTAGACAACGAAAAAAAATAAAAAATATACACGAAATTAAAAAAAAATATATACGAAAAATTAGTAGAAATTACTATTTATTAGGAAAAGTTACTAATTCAATAGCAAAAAAGACAATCACTAACTCAAATTAGTAAACATTTTTACTGATTCAAATTTAACTAAAGTATATATTCTATACACTTTTCAATTAAGAAACATTAAAAATCATATTTTTAAAATTAAAAAAATAGACAAAAAGTATTAAAAACTAAAATTAAAACAGTTTAAAATAGATTTGAAAAAAACTGATTTTGAATAAATTTTCCATAATTTAAAAGAATAGATTATACTAAATTTACCAATCAGGAAATATTTCTCTTCGGAAAATAAATGGGAAAAAATGTTATATAATTTTAAAAATATTTTTTTCCTTCTAACATATATGCATCAAAAATAGTTTTTAATCTTTAGAACTAAATAAAGCAGTGTGGCCTCAAAATATATAATCCTCTTAATAAATAAATGTATAATAACATATGTAAATTTTAAAAACAATATATGAATAATAATTAATTAATATTTTTTTTCTAGCTATTTACGGACTCTTCGATGGCAAACTCATTAAGGAACTAAATGATAATTTTGAAAAAATTGCTCCATTAAGTTTACTCTACGAAGACGTTTGTCCAAAGCATTTGATTAAGAATGTGACAAAAAGTATTCGCAAATTTTATCTAGGTGATCGTAATATTGATGAATCGACCAGATTAGAAGTAACTCATGTGAGTCATATTCTATTTATGGAAATTATTATTTTTTAATGACAATACCAAAATTAACTATAATTAACAAAATTACAAAATTTTTTATTTTCAAATATAAATTTTTTAAATAATTTCATAATCAAAATTTAAAAAATCCATTTATTAAGTACAAAATTAATTATTACCTACTGTTCATATTTTCAAAAATTTTAATAAAATTTCACGAAAGAATTCAATTATTTTCGAAAATTATAATAACTCCTTCGAAACAATTCAATTATTTTTTTAAATAGTAAAATCTTTACAAAAATTCAATGATTTTCAAAACAATATTAATTGAATTCCTCGAATGAATTCAAATATTTTTAAATATTTCCATAAATTCCAATTATGTCCAAAAATTTTAATAAATTCTTCAAAAAAATTCAACCATTTTTATAAATACTAAAATTCTTCGCAGGAATTAAATTATTTTAAATCAAATTTAAATAGAATTACATGAAAGAATTTAATTATTTTAGAAAATTTCCATAAAATTCAATTTCAACAAGAATTTAAAATTCTCTAAAAATAATTTAATTATTCTCAAAATATTTTGAAAAAATTCTCTATAAAAATTAAATTACTTTCAATGCAATTTTTACATATATTCATCAAAAAAATTGAAAGAATTCAATTATTTTCAAAAAATAATAAAATTCTTGTGATAAATATTCAATTATTTTAAATATACTTAATTTTAATAAAATTCTTTATAGAAATTCCATTATTTTCGAAACAACTTTAATTGAATTTCTCTAAAAAATTTCATTATTTTCAAATACTTCTATAAAATTCTTCATAACAATTTAATTATTTCTTAAAATTTTAATAAATTCTTCGAAACATTTCAATTATTTTTATAAATAGTAAAATACTTTGGAGGAATTCAATTATTTTCAAAACAATTTTAATTGAATTTCTTGGATGAATTCAAATATTTTTAAATATTTCCATATATTTCAATTATGTCCTGAAATTTTAATAGATTCTTCGAAACAATTCAACGATTTTTATAAATAGTAAAATTCTTAGCAAAATTTCAATTATTTTCAATTCATTTCTAATAAAATTCTTCTTCATAAAATTCAATTGCTTTCAAAATTTTCAATTAAAATTATTAAAGAAACTCCATAAGTTTAAAAAAAATTCAAAGAAATTCTTCAAAACAATTTAATTAAGATTTTTAAAAATTTTAATAAAATTGATTTCGATAATTCAGTTATTTTCCTAAATAATAAAATTCTTTGAAGGAACTCTATTATTATCAAATTTTTTGATAAAATTCTTTGCAACAATTTGATGATTTTCAATACATTAATTTTAAAATTAAAAATATTTAAAAAGAAAAATTATAAAAAAGTTAAGAAACAAAAAAGCAAACAACAACTAACTTCAAACTGCGAACAGATTACCGAAACATGTACTTTATTAGTATTAATTAATAATTAATTAATGTTATAATTATTTTTATTTTATAATTAATTCAAAGTTGTAATGACAAATAGAAATCATCAGAATTTTTTTCACTTCTTTTCATTAAAAGACTAAAATTTTGTTAAATATTATGTTTTGTCAAATGTAAATTAATGCAGATTTTTGTTCTTTACTTCTAAACAAAATTAGAAAATTGTTAAACAACTGCGATTAAGAAATTGAAAATTTATTTATTTTGCATTATTTTTGTTTATGAATCACAATTTTTTTAACAATATTATTATTTTGTTTTAGAAAAAGAAAAAAAATATTTGCACAGTTTCTATTTTTAATTTTATTTTTGGAACAGGATTTTCCACAGGAATTAAGACATTCAAAAATTTTAAATTCAAACCTTTTTTAAATTAAACAACTTATAAAAGTATTTTTATAAAACATGAAGATATCGATAACTCCGAGTCTTCGACTCGGAGTGATCGATTTCTTCATGTTTTATAATAATTAAAGATGACCGAGAGATAAAATCATTTTCATCCTTTTAATTAAATTATTATTTTCTACAATTTAAAATTATTTTTTATGAAAATAATTGAATTCCTTAAAAAAATTTTATTATTTATAAAATTAATTGAATTCTTTTTGGGGAATTTTATTAAAATAGTAGACTATATTGAAAATCATTGAAATTAGAAAATTTCTTGAAAATAATTGAATTTCTGCAATTATTTATAATTTCTCAAAAATTAAATTTTTTTAGCATTTTCGACAAAAATTTTAATTAGAAAATTTTTAAATTCTAATTATTTTTAAAATTGCCAATTTTAATTAATAAAGAAGACAGTAAGTACTTAAATTTAAAAGATAATTACCATTTTTTAAGTAGAAATTTTTTTTAGATGTACTCTGATGCGTGGTTTATTATTGGCGCTGACAATGCAGTGAGAGATCATCTCGACGTTTTATCATCGCCAATTTATTATTACTATTTCGCGTACAGAGGAAGCGTGTCATTTAGCAGAATATTTGGCGATGAAGTACGAGATTATGGAGTGAGTCATGCAGATGATCTTCAATATTTATTCCCAGTTGGAGAACAATTATTTCAAGAAACACCTCTTAGTGCCGAAGACAATAAAATAATTGACGTCATAACCGAACTCTGGGTCAATTTTGCAAATTCTGGGTGAGTTAATCGAAAAAGGAAATTAAACTAATGAAAAATTACGAAATAATTACAATTTCATAATTATAATAAATTATAATTATAAATAAATAATTATAATTACATAAAAATGTTTATAATTATTTTCAATAATAATAATAATAATAATAATAATAATAATAATAATAATATTAATAATAATAATCTATTATATAATTGGTTTTTCTATTTCAATTTTCAGAAATCCCACACCAGAAATTACAACAAATATTCCACTGAAATGGAAATCAGTGAAAACACACGATCTCGAATATCTTCACATAGAAAATTCAAAGAAGATGTTTATGGGTCGTAATTTACTTCACGATAGAATTCAATTTTGGAATAATTTACCATATCGTGAAGCACCTACTTTAAGGAAAGACTCGTTAAGAGATGAATTATAATCTATTTTTTTCTTTAAAAAAAAAATTAAAAATAAAGATTCAAATCCTCTTTTATATTGTTGAATCAAAGTGAAATTGAATTAAAGAGCAATTGAAATTCAATTGAAAAAGCAATTATTAATTGCACAATTTCGAAAATACAATTGGAATTCATACGTCCACTTTTGTAACAAAAGTTTCAATAACCATCATCATTGTTATAAATATAGTTTAAATATTCTGATAATAATTACTAATTTAATTACAGTATAAAAATAATTTACCATGTAAATAGCTAGGTATTTTTAAAAATTAAGAATAAAAATTAAAAATAAAAATTATTTTAATACAGAAATTAATCAATTATAATTATTTCTAGAGAAAAAATTTCCGAGAATTGTAAAAGTACCTTCAAAAGAAGTAAAAAAAATATTGATGACAATATTTTTTAAAGTCAGTAAATTCGAACTTAAAAATAAATAATATTCTAAAAGTAATCACATACTTTTTTTAAGATTACATACATTACTACAGACAATTAACCACAAGTCACATGTTCTTGAAATTCTAATACTGTAAAGTGCGATAATGTACATTTTTTATACCACCAGTTTCACTGCAAGTGCAACAATATTTCCTGTAGTGAATCTAGTATAGATATTCCTTGTACTTGTGTTTCAATAAGTGTTCCAATTTTATTACAATTAATTTTATCACCAACAAAATTTAAGACACAAACAGAATGAAACTGTTCATTTTTGTTTTTCTTGAATTAATTACTGTCATTGTCGTGATATCGAATCCTGTCGTGCAAATTAAAAATGGAACACTCGAGGGTATTTTTATGGAAACCAGAAAAGGAAGAAAAATTGCTGCTTTCATGGGAATTCCCTATGCAGTTCCACCATTGGGTGACTTAAGATTTGAAGTTTGTACCATTGAATAATTTTACAATAATAAAATAGAAAAAAAAATATAAGAGAGAACTCTTTAAATTTGAATTAGTAAAAATGAGGCTCCGGATCTTAAAAGGGCACTTTCCGCATAGACTTTACATGGTGAAAGTCCCCTTTTAAGATCCGGAGCCTCAAATGTTTACTAATTTTAATTAGTCACTGATTTTTTACTTTTGAATTAGTAAACATGAAACTAAAGTTACCAACGTTGATTCAACGAAAAAATTCAAATAAAAATTTTCTCTATAAAGTTCGGGATACAAATTTTTCTTGTTTATTTTTAACCCAAGTAAACCCTCCAAACCCTAAAATAAAAAAAAGGTGGGGTAACAGAAATTGTTATTTTTTTCTTACGGTTTTTCCAAAAATCACGAAATTTCAACGAAATTAATAATTCCTCGCCTTGGTAGCAATTTTTTTCTTCTGATAATTATTTATTTTAATGTCACGAGCCATTAAAAAAAAATATAACTTTGATTAATAAATAGTAATTACTACTAATTTTTCAGTAAATTTTACTAATTCAAAAGCAAACAGTCATATAGTCACTAATTGAAATTTAAATATAGAAAAAAATAATTTTTTCTAATTTTCAGCCACCGAGACCAGCTTTATCGTGGAGCAATGTGCTTTTAGCAAAAAATCATTCAAATATGTGTACTCAACGAGATTATTATACTTTTCAAACTGAAGTTGTTGGCGATGAGGATTGTTTATATCTTAATGTTTACACCCACGAAAATATAATTTCCCAACAAACAAAAGGAATGGCTAAAAATAATTATCCCGTTATGATATGGATACATGCCGGTGGTTTTTTTATCGGTACTGGGAATTCGGACATAACTAGTCCGAAATTTTTACTAGATCACGATGTTATACTTGTAACTATCAACTATAGGTATATAATTAACAAATTAAAATAATTACATTAAGAATTAATTTTTAATCACATGTTTATTTTTATATTTATTATATTATATTAATTTTTATATTTTTAACATTTAATATTATTAATATTTAGTATTTTTAATTAATTCAAATAGAAATATTTTCCAGACTAGGTCCGTTAGGTTTTCTGAGTACAGGTGACCTAATAATTCCTGGAAATCAAGGACTTAAAGATCAAGCGCAAGCAATTCGATGGGTTCATGAAAATATTGCCGAATTTGGAGGCGATTCAAATAAGGTGACATTATTTGGTGAAAGTGCAGGCGGAGTCAGTAGTCATTATCATATGTTGAGTCCCCTTTCAAGAGGTAAATTAATTAATTGATAATAATTATTATTGAAAATAATAATTAAAATAATACTATTATTACACTAAAAAAATTTATTTGACTCAAATAACCGATTACTTGTCTATTAATAAATAAATATTTACTATTGCATGAAATTATTTTTATCTCGATTTTTAATTAAATCAAATAAATTGGATTTGAACCAATAAATTTTGTATTCGAAGCAAATACCATATTCAATTGGCAGAAATAAAAATTATTTGATTCAAGTAAATATTTATTTGATAATAGACTATAGTAATCAGTTATTTGAATCAAATAATTTTTTTTTCAGTGTATTACTAATTATAATTATTTTAGGTCTCTTTCATCGAGGAATTTCACAAAGTGGAACAGCTTTTTGTCCCTGGGCTTTTAATACACCAGAGAGAGCAAAGAAAAATGCGGAAAAATTGGCCAAACTATTTGAATGTCCAACTAATAATTCGAAACAATTACTGAATTGTTTGAGAAAAAAAGCGCAATTGATATTATTGCTACCGACAACAAATTTGATGTAAATTTATTGTCAATTTTTTTATTTCATTTAGATTTCTTAACACAGTTTTTCTAAGGATATCAAATTAAGACAAAAGTCATATCAATTTGATATACTTAGAAAAACGGAATTAATTTATTTACATATTATATAATTTATTAAAAATTTTCTACTCTTATTTTTAGGTATTCGATTATTGTCCAATAATTCCATTTCGACCAGTCATAGAACCTGAACATTCTGGAGCATTTTTAACAGAAGACCCGGCTGTTTTGATAAAAAATGAAAAAATAATGGATATTCCATGGTTATCGGGTTTTACGTCAGACGAAGGAGCTTTCAGAGCTTCCAGTGAGTTTTAAGTCAATAAAAAATTTTTATATTTCTTCAAAAAAATCTAAATCTGATAGAAAACTATTTTTACTTTAATTTACTACTTTTATTATTACTGAAATTAAAATGCAAAAAAAAAATTAATTCATTAATTGGTTTAAGAAAACATATATTTTTTCTATTTACGCACTATAATTATTAAAATAAACTGCCGTCTGACTAAAAACTCATCTTACTACTGAAAATATGTGTCTAAATATTAAGAAATATTTTTCGCTGAAACTTACTTTACTATTAATATAACAAATATTTTTAATAAATTGTTGTCTGACTAAAACTTGCTCTTACTACTTAAACTGCTACTAAAAAAATTATATCATTTTGTACGACTAATACCGACTGTCACTACTGAAATAAAATTTATAAGATTTGACGACAAATTGTCTGACTAAAATTCACCTTGACTACTGACACTTTATTTTTACTACTGATATTAAAATTACGAGAATACATCCCTATCTGACTAAAATTGACTTCTACTACTAACAAATTTACAAAAATCTTAAAGTTATGTCTGACAAAAATTGAATTTTACTACTGATACTGAAAAAATTCTTCTTTAAATAAATATTATTTAATCATTATTATTATTCCATAGGAATTAAGATTGTCTGACTAAATATTACATTTACTACTAATTCTAAAGAGATTTTCTGCAATTATGTCTGACCAAATTTTGCTTGCACTACTTGCACTAGATTTATAAGTAAAGCACTCATGTCTGATCAAAAATCTCCTTTATCACTGATACTAAAAATAATCTGAAACGTTATGTCTGACAAAAACAGTCTATCACTACTGACATGAAATTTAAAAGTAATTTAAAAAACAAAGTCAGACTAAACCTGATTTTAACTACTGTCACAAAAAAAAACAAATAAAAAGTAGTTTAAAAAAAGTCTGACTAAAACTAATTTTCACTACTAACAGAATTAATTAACGACTAACTAATTACGAAACATAAAAATCCATCTGATCGAAATTTCTTTTTACCACTATCACATCAAAATTCTCAGAAATCCCAATTTTCGTCTGACCAAAACTATTTTTAACTACTGAAACAAGAACAATTTTTCCTAAACAAAATTTGTATCGTTTTCTTAAATTTAGGACTTTTTGGTGTAAAAAATGGTGAACTACTTACACAATTCGATAAGAATTTCGAAAAAATTGGACCAATGTCAGCATTATGTGACGACAATTACTCGGAAAATTCACTTAAAAAAATATCAAAGAGTCTACGAAAGTTTTATTTCAATAATCATTCTCTCAACGAATCGAGTCAAGCTGTAGTAAACGTAAGAATTTCTCAACAAAATATTAACCCAAAATATAATTCTAACTTAAAAAGAAAATTTAGAAATACAAAATTTTTTTTAAAAATTTTTTAAATTAAAGAAAAAAAAATTTAAAAAAGTAAATAATTTCTTTTGCAGATGTACACAGATGCCTGGATTCTATTTGGAAATTACCAATCCCTACGTGAACAATTAAAATATTTTTCCTCGTCAATGTACTTTTATTATTTCGCCTACAAAGGTAGTACAACATTAAGTGTTCTATTTGGTGATAAATTCAACGACTATGGCGTTTGTCATGGTGATGAACTCCAATATTTATTTCCATTCGCCGAGCAACTATTTCCCAATACACAATTAAATAAAGAAGATCACAGAATGATTGATCTCATGACTAATCTATGGTTCAATTTTGCAAATTCCGGGTAAAATTTTATACTCAACTATTTTTATCAAAAAAACGAAAAAAATTCCCATGAAAAAAAATTACAACTTATTCAAATGATAATAACTAATTTATTAATAATTAATTATTTAATTAATAATAATTAATTATTTATTTAAATATGTCACAGAAATCCAACACCGGAAATTACGGAGGACATTAAAACGCAATGGGAGTCAATAAAAACTAATTCCTTGGAGTATTTTCACATAAAAAATTCCAAAGACTTTTTTATGGGAAAAAATTTATATTTAGAAAGAATGGAGTTCTGGAAAAATTTAACTACTATTAGTAATGATTTAAAAAATAATGAATTACTTAAAGATGAATTATAAACAAAATACAATTTTATTATTATTAGTATTTTTATCACTATTATTATTATTATTATTAAAATTATTATAATTATCATTACTATTATTATTATTATTAAAATTGTTATAATTATCATTACTATTATTATTATTAAAATTATTATAATTATCATTACTATTACTGTTTTTTTTTTTTTTTTTTTTTTTTGCTTAGGGACTTTTGGGAAATCTGCCTACAGATACCTTGGATTCCGCACTCCAAGGTTATGTGGGGTTGGTGTGATAAAACAAAAGGAGATAAAAAAAGAAAAAAGTAGTATAGCTATGCCGGTTCTAGGACATATCGGTAATGTAGATTCCTACTTACCGACCGCGAGGGTAAGTTACAGGGCGTTAGTGGGGTATATGTCGGTAATTTACCGGACGTTGGTGGGGGTATAAGTTTCTGTCACTAGATGGCGTTAGTGGGGTATGTATCGGTAATTTACCGGCCGTTGGTGGGGGTATAAGTTTCTGTCACTGGATGGCGTTAGTGGGGTATGTATCGGTAATTTACCGGCCGTTGGTGGGGGTATAAGTTTCTGTCACTAGATGGCGTTAGTGGGGTATGTATCGGTAATTTACCCGCTGTTGGTGGGGGTATAAGTTTCTGTCACTAGATGGCGTTAGTAGGGTATATGTCGGTAATTTACCACCCGTTGGTGGAGTACCTGATTTTAGTTAACCCTTTTAGCTTATGCAAATTCCACCCACTATCCACCCCTTTTGGACGTAGAATATGCAAATACCACCCCCTCCCACCACCCACTCACCTATGTAAAATACATTGCACTTAGTTAACCACCACCACCCCCCCACCCACCTACTTTTTTTCTATTATATACATATTTCCAATACTACCACCCACCACCACCCACTTAGTATAAACCAGAAATTTCAAAAATCATATAGAGAAGCGCAAGGGACTAAGCGTTCGCGAGATACCGCGCATGCGTTGTGGGTAGTGGGAGTGGGTGGTGGTGGGTGGTGTGGTAAGGCCCAGTGCGCAACAAAAGTGCGCGTACGGTTAACGCGTTGAGTGAGTGAAAGTTCCATGCGTCAGACCTGTCTGTCTGACTCTCACAGCTTGCTTCACTAATACTATAGCACCATAGGGATAAATGTATTGTCCAAAAATATGTAAGCAAGTTTCAACTTGTCTTTTTCCAAGATAACAATAGTATTATTTGAAAATCTTTAAACAAGCTTCAACCTGCATCTTGAATAGAATAAAGAGTTTGTCTAAAAAACCTTCAGACAGGTTTTAACTTGCCTGCAGATATTAACAAAGACATTCCTTAAGAAACCTTTTAGTGACGTCATTTTATGCGAGTTTGAACACGTCTTCTAAATGTCTCTTCTTTTGAGGTAGTTGCGTGCGCAGTCGTTAAAGTGAGGGTAAAAGAGTGGGAGTTGAAGAAGAAGAGTGGGGGTTGAAGGGATATAAGGTAGGTTGGAAGCAACGATTCGACACTTCTATTAAAATTTCCAGCAGTAGCAGCAACAGTATTATCAGTATCAGCAGTACCAGCAGCTACAGCATCTACAGAAGTATTAGCAGTACTAGTAGCTTTAACAACTACAGCATCATCTTCTCATTTGATAGGTAAATTTCATTTCTTTAATAAAAACATTTTGTATTCCAAATTAGTTTTTTAAATTTAATATTAAAAAATCAATCTTTTATTTCTTTGCTTACAGATATTAAAACAATGGACTTCCAAAAAGTCAACGCCACTGGTCGCATGGAGAGATTTCTACCAACGAAGCCGCTTTCTGAATTGACTGTAAATGAGTTATACAACGTAACTAAAATAAACAAAGTGCAGACGAAATATGGTTCTAGGATTGTAGTAGACCTGGATGCTACATTTACCACTTTTCTACCGGCAAGGTTTTCAAAACTATTTGAAGATGACCCTACCTCCTTCACAATGATGGAAGAAGCCGTGCAATTGGAAAAGTTGCGATTAAAGTATATTGGTGGTAAATTTAATGTTATTGAATTTGAATAAGAATAAATATTATAAGATTACACTGTAAAAAGTATGTAAATATTTAAATGCTTATAATAATAAAAAAAAATTACTTTTAAATTTCTTCTTTTATTATTCTACCTTCATATTTTAAACAATTTTTTAAATAATTGTATTTTATATAAGTAAATTTTTATTAAAGTTAAAGGAAAAAAATGTTTCAAGTATATAATATTAAAGGAGTAGGTAAATCAAGAAAGAAAGACAACATTTTTTAAAATTATAAAATTTATTTATTCATATGTATATAGAAAAATTAAACTTATTACAATAATGTTTCATAATTTTCATAAAATGATTTTAAATTAGTATTCACATCATCATCATCCACTTCGTCGATACCATTTGAGAAGTTTCTCAGTTCACTCGTTACATTCAAAAACCAATTTCGAAGCTTAAATATATTGTTTACTGCACAATTTTCAGTTTGTGTAATATGATGTGTACATGTAGGTGGTAATAATTCAGTTTTAATATTCTTAAACGCTGGACAGTCAATTTCTTCTAAATTGTATACATTCATTAAATACTTTTCTAACCACTGTTTTTTTTCATAACCTTTAACATAGATAGTTTTTGCTCCTCGTAATGCATCTTGTAAAATGGTTCGCACTTCATCGTAACACACATCTCCAACCATCCAAGGGATTGAATGATAGTTGTTTGTTAACCACAGGTTTTCACTTTTATAACGTCCAGGTAGAGAATTCCAAGCACAAGGTGGTTCAAAGAGGTAAACTCTTGGTTGAGCATCTGCCTCCAGAGGAACTATAGCCAACTCTTTGAAAATAAACTCATTGCAGGGTTTTTTAAAACCTTGAACGTCTACTATGAACTCCATTTTAGAATAGAAATGAGTATCTGCTTCAGAAATATGTCTTATATACTTCTCCACTTCACCCCCACCACTTTGTTTCCCTCTCCACTCCTTATAACTTTTTAATAATACCACTGATTGGTTTATACTGAACTATACGATCATGTATGACGAGACAATATGCAGTTGTATCAGCAGGCATATTTTCTCTAGCTTCAAATTCTAAACGTACATCGACTGAAGACTGCTTTAAAAACTCATTTTGTTTCGAACAATCAATAACAATTAAAGGTGCTTTTGATTTAAAAGTATTAATAGCTAAAGTAGGTTCTGGATCTTTTCCATAATAAGAAGATTGAAAATTAGCATACATATCATATAATAAAGAATACTGATTTTGATCAAAATTTAAATTTAAATTTCCATAAGGGTAAGATTGTGAGTTCAAAAAGAGTTTCACATTTGTAATATTACAATGATCAAAGTAACAGGATGTATTTTTTAGTTTATTCTTTCTTCCAGTTTGAAATCCAACAATTACATATCGTGGTTTCTCTAATTGAGATGAAGATTTGAGTTGCCACATAATTCTTGAACTTTCTGGAAGTAAAGGATACTCATACATTTCCCACGATCGGAAACTCATAGAAATTAATGGATCCTTCTCAATAAATTTTAATAATTTAATTTTATTACTGTCAGATGGTAAAATATATGGTACTAACCATTCAATTTTATTAATTGTAATTTTAAATTCTTCATTATTATCAAGATTTCCTGTTTGAATAACAGCATTTAAATCATTTCGTGATCTTATCAAAATGAGTTCATGTTTAGCATTTACAACAATTTTCTTATAATCTTCAGCAAAACCGAAAAGCATACTAAGTGGAATTGTTACATTAAAATAACCATCTTCTATAGTCATTTTTAAATCCAAAGCAGAATATTCAAAGACACCTGCATTTCCAACACGTATAAGTTGTGAAGGAGTTAGTGAAACCAGGTTTTTTATAGTTGAAGTATAACCAACATATTTGCATCGATCAATCTCGATACCATTTAATTCATAACGAATTTCATCAAATAAGTAGGCTATAGCATTGTTAATGAGATCAACATTTTCTGTTAAAGTATTTCCATCATTCTTTGTCAAGCGTCCAAATATATGTAAGGAACTGCTACTCGGTAGAATAGATAAATCCTGATTCTGAACTATAATCCGAATTTCATCACTATTGTTGAAAGATGATGATGCATATGGTTGATGACTATGAATTTCATAATTTGCTATAGATTCATCAAAATTCACTTGAGTTGGAATGCTGAGAATTTCCTCCATTTTTCTTATAACAACGACACAAAATGAATAGATAGAATTTTTCACCTCTCTTCTGCTTCTTCTTCTTCTTCTTTATTTTTAATGTCTGATTCGTAGACCAAGTTTCTTCAGAAATATTTGATTCTGAGGTGTTAACACCTTGCGAGTTACATTCACACTGCTTTTCTTTACACATGTTGGTTCACTTTTATAACTACCACCAACTTTTCTTTTTTGATTGTAAATAATTCCCATTACACTAATTTTATATGTAAACGTATTGTTATTGTCTCTCCTCTAAAATTGACTAAATTACCGTCCTGATCAACTATACGCAGCTGAATATTATATATTGTCTTTACGGTGACTGGATAGTAAATGACATTATTTGGAACTTCTATGATTTTATATCCAGTAGGAACAGAAGGATAAAATTGATGTATTGTATGTACTTTCTTTCCATTAATATATGATCCTGTTGTAATATTACACTCAACACGTATAGCATTCACCTTCATTATAGATATAATTGAATCAGAAACATTAACTGTATTTGCTCCAAGAAACTTGGGAGAAAATCCAAATATTTGTCCTATACCATTTTCTTGTCTGAAGTCAATTTCACGATTAGATGCAATTGTACAGTGTAATGTATTTGTATCAACTATCACTTTTAAAACAAGACCAGTGCCTCTTATTCTATGTTCAACATGCTTTTTAATATCTTCGATTTCATAACTACCTGTAGGTATTTCTACATGGAAACCATCTATATAAAATGTATTAGCACCCTTATCAATGTTGGGAATTGAGTTAAATGTAAGAAGTTCAACAAGACCAAGTACATAATTTTTGTTAGGTGATAGTTCAATTGGTGGAAAGTATGAAGCCTCAAGGGTTGAAGTATTCCCCGATAATGTGAGAGTAATAGAATCATTCATGTTGAGCGTCTAGTTGTATACTGAAGCTTGAAATTTTTTACACATTTTTATATAGCATAAAGTTATTCTTCACTATAAGTTGATCACATAGAAATTTAAGACATAAATGCCCACATACAAATGTATCAAAATCTTGATATCTTTTATGATTATATTTTATACAGCTACCAATACCTAGGTAAACAATGAGATCCAATGGTGGTGAAAGATTACCAAAGCTGTCAAAGTATTCGGTTTCATTGTTCACCTTTTTATATGCAACCCAATGAGTTCCAGGACCTTCTTTATTATCAAGATTTATTATTGCTGATTCATATTGTAATGGCCCTCCTATGGGTAATTCATTTCTCATAAAGACTCCTCTAAAATATGGTATTTTTAAATTTTTAGAATATTTTAGAAGATCATAATCACTTAGTGCACGGTGAGGTAGCTTCAATATTAGTTTTTTGAAATTTTTTTCTTATTATTTAATCCTTTGCCTTTGTATGGTTGCATATAAAGGCCAAGTCCTCGTTGATATGGTTTCATATATAAGCCTTTTCCTAAAGCAATGGATTCCATAGTATGATTATGTCGTTGAGCTTCTGAAAGTTCTTTCTTAGCAACATTAGCTTCATTTACAGCTTTCACTATACCGCTAATTCCACCACTAAGTGCCCCTAAAGCACTCAGTCCAGCAAAAATTGGAACAAGAGGTAAAATACCACCAACTTTTGAGGGTATAGGAAGAATTCGAGGTGATAGAATCTTAGATTTACCGCCATACTGTTTTATAGCCTTTCTTGCACCAATCATAGCAGTTCTAATTGCATTTAAAGAGTTGTTATTAGATTTCATTGACTTTTTAGCAGCATTAACAATCTTCTTTAAAGTAACATGTTTTTTAGAAACAACCTTCTTACTCTTCTTCTTCTTCTTCTTCTTTGATTTCTTTGTTTTAATCTTTTTATATTTCTTATTAACTTTTATCCCCATCCCAAATTTAGACTTGGCTTTCATTATATTAGTTACCGCTAATGCAACTGCTTTTTCACTTAATTTAGCGTCTTTAGAAACAACCCGTTCCCACGCCTTCTCAGCAAGTATTTTATCTGCAGAATTTCTTATAGACACATCTTTATCTTTTGAATAAGCTATATCATGATCTTTACAAGCTGCATCTAAAGGGTTTATACCAGAATCACCACGTGCAAGACGTTTTGCTAACTTCGTACCAGGTCCACAATATTGATAACCCGGAAAATGAAACTCGAATGGTAATTTATTGATTATAGTATTGAGAAAACCTTGACCACGACAAGAAATTTTTTTATTATTCTTTCTCACTTTATCATGAGTAATCATTCCTCACTCGACTGTGGTTCACAACTAACTGATTGGATACAGCTATATAAACGCTATATTTATACCTATACCTTCAGTCGATTTCAAGATGCGGTTTAAAGTACAAGATGTTCAACTCCCAATAGTGAATGTTGATAACCTTCTTCCAAACAAGGATGATGGTGTAAAACGTCATGGATGTTTATTTTCAAACAGCATTCGTGCAGCTTTTTGTGGACCATCAAATTGTGGAAAGACAAATGCTCTTTTGTCTTTAATCATACATCCGAATGGTTTAAGCTTTGAAAATATATATTTATATTCAAAGTCTTTACAACAACCAAAATATCAATTTTTAGAAAAAGTTCTCAGTAAAGTTGATGGTATTGAATACTTTCCATTTAGAGAACATGAAGAAGTGGTTTCACCTAAAGACGCTAAACCAAATTCAGTATTTATTTTTGATGATATTGCTTGCGAGAAGCAAGACAATGTAAGAGCATTTTTTTGCATGGGTAGGCATGTCAACGTTGACAGTTTCTATCTATGTCAGACATACGCCCACATTCCCAAACATCTTGTTAGAGATAATATTAACTTACTAGTACTTTTTAAACAAGATGAGAGAAACCTTAAGCATGTTTATAACGATCATGTAAATACAGATATGACTTACAATCAATTTCGTGATTTATGCTCAACATGTTGGAATTCTGATAGATATGGGTTTGTTGTTATAGACAAAGACCGAAATTTAAATGAAGGAAGATATAGAAAAGGTTTCGATTGCTTTATTCAGTTATAAGTATCTATTGGTTTACAACTTTCATTAGTATAATTTTAGACATCAATATATAAACATGTTTCGAAAAGAACGAGAAACGCTTCATGAAATAGCAAAAGCAAGTGATGCTATACGCAAGAAACATCGTATACTTAAAAGTGGTAGAGAGACTGCAGAAAATATATTGAAAGAAACTTTTCAACCATTAGTTACTCCATTGGAGAAATTGGTGAATAGAAATTATAATCCAATCAAGAGTGAAAATGTATCAAAAATAAAAAAGGAAGAAGAAGAAGAAGAAGAAGATGAAGACTTTGAAACAACATTCAAGACTGCTGTTAGTGATGATGATGATGAACCATTTGATATACCTACATATAATAACTATACATTTGATGATCCTATATCTGAAGTAGAAGATTTACAAAATATAAAAAGTAGAAATATAATTGATGACTTATCAAATCAAGAGTACCAAGATGTTATACATGAGCAAAACGATATGTTAAATGATAATTTAACAGTTCAAGAGTCTTACGAGCAGAATACACAACAACAACAACAAGATTCCGACAAATTAACAAATAAATTTATAACATTATTGAATAAAAATAGAAAACAATATTTGGATATGGTTTACGGAGTGCGGAAAGTTAAAGATAGAGGTTTCATGATAGGTAATACAGAAATTAATTTTGATGGTCCTCTCATAGACTTAGGTGGAAAGAAAAAATATACTAAAACAGATGGATTACTAGAACTTTTATTTAGAGAAAAACCTAATGAAGAATCTATAAGTTCAGATGATTTAGCCAACTATAAAGAAATATTACAAGCTACTAATGCACATAGAAGGAATTATAGTCCAAATAAACCTATTCGTACAAACAACAGTTTTAAATACACAAATGTTATTGCAAAGCTTTATCAGAAAACTGGAGAATCTTTACAGAAAAAGAATTTATTACCGCAATCTATGTTAGTGAAAAAAGAATCATATTCAGACTACATCTACTGGGATGATCCAAATGAACTTGTTGATCGTTTACGATTACTTATAGCATCACGACAAGCTGGAAATCCGAGTCATAACAATGAAATTATGAGTATTATTGAAGAATTACGTGAAAGTAAAATTATATATTAAGTATGTGTATATAAACTTTGAATCAGTATTGTGTTGAGTATTGATGTATTCATATATACCTTAAAATGGATGACAAAAAGTTAACAGTTGTCACAGAATTACATAGACAAGCTAGAAGAAATTATCCACGTCGTAAAGTACAAATGCGTGGTGTGGATGAAACATGGCAAGCAGATTTGGTTGAAATGATACCATATTCGAAAGTTAACAAAGGATTCAAATATATGCTTACTGTTATAGATATATTTTCCAAGTATGCATGGGCAGTACCTGTAAAAAGTAAATCTGGGAAAGATGTTTCTACTGCTATGAAATCTATACTCAAAGATGGACGTATACCTAAAAATTTACATACTGATAGAGGCAAAGAATTTTATAATTTAATATTTGAGAATTTAATGAAATCATATAAAATTAAACTGTATTCAACATATAGTAATTTGAAAGCTTCAATAATTGAAAGATTTAACCGAACACTAAAAAATATGATGTGGCCGCAGTTCAATTTAAGAGGAAATTATAAATGGGAAGATATATTACCATCTCTAATTTCAAAGTATAACAACCAGAAACATCGAACTATTGGTATGAAACCCAAGGATGTCAGGAAACAAGATGAAAAAAAATTATTGAATCACATCTCAAAACAGAGGAAAATTTTAACTAAAAGAGCAAAATTCAAAGTTGGCGATAGAGTTCGAATAAGCAAGAATAAACATATTTTTGAAAAAGGATATACACCAAACTGGACAACTGAAATATTTACCATCTCTAAAGTTAAATCAACAAAACCAGTAACATATAAGTTGAAAGATTATCAGGATCAACCCATCGAAGGTGGTTTCTACGAAGAAGAAATTTCTAAAGTGAAATATTCAGATATATATCTCATAGAAAAATTTCTCAAGAATCGTCGTGATGAAGTCTTTGTAAAATGGTTAGGTTTTGATAATTCACATAATAGTTGGATAAAAAAATCAGACATGTAATAGTTTATTATCTTTTCTGAAAGTTAAAGTTAACTTTTAGAAAAGTTAAAGTTAACTTTTGGAAAAGTTAAAGTTAACTTTTAGAAAAGTTAAAGTTAACTTTTGGAAAAGTTAAAGTTAACTTTTGGAAAAGTTAAAGTTAATTTGACTGGTATCATAGTGTTCTTTTAATACAAAGATTATACTTTTTGCTACAATATTTATATTAAGAACACTATGATACCAGTCAAATTGAAGTTAACTTTTGGAAAAGTTAAAGTTAACTTTTTGAAAAGTTAAAGTTAACTTTTTCTTATTTAAATATTTTTTATATTGAAATGAATGTATACTTACTACGGACCGTGACTTAACAGGTTACAACTTGATTTTGAAGGGTGACAAATGTATTGTCTAAAAATTTGAAAGCAAGTTTCAACTTGTCTTTTTTCCAAAATGACAATAGTATTGTTTGGAAATCTTAAAGCATGTTTCAACCTAAATCTTGAATAGAATAAAAATATTATCTAAAAAACCTTTAGACAGGTTTTAACCTGACTGTAGATGAGAACAAAGACATTCTTTTAGAAACCTTCAAACAGGTTTTAACTTGATTTGAAGATAGAAAAAAGTTAGAAATGGTTTAAGAATTTATTTTTACTTGTGTGAGTTATAAAGTTGGTATTACTGTTATAAATTTAATTTAATAATAAGTTAATATAATATTGAATAATATGTAAGCTAATTGTACAAGGTTTTATTAAATAAAGTAGACATAAAATTGGCAACAAATTTTTTGGTTTATTAATAATCTTCATATTTCACCCATCCAATCTTTTACAATATATAATACTATAATATAAATAAATATAACATCTAATATATAAATACGTAGAATATATATAAAACAATAAATACTTAAACTTCTAACATCACAATATCATTATTATCACAATCATTTTCATCGTTTTTGATTTTATAATGTCCCCAAGCAAGAGTATCTGTACTGTTTTCTAATAAATATCTTTTATCATCATAAGGACTTAATGCTATTTTTCTTTGTTTTAGTGTATATACATTGTGTAGTTTTGATCTTATAGAATATTGTACTCTAGTTTGTATTTTAATGTTCTTTAAGCAGTATACATAATCATTGAAAGTAATAGATTTTTTCACAACTACCGTCTTGACACCTTTTGCTTTTTTCATAGAATCTTCTCCATCTACACGAATACTATACATTTTACTTCGTAAGCCAACAAATTCTGTTATTATTCGTCCATTACACTCATCTTTCATGAGTCCTAAGACTTTTTTATTAGCTTGCGGAATTCCATATATATTATCAGCAGGATAGTCAGATGTATCAAATTTACAAATATCTGCTTTCATATCAGAGTAGATATCTGTACATTTAATTTTATAAATAAGGCTGTCAGTGTCAGTGTAGAGCAATTTACAATTTTTACCATACTTGTTTCTCATATATTTATAATGAAAATCATACATTAATGTTTTAGATATGTCCAAAACGCTAAGTCCAATATAGATGGGTTTGTTCATAAGCACTTCCGTTTTGTTAAGCTCCACAGCAACCAAGTTTTCATTGAAAATAGCTCGTGTGTGGAAGTTTGGCTTTGAAATAAGAGCTTCTGCTCCATACCTACCCTCCCATTTTGTTACAAGTTTTACATCAACGCGTTTTCGTACATTCTCCATTGTCTTGCCATAAACTGCATTGTTCATGAGTTTGTAAAGATTTTTTTCAAACTCATTTTTTGCATCTGTTCGCATCTTGGTATTAAAATCGATATACTTCTTCAACCATGGAGATTGTTTAAATTTTAAAACTCGATGAATTTGAGTAAGTTTAAGACCACTCTCTATTGCTTGTTTAAGTGCACGATAATGGAGAATATACTTTTGTTTTGGTAGGAGGGTAGTGAGCAATTTCTCTTGTTTTGATCCAGGTGGCTTTGAGTGTTCTGGACAAAATGGTAAGTCACTATGACTTTCATGCAAATCATTTGGATATTCTAAATCAACTTCTAATATATAGCCAAAATTTGAATCATTACCGATATTAAAGTTAAACGATCTATCTACATCTTTTACCCACTCAAAACCACCATAGGGAAGTGCTTGAATCATAGCCCAACCATAAAGGTTATTAGCATCTAAATATACGATATAAGATGAATCTTCATTTTCATTATAATTTTTCATATAATGATTATTGGCATGAGCATATCTGTTTGAACATTGGCTTATACCTCCTCTAATACCACTTTCAACAAACATAACCATGTCAATATCTGTAAGGAGTTCCAACTCAACCTTTGTACATTTTAACATGGCATCCCAACTAAGTCCAGGTGTTGTATAATAATAAGCTGGATCTAATTTATATGCTTTAAGACATTGGTCTCTGAAATTCTCAAAAACATCTGCGAGTAGTAAAATGTCAGTTTTCATATACAAATATACATACTCATAGAGATATTGACAATTAAAAGTAGACCAAACCCTTTGTGCATGATGATAATCTTCATCGCTTATATGAGAATCATTTAGGGTACTATAAAATTTCTCTTTTGGCGGTAGTTGTGTCTCATTTAATTTCAATCTACTGTCTAAATACTCATATGGAAAAATTCCTTTGCGTGTTAATAACTGGATCTTATTAACATCATAAGACTCAAATTCGGAATGTACTATTTTATAGTCTGACAGATATGAAGCCAATTTATCCAAAGATGATGCCATGAAACGAAATGAGTCAATGAATTTAAATTTTATACTATTTTCTGGGAGGTGTTTTGTGAAGCTAATATATTTCTCTTTAGTAATAGGAAGGAGATCAATTTTACCTTCAAGCTCATTCGCAATAGCTTCTATAATGAAATGAGCATCATAACCACTCAAATTATGGAAAACAACAGGAATAGTATGTAATTCCTGATAATTTAGATTGCAATACTGATGAGCTACACCTCTGTATTTACCAGTTAGGTGACAATGATCCCTAACCTTAATCTGACCCTGATTAATCGCTTGCTTACAAATGTGACACTTATTACTTATTCGAAAAAGATTCTCTTGCTTAGCACTTAAAACTTCCATCGGAATGATAGTTTTAAATACAGGTTCAAGTTGCTCAGCAACTTGCTTCAATTCACGAGCAAACCATTTCGCTGCATTTTCTTCATCAACGGGAGATGCTTTATATATAGATTTTGTATTATTACATCTTTGTTCATTACATTTGAGATAATATCCAATACTTAAAAGTTTATGATTTTGAATAATTTCTGTATTACCTCCCATAGATGAAGAATCTGTTTTAGGAAGTAATAAGCTTTCGCAGTCTGCATATATGATAAATGGAGCACGCTCCTGATTTGAAATGTTTTTAAATTTGAGTATATTTTTTTCTGGTTGCGGTAAAATAATTTTCGTTTTATTTAAATGTGAACAAGTTAATGTATGTGTAGAAAGTTTATCTTGACTATGAAAATAATGCAAACAGCGATCGCAAATATACTTCTTATGTTCTTGTTGAGATAATTGAGAGCTAACAAGTCGTGATAAATTTTTAATCCAAACATAATGATATTTAGTTTTTGCTTTGTCCACCTCATGATTATTGTAATTGTCTTGAATTAATAAAAGGTTAACATGCTTTTCTTTTTGATTGAAGTTATATGTAGTGGAACTACATTAAATTCATCATCATTCTTTGAACGTTTGTTTCCTTTAGGAATTTCAAGACCATATACATTAATAGAAATAGGGTTCTGTTTTTCAAATTTTGGAATTTGAGAAACATGAACAGGGAAGTTTATTCCCTTAAAATTTAAAACATTTTTATATTTTATATAACTTTTACAATACTGGGATTTTGTAGTTTGAGGTGGATAGAGCGCGGAAAGTATCGACCACTTTAAGCATTCATTATCATTGTTATGAACATTAATGCAAGCCTTTTTTGCTTTAATTGATTGAGGTAAATCTATAAAAGAACCAGCCTTCAAGGGGTTGAATTTACTGAAATTTACGTCTAATCTCTGAATTGAATCAAGTCGCCAATTTGAATCTTTTTCTTCAAAATCTTCACAGAGGCGTAGCGTTATTTGTTTAATATTTTCATTATAGAAGTTATCTAAATTAGTTGTAGGAAAAACTTCTTTTGTACTCGCGGTAAAACTTTTTAAATCAAAAACTATTGTATTGTCAGGTAGAACTTGTTTATACTTTGCTTGAAAAACAGTGTAAACTTTTAGTGGCCCTTCCCTTAAAAATCGTTCTACCTGATCTTTGAAAACTGAGTAAGCATCATCTAAGAAATCATTAGTGTCTAAATGTGATATATTTATAATACTTCCGTTTTGAAGTTTATTGTTAAAGGCCCTGTCAGTAACTACCCATTTAATTTTATCATTTGAGGTATCTAGTCCAGCTCCCTTTTTCATAAGTTTATGTAGTTGGTATTCATAATATTTTACTTGTAATAGCAAATTTTCAATCCTACTTTCATGATTTCTCTCAAGTATGCTACGTCGCAAGAACTTTGCTATAATAGCAAGATAATTTTTACACTTACTATGCCATTTAAATGCGCTTATCAAACGATCATCACGATCTGTTTTAGATTTAATTGATTCCAATTCACCAGGAATAGTATTAAGGAAAGTTTGTGAGTTTGTACAAATTTCATTAATACTGTCTTGGGATACTACTCGGCGTGCTCTTCGCGATACTCTTGCATATGGGTTTCTAACTATATGCGACATGGTAATAAAAAATAAAAAAAAAAAGCAGAAGCTGAAACAGATAAACAGAAAAATGACGTCCTCAGCTAACAGTTGTCCACAGCTAACTCTTCTTCTGTAGTGTCCTCAACGGTAGGAGGAGGAGGAGGAGGATGAGGAAAGAGTCTTTGAAGATCTGTAATACATTAAAATCAATTGTAATAAGTAAAAAGAATTGATAATATAATGATATGCAATATATACAATAAAAAAAACCTACAGAATCGAAATAAACAGAATCGAACGTCTGCGTTAACTTCTGCAATGTTCATACAAGACAGGCTGAAGATAGGCTACTGCTAATACAACGACCGCGAGCCGGTTGATTGATACTGCTAATACAACGACTGCGAGTCGGTTGACTGATACTGCGGTGCAACTGCAATGGTAGGCTGAAGACAGGCTACTGCTAATACATCGACTGCGAGCCGGTTGATTGATACTGCGGTGCAACTGCAATGGTAGGCTGAAGACAGGCTACTGCTAATACAACGACTGCGAGCCGGTTGACTAACAAGACAGGCTACTGCTAATACAACGACTGCGAGCCGGTTGACTGACACTGCTGCAACTGCAATGGTAGGCAGGAAGGCGGCAAGCAGGCGGCAGGCAACAGACAGGCACGAAGGTAGGCGTCAGGCAGGTTGAACGGCAAGCACCAGGCAGGAAGGCAGGCTCCAGGTAGCAGGCTGAACGGCAAGCACCAGGCACGAAGGCAGGCTCCAGGTAGCAGGCTGAACGGCAAGCACCAGGCACGAAGGCAGGCTCCAGGTAGCAGGCTGAACGGCAAGCACCAGGCACGAAGGCAGGCTCCAGGTAGCAGGCACCAGGCAGGCAGGAAGGCGGGAAGGCAGGCTCCAGGCAGGAAGGCAGGCAGGCAGGCAGGCAGGCAGGCAGGCTGGAGCTGGAGATGTTGCTGATGGTGATTCCTAAAACAGAATGACGGTCCCTGGCTCGGGAACTGCCTGAGGTAACCTTTCTCCCTACCATGGGTCTTACTCCCACTCCTGTAACTTCCCCCACTAACAGTTCACCCACTATTGCACTACCGCCGTAGACGGAGAGTATTGAAAACATGATGAACTAAGTGGAAGGTAAAGTAGAAATCCATGGGTAACATCTGTAGTTGTATCAATGAAAGATAAGTTTATCTACAAATGGTAATTTTATCATAGTATGGAAACATACCTATAGATGATAACTTATCTGTTGATTAACCTACTGTTAAAGTCGACTTATTCATTTAAATTTATTTTAAATTTTTTTTAAATATTTTGAAATTATTTTATTTATTTATTTTTTTTTAATTTATTTATTTACTTCAAAACATAAAAGTTAAATTAAATTGGAGGAAAAGAATGTAACACATTTTTTTTTCATTTACAGACACTCATACTTTATTAATAATAGTTTAAATATATTTTATTTACAAAATATACAAAACAAAATAATTAACATATGTATAAAAATTAAAAATAAATAAATATATATATATATATATATATATATATTATTTAATTTAATTATTCCAACGTAAGGGACGGGTTTGCTTTCTGAGTGGAGGAAAATAGGGTGAATACTTTGGGGAGCGAATGGGGGACAATAATTTTCTAGGTCTTAAATGAGGTGGAGGTTCGCTGTAGCATATTAAATCAGCTGTTGATGTAGATGTTGTTGATGTTGACGATGGTGGTGATGTTGGGAGTAGTGGTGGTAGTGATGGTGATGGTGGTGGTGGTGGTGGTGGTAGTAGTAGTAGTAGTAGTGGTATTGGTAGTAGTAATAGTGTTAGTGGTGATGGTGGTGATGGTGGTAGTGGTGATGGTAGTGGTGGTAGTGGTGGTAGTGTTGATGGTAGTGGTGGTAGTGGTGGTAGTGTTGATTGTGGTGGTGGTAGTGGTGGTACATCCCACCTATTCCAGACAATTTTTGGAATATTTTCATTCCTTCTTTTTTTATTCCTGTTTATTAATAATTTATATAGACGTTGATCATAAGTAGGTCCTTCTAGAAACCATACATGGGTTGATGGTAAGACATCCCACCTATATATGATTCTATATGATTTTTGAAATTTCTGGTTTATACTAAGTGGGTGGTGGTGGGTGGTAGTATTGGAAATATGTATATAATAGAAAAAAAGTAGGTGGGTGGGGGGGTGGTGGTGGTTAACTAAGTGCAATGTATTTTACATAGGTGAGTGGGTGGTGGGAGGGGGTGGTATTTGCATATTCTACGTCCAAAAGGGGTGGATAGTGGGTGGAATTTGCATAAGCTAAAAGGGTTAACTAAAATCAGGTACTCCACCAACGGGTGGTAAATTACCGACATATACCCTACTAACGCCATCTAGTGACAGAAACTTATACCCCCACCAACAGCGGGTAAATTACCGATACATACCCCACTAACGCCATCTAGTGACAGAAAATTATACCCCCACCAACGGCGGGTAAATTACCGATACATACCCCACTAACGCCATCTAGTGACAGAAACTTATACCCCCACCAACGGCGGGTAAATTACCGATACATACCCCACTAACGCCATCTAGTGACAGAAACTTATACCCCCACCAACGGCCGGTAAATTACCGATACATACCCCACTAACGCCATCTAGTGACAGAAACTTATACCCCCACCAACGGCGGGTAAATTACCGATACATACCCCACTAACGCCATCCAGTGACAGAAACTTATACCCCCACCAACGGCCGGTAAATTACCGATACATACCCCACTAACGCCATCTAGTGACAGAAACTTACAGGTCTACTACAATCCTAGAACCATATTTCGTCTGCACTTTGTTTATTTTAGTTACGTTGTATAACTCATTTACAGTCAATTCAGAAAGCGGCTTCGTTGGTAGAAATCTCTCCATGCGACCAGTGGCGTTGACTTTTTGGAAGTCCATTGTTTTAATATCTGTAAGCAAAGAAATAAAAGATTGATTTTTTAATATTAAATTTAAAAAACTAATTTGGAATACAAAATGTTTTTATTAAAGAAATGAAATTTACCTATCAAATGAGAAGATGATGCTGTAGTTGTTAAAGCTACTAGTACTGCTAATACTTCTGTAGATGCTGTAGCTGCTGGTACTGCTGATACTGATAATACTGTTGCTGCTACTGCTGGAAATTTTAATAGAAGTGTCGAATCGTTGCTTCCAACCTACCTTATATCCCTTCAACCCCCACTCTTCTTCTTCAACTCCCACTCTTTTACCCTCACTTTAACGACTGCGCACGCAACTACCTCAAAAGAAGAGACATTTAGAAGACGTGTTCAAACTCGCATAAAATGACGTCACTAAAAGGTTTCTTAAGGAATGTCTTTGTTAATATCTGCAGGCAAGTTAAAACCTGTCTGAAGGTTTTTTAGACAAACTCTTTATTCTATTCAAGATGCAGGTTGAAGCTTGTTTAAAGATTTTCAAATAATACTATTGTTATCTTGGAAAAAGACAAGTTGAAACTTGCTTACATATTTTTGGACAATACATTTATCCCTATGGTGCTATAGTATTAGTGAAGCAAGCTGTGAGAGTCAGACAGACAGGTCTGACGCATGGAACTTTCACTCACTCAACGCGTTAACCGTACGCGCACTTTTGTTGCGCACTGGGCCTTACCACACCACCCACCACCACCCACTCCCACTACCCACAACGCATGCGCGGTATCTCGCGAACGCTTAGTCCCTTGCGCTTCTCTATATGATTTTTGAAATTTCTGGTTTATACTAAGTGGGTGGTGGTGGGTGGTAGTATTGGAAATATGTATATAATAGAAAAAAAGTAGGTGGGTGGGGGGGTGGTGGTGGTTAACTAAGTGCAATGTATTTTACATAGGTGAGTGGGTGGTGGGAGGGGGTGGTATTTGCATATTCTACGTCCAAAAGGGGTGGATAGTGGGTGGAATTTGCATAAGCTAAAAGGGTTAACTAAAATCAGGTACTCCACCAACGGGTGGTAAATTACCGACATATACCCTACTAACGCCATCTAGTGACAGAAACTTATACCCCCACCAACAGCGGGTAAATTACCGATACATACCCCACTAACGCCATCTAGTGACAGAAACTTATACCCCCACCAACGGCCGGTAAATTACCGATACATACCCCACTAACGCCATCTAGTGACAGAAACTTATACCCCCACCAACGGCGGGTAAATTACCGATACATACCCCACTAACGCCATCCAGTGACAGAAACTTATACCCCCACCAACGGCCGGTAAATTACCGATACATACCCCACTAACGCCATCTAGTGACAGAAACTTATACCCCCACCAACGTCCGGTAAATTACCGACATATACCCCACTAACGCCCTGTAACTTACCCTCGCGGTCGGTAAGTAGGAATCTACATTACCGATATGTCCTAGAACCGGCATAGCTATACTACTGAAAAATAAATATATAAAATAGTAAATTTAATAAACTGGCGACCTACTGCCAGCCCGACCCACTAAAACCCGTAACCCTTCTTTTATTATTATTATTATTAAAATTGTTATAATTATCATTACTATTATTATTATTAAAATTATTATAATTATCATTACTATTACTGTTATTATAATTATTATTATTATTAAAATGATTAATAGTTTTCTAATACAAAAATTAATTATCTAGTTATTATTAAAATAAACACTTGAGACCTAAGGGAAAAAAAGTAAATTATTTATTCACAACAATAAAAACAGATTTTAATTTCGATTTACAGGTTTATTTACGAAAAAAGAAAATAAATATACATAATAATAAATACGTGAATGTATAAGAGGCTTATCCCCCACAATTAAATGTTACACATTTATTACCTGATAATTTGCATAAAACTAAAAACTTATTATAATTAAAAAAACCATAAAAACAATTTTTTTTTATCACAGTGTACATAATAAAATGCGAAATAATTAATCACTTCTGGATATTATATAACTAAGATACAAATAATTAACCATTATCAGCATTAACAATAAAAGGAAATGATTGCGAATATTATTTAAAAATACCCTAAAAAATCACCAGAGGAAAAATATTAATCAATTAATCATTTTCCTGGCATTTGTAACAAAAACAAGACCATCTCATTGTTAATAATAAAGTAATGAAATAGACAAAAATCTTTTTTCGAAAAATGTTTTTTTTTTTTTGTTTATTGAAACAGAAAAAAATTATTTTTGTCATTTCAAATATTTTTCTCTCTCAATATATATGAAGGCAAAAGGAATCGCACAAATAAATGCAAAATTGCCATCAACTAAAGATGTTACTAATAAAATTTATAAACACCTTCACAATATGTATCTCCTTTTGTCTTAACTTCAACTGTACAGCCAACAGAGCACTAATATTGTTATTTTTTTCAAATATTCATTTTCTAAAATAATCACGATTTCTTTCCCCAATGGAATAAAACTTAAATTCTAAAAATCTTTGGTAAAATCATACTTTAAATTTGCAAAATAATAGCCAACTACACTTTACATCTACATTTACGTTTAAAAGTAAAAAATACTCTCAAGAAAAGTAAAAAATACTTTCAAGAAAAATAAAAAACAAACTCTAAGAAAATTTAAAAAAAAAAAATAAATTAAGAAAAGGAAAAAAAAATCTTAAAGAAGAAGGAAAATTTAAATGAATCAAAAAGAAAAAATTAAAAAGAAAAATACAAAACAAAATTGTGCCTTAAACAAAAAAGTGCTTATATAAAAGTTAAAAAAAAAAGAATTTTTTCCATTAAAAAAAAAATAACAAAAATTATTTTATAGTATTGCAACCATCGATAGAATTAATTATATTCACTCTATAATTTTTTCTTTGTTCGAAAATTTAAGAGTTATTATATATACTATAAGCAAAAATATTCTCTAAAAATGCATATCTAGTGATTGTGAAATAAATAATTTTTGAATAATTATTGAAGAGGTGTTCGTCGATGAGCCGTAGTCGGTCTCGGGACTCCAGATCGACTTCTATTTCTTTTTGGCGGAGCTAAATTCGTTTCCGACTCAGTATTATACGAGAGGAAAATATTCGATAAATCCGGAAGTGTTTGCTGAAAATTTTCAAAAATTTCAATGTCAAACAAGAAACAACAAAGAAAAACTATTTGAAAAATATAATAAAATTTTTGTTCATTTCAATATTTTCTTAATTATAATAAAAACTATTTTTAAAAAATATATTAAAAACTATATTTGAAAAATAATAAAATTTTTGTTCATTTCAACATTTTCTTAATTATCATAAAAACTATTTTTAAAAAATATATATTAAAAACTATTTGAAAAATATAATATGAATTTTTTGAAAAACATCATTAAAAATATTTAAAAAATAAATAAAAACTATTTGAATAATAAAAAGAACTTTTTCAAAAATAAATAAAAACTATTTCAAGAATATAAAGAAAACTATTTACAAAATATATAAAAATTCATTAAAAAATATGAAAACTATTAAGAAAATTTAATAAACTATCAAATTCATATGAAACGTAATTCATATATTACGTATAAAGAATACGTAATAAATATTTTAATTTTCTAAACCGTAATTACGTCTTTATTGGTTCCAACTGCAGGTGCGGCTTGTGCTTTTCTCATATTATTTCCAGTATAAGCAACGCACTTTAGTTGCCATTCACCAATGTCCTCATTCCAATGGACATATCTCTCAATCATAGTCTGAAACAAAATTCAAAATCAGAACTTCGAAGAAAAATAAAATAAATAATTAAAAATAACCCAAAGAAAAATTTTATTTAAATTAAATATAACTTGAGTTAAATAAAAGTATATTTATTTCAGAGCCAACTAAAGTTATTTATTTGTTTTGGTTTCTAAAGAAAATCTATTTGAAACAAATAAAAAATCTAATTGGCTCTGCGTCATCTTTTTTCTTTTTCCCTGGGGTATTATTTTCAAACAGAATACGAAAAGTATTCGTAATAAAAATTTTAAAAAAATTTAGTAATAAAATAAAAGAAAAATATAAAATAAAACCACAAGAATATCTAATATAATAAAAAATATTACATATTAATAATAAAAAATAGCCTTATTTATTATAAATAAAGAAATTCCCTTAAAAAAAAAACACAATGAAAATATTTTCAGAAACAAAAATATTTCCCAGAATACCTGATATTGCGCGGGAATATAACTATTTAGAATAAGTTCCTGCAATTGTAATTCCCTTCCAATGCCCCTGACACATTCCAAGAGTCCTTCCATTTCGCGTTGATGCTCCTCTTGTAAATCGGAAAGTTCAGCTTTCGCTGACAACAACATTGTCTGAATTCTCGCCAATTTTTTTGTTTTACCCGCAGCCTCTTCCTGTAACGATGAATACTTCTCCTCAATATCAATTCGTTCAGCTTCCTTTTCCTCAATTGCCTTCTTCAATTGTTCCTCACGACTCTTTCTCTCCTCTAATTCAATTGCCGATGCCGCCAGTAATCGCTCTTGCGCCTCAGCTTTTTCCAATAAATTCTCACCGCCAACCAGAATTTTATTCTGTAAATTCTGCATTTTTTCTCTTAACGCCTCCTTCTCACTCCTGGGTAAAAAAAAATTTATTTTAAGACAATTTTTTTTCTCATTAATTTTTAGATGAACATTTCGATAATTAAATTAGTTAAATTTAATTATCGAAATGTCTTTTAATTTTTGATTATTTCTTTATTATCGAAATATTCCTTAATCATTTAATTATCGACAATTTTTTAATTATTCGTCTATTTCTCAATTTTAAATTATCCAATTTTAAAATTATTTAATTTTATTATTTTAATTGTTATTTTTGAAATATTTTCCAATTTGTCAATTATCGAAATAAAAGAGAAAAACTTATATAAATAAAGTATAAGAAAAAACATTTCTCCAAACAAAAAAACTTACTGTGTGCGTTTAAGTTCATTAACATCGTGATCGTCGGAAAATTTGTCATCTTTCTCAGCCTTATCAACTTTCTCTCCATCTTCAACTGCATCGTCGAGTTCCTCCATTGTCATCATTTGACTCCTACGATGTCGTGATTTTCTCTCCCTTTTCGACTCTCCACTACCATTTTCTTCAGACTCGTCAGTTTCCACTTCAGTATCAGAAAGTTCGCCAGAATTTTCCTCCAATTGTTTTCGCAATTGTTCAATTTCAACTTGAAATTGCCGAAGAAGAGCATCTTTTGGATCCTCATTCACTCTCGCTCTGTTCTTTATATTTTTCGCTCTATTCGCATATCGCAATGTACTTATAGTCTCGTCATAATTTAAGTCCGCTGGACTGATATTTGCGCACTAAAAATCAAATATTTTAATAAATATAAATATTTTTTTCATTAAAATAATAAACATTTTTTTTAATTAAAATTTAATTTATTTATTCATAAACGTGCTCATCCGGTTTATTTATTTTTTTTATTTATAAACAAGACGAGTCCGTTTACGAATAAATAAATAAAATTTTAATAAAAATAAATTTCCAATATTTTAAATTTGAAAAAATCGAAAATGTAAATTCAAAAGATCAATAATGTTTTAAAATTAAAAAATCGAAAATAAGAAAAACATAGAAAACATTAAAATTATTCTACAATAAGATGTTTACCATTAGAGTTTTCGAATTACCACCCAGGGAATCTTGCAGCAATCTTGTCAACTTCGAATTTCTATAAGGCACATGGGAACTTTGACCATCGACAAGGGCGGAAATAACATTACCTAATGTTGAAAGTGATAAATTAATTTTTGTCGCTTCCCTCAAACGAACTCCACTTGCTTTCGTCTTGCTCTGACGCTCAGAACCCTGGAAAATGAAAATACAAACTAATTTCGATATTCTTGAAAAAAAACCAGTATTTTATTTTAATTCAAGATAAACTAAAAAATTAGTTCAAGAAAAACTCTAAATTACTAACTATTATTAAATTTAGTAATTTAGTTAAAATTAAAATCAGAATTAATTTATAACAAAATAATTAGCTATTAGTTCATAAATTAAGAAATTTAATCAAACTAATTGAAATTAAAAATAATTTTTATTTAATTTAATTTATTTTAGACTGAAAAAAAATTTAGTTGATTCCAATAACCGATTACTTGTTTATTACCAAATAAATATTTACTTAAAGCGAACAATTTTTATTTAAATCAGTTAAATCGTATTTGCTTCAATTACTGAAATTATTGATTCAAGTAAATATTTATTTGCAGAAAATAATTTTGTTAGTATAATTTTCAATTTTAATTTTATTAATTTAATTTAATTTAATTTAATTTAATTTAATTTAATTTAATTTAATTTAATTTAATTTAATTTAATTTAATTTAATTTAATTTAATTTAATTTAATTTAATTTAATTTTCCATTTGCGATTAAATTCAATTACTTTAATTAAATTTAATTATTATTAATTTATTTTAATTGTTTATTTGATTTAATTTCATTTTAAATATTATTTAATTTTCTGTCTTAGTCAAAAAAATATTTCTGTGTTAATTTCAATGTTTCCACTCACAGCCAAATCAACCAAATGGAGTTTTCCCATTTTCACATGCTGTTCACCATCCTCACCAGGTTGACTAGATTCCACGGTAATTGAAAATATCGCATGTGATCTCGAACTCGAAACATTCATTGCTGTCGCTCCCACCACACCTTTAAACAGAAGACAAAAAAAAATAAAGTAAAATGAAAATTTATTGCGATAAAGAATTTAATAAAATTAATTCACTGAATAACTTACGATTTTTGTTGCCAAGTGTCATAATTCTGTCTAAATCATCGGCATTATTAACAACGTATCCACTTAAATCTTTAACAAAAACTCCAATATCTGGCCTCTCTTTCACTTCAAGTCTTGTATTCTGATCCTTTCCCAGCAAATCTCTAACTTCCTCATTATAAATTTCCAAATAAGTAGCTCTCACTAGGAACCTGAAATCAATAAAAAAAAATATAAAAAATTGACAAAATATTAAATTAATTAAAGATAAAATAATTAATTATTTAAATAATGAATAACAAAATTTTATTTTTTATATACAAATTTTTCTTTATCGCATTTTCTCTCCAAATAAGTAAAAAACTTTTTATATAAAATTTAGTATTTATTTTTTTTTGTGTACTGAAATAGAAAAATACTAAAATAGAAAAATACTAAAGTAGAAAAATAATAATGCAAAATTAATAAAATACAAAATTACAATTTAAAAATATTAAAATAGAAAATTACTAAAATACAGAATTACTAAAATACAAAATAATTAAAATACAAAATTACGACAATTTAAAAATACTAAAATAGAAAATTACTAAAATGGAAAATTACTAAAATAGAAAATTATAAAATACAAATAACTAAAGTAGAAAAATACTAAAATAAAAAATTATAAAATACAAAATTACTAAAGTAGAAAAATAATTAAATACAAAAATTAACAAAATACAAAATTAGTAAAATACAAAATTGCTAAAGTAGAAAATTAATTAAATACAAAAATTAAGAAAATACAAAATTACTAAAGTAGAAAATTAGTAAAATACAAAATTGCTAAAGTAGAAAATTATTTAAATACAAAAATTAAGAAAATACATAATTACTAAAGTAGAAAAATAATAAAATAAAAAAATAAAAAAACAAAATTACTAAAACACAAAATTACTAAAGTAGAAAATTAGTAAATTACAAAATTGCTAAAGTAGAAAATTAATTAAATACAAAATTACAAAAATAAAAAATTACAAAAATACAAAATTACTAAAATAGAAAAATAATAAAATATAAAAATTAACAAAATACAAAATTATTAAAATAGAAAAATAATAAAATATAAAAATTAACAAAATACAAAATTACTAAAATAGAAAAATAGTAAAATATAAAAATTAACAAAATATAAAATTACTAAAATACAAAATTACTAAAGTAGAATATTAGTAAAATACAAAATTAATAAAATACAAAATTAATAACATACAAAATTACTAAAATACAAAATTACTAAAGTAGAAAATTAGTAAAATACAAAATTTCTAAAGTAGAAAATTAATAAAATACAAAATTACAAAAATAAAAAATTAATAAAATACAAAAATTAACAACATTCAAAATTTCTAAAATACAAAATTGCTAAAGTAGAAAATTAATAAAGTGAAAAATTAATAAAGTAGAAAATTAATAAAGTAGAAAATTAATAAAATACAAAATTACAAAAATAAAAAATTAATAAAATAGAAAATTACTGAAATAAAAAATTACAAAAATAGAAAAATAATAAAATAGAAAATTGTCAACAAAATAAAATTTAAAGACATACTTTTGATTTTCATCAGCCTTGGCGATGTGACCGAAAATATGGGCAAACGTATTTGGAATGATACCGCGTAATTGTGGCGAAGTTTTTGCCCCGGACATTGTATAAGTTTTACCGGTTCCCGTTTGTCCATAGGCAAATATTGTTCCATTGTACCCTTGCAGAACTTTATCAACAATTGGCCGTGCGGTTTCATTGTAAATATCAACTTGACTCGTGTTTGTATCAAAAACTGCATCAAATGAAAATACTTTTGGCGGCTCTCCATGCGTTGCATTTGTATTTTCAACTGTTATTTCGGCATTTAATGTATCAACTTTCGTTATTATTTTGCAATGTTGTTCCAATTCTTTGCCATGTAAAGGACGAACACGTACGACAACACGGACATTTTCAATTTCGCCGAGTTCAGTCGTATTATCCTGCTACCAAAAAGAGAAAATAAAATCAAAATTTTATATATTAAAAAAAATATATTAACTGCTATAATTATTAATTTAACATCCTAATAACAATAGAAATCGAATACACGAAACAAACTTATTTTTTAAACTGGACTAATCGAATATAAAAATATACAAAAAAAATATCTACAATCAATTTTTAGAAAAAAAAAAATATTTAAATTCTTGTTTCAAAAATAATCGTTTCGAACTAATTATTATCGTAAAATAAACTTTACCCTCATAAATAAATTTATTTAATTTCATTTGATCCAAAATAATTAATAATTGATAATAATAATAGTAATAATTAATCATTTATCAAATAATTTATCTATTTTCAAAAGTCTAAACCAATTTAATATGTCAAAAGTTTAAGAAAAATTTTATTTTTCCCCTTATTACAATGACTAATAAACATTATTTACCAAATGACGCACACATAAACTGACAGATAGAGAACTGTCAATTTTTGCATCGAAATAGACAAAAATTATACCCGCAAGCCGATTAAATACAAGGGAAATAAATGTTGAGAATTTAATTTAATTCACTTACCGCAGTTCCAGGCATCGTTGAATTTACTATAGACACTAATAAAATGCACAAATTCACTGCATAGTAATAAAATTTTCTTTAAAATTCCGAGGGAATCGAGGGATGAAAAAAAGTAGCTTCAAAAAAGAAGTACAATTTTTAGCAGACGACCCCATAAACAAATGGATCGATGTTTCCAACGACACGAATGAAACATTTTGTGAGAAAGTGGCGAACCTTCGAGACAAAAATTTCAATTCACCGTCGATAAAATCATTCACTTTGTTATCATTGTTATTTAAAAAATATTTATATAAACAATTCAAAAACAAATTTTTTTCTAAATCTAAAAGTCGTGAAAAAATAATATAAAAAGAGTCACTCTTAATATTTTGCGAAAAAAAGTTTCACATTTTTTTTTTTTTGCGAATATTAAAATTATCCACAAATTTTTTTGGTACTAATTCATTGAAATAATGTTAATAATAATAATAATAATAATAATAATAATAATAATAATAATAATAATAATAATAATTACAATAATTGGAAGAATATTAATAATATTAATAATAAAAGGAATGATAAAGTAAATAATTATATAATAATGATAATATATAATAGTAATAATAATAATACCTAATAATAACAATTAACTGTTAAATAATATTAATTTTCATTCTCGACAAGTTCTACCTACTGATAGTTTTGTCATTTTTGTTTGTTATAAATTTAAATAATAATAATTGTAAAAAAAAATTATAAATACTTAAATATAAAAATTAATGTTAATAAAGCTTTAATAACTTAATAAACAATACAATATAATCTTAACATTAAGAATAAATATTGCAACTAATTATCATTTATTGTTTTCTAAATTTAAAATAGTAAAAATTCTTTCTAATTTAAATTAATGACTTTGTATTTTGCAATTAGTTAAATTATTTTACTAATAAAGAGTAAAAAAATTTATTCTTATTCATTAGTAAATTTTATGATATTCTAAAGCAAAAAATCAATCTTAAATTTTAAATTAGTGAAAAATTTGTACTATTTTAATTATTTAGAGAGTAAAAAATATGGATTTTTTACAATCAACTCTTTAATTTTTGCTTTCTGTTGCTGGTGAAAAATTAATTTCAAAATAAAAAAAACTAAATCAAAATTTAATAGTTGCTATTTTATTTTTTTTTATTAATAACAAATTAAATTACACTTTAAATCTGAATTATTGAAATACCGCCAACTTATTCAAATAAATAAAAATTTTTATTAATTTTAGTCATATTTAAAATAACTTTAAGTAAAAAATTTTATAAACGAAATTTGCACAAAATCAAATATTTGATTAGCAACGAAGAACATAATATTAAAAAAAATTATAATTATTCTGCAAATTAAAATGTATAATATTAATTATAATAAATTATTTTTGATAATTAACTATAATAATTTGAATGTTCTTTCATTCATTCACTTTTTCTGTCCCTCACATTCTGAAGATTTTTATTTTATAATTAATTCAAAATTGTAATGACAAATAGAAATCATCAGAATTTTTTTCACTTCATCTCATTAAAATACTGAAATTTTGTTAAATATTATGTTTTATCAAATTGAAATTATGCAAATTTTTGTTCTTTACTTCTAAACAAAAATAGAAAATTGTTAAACAATTGTGATTAAGAAATAGAAAATTTTTTTATTTTTGTTTATGAATCACAATTTTTTTAACACAATTATTATTTTGTTTTAGAAATAGAAGAAAAATATTTGCACAATTCCTATTTTTAATCTTTTTTTTTAACAGGATTTTCCATAGGAATTAAAACATTCGAAACTTTCAAATTCAAACCTTTTTTAAATTAAACAACTTATATTTTTTTGGGATATTTTATTAAAATTGTAGATATTAAAAATCATTGAAATTAGAAAATTTTTTGAAAATAATTGAAATTAGGACAAGAATTTTGTTGACATTTATGAAAATAATTGAACTTTGGAGAAGAATTTTGTTATTTATTAATTTATTTAAAGATAATTAGGATTTTTACTAGAATTTTTTTCAAATTTTAAACATAACTGAATTTTATTTCTTTTAAATAATTGAATTTTTACTTTTGAATTCGTAAAGTTTACTAATAAATTAGTAGAAATTACTATGTAAAACTTACTAATTCAAAAGCAAAAAATCGCAGTAACTAATTTTAATTAGTAAACATTTTTACTAATTAAAATTTAGAGAGTAATTTATTAATTAATTTCTAAATATTAATTAATTATATAAATATTATTAATATTAATTGTTATGATAATTACATTCAAATGATTAATTGAAAGTAATTAAAAATAATCAATTTTAATAATTTCGTAATATATAATTAATAATTTAAATTAATTTCATTAGTTTTAATTATGTTATTAATTAACAAATATAATTTTTTTAAATGAAACCTTTAAACTAAATTTCCAAATTAAATTCTCCCTAGCCTACCGTAAAAAAACTAAATTAAATAACAATCATCTCTTAAAATATGTTTTTCCCCTAATTATACTTTCTGCGGACGGTAATAATTTCCTATTTCCTGATGCGCGCTATTGTTTGAAAAAATTGCTTGTAAAATTGCGAAGCTCACAAAGTGTTCTTAGTTGAATTGCCTGTATATATGAGTAGTGCGTCAAAATCGCGCAGTAGGGAAACCACCCTTCTCTTTTTTATAATAAGCACATCCCCCATAGAATTTCACTCGTCGTTAGTGCACCCTTAATGTGTATATGCACACTTTTAGTTCGTTTCGCTAGCATGCAGCTGACGACGATATAACAATACTCCCTCAATTTTTAAGGGACGCCATATATTTCACAAACTACGTATTTACTCTCTAAATCTGAATTAGTAGAAAAATCTTTTCGGACAAAATCTTTCGACTTTCCTGTTTTTTTTTGCCGAGGGAACTAATTACTGAATATATGAGTAAAGAAAATTTTTTTTTACTAATTCCTTAGTCGAACTTTACTAAATTTACTTGCTATTATTTTTATTTGCTATTTTTACTTATGCTGCTATTTTTACTTGCTATTATTTTTATTTGCTATTATTTTTACTTGCTATTATATTTACTTCCTACCATTTTTACTTGCTATTATGTTTACTTGCTAATATTTTTACTAACTACTTTGTTTATTTGATACTATTTTTACATGCTATTATTTTTACTTATTAATATTTTTACTGCTTTTACTATTTATTTTACTTTCCTATTTTTACATATGCTATTATATTTACTTCAAGGCTCGAACCAGTGAAATTATTTTAAAATATTAAAATACGGACTTTACGGACCAAAAATAAAAAATTACTGACCAATTATTACACTGACAAAAATATAACCAGTCCGAGTCAAATAACAGAACACTTTATTTGAAACTATAAATTAAATTTTTCATAACTATAAAACATGAAGATATCGATAACTCCAAGTCTTCGACTAGAAGTGATCGATTTCTTCATGTTTTATAATAATTAAAGATGGCCCAGTGATAAAATCAATATTTTATATTATAAGAATTTTGTTACTGCAACTTCTTTAAAATTATTTTCAACATTTCAATTTAATTATTATTTTCTAGAATTTTTAACTAAAATTCTTCATTAAACAATTATATTTTTAATAATTTTCGAAAAAGTTATTTGTCAATTTTCAAATCCATTTGTTTACAATTCAATTTTATAAAAATTTCAATTATTCGGAAATTCTTTAATTGAATATATATTACAAAATAACAACTTCAAAAAATTTCAAAAAAAATTCAATTAAACTTTTTGAAAAAAAATTAATTTCACAGAATTGTTAATTAAAATTTTAATTTGAAACCTTTTCAGAATTCAATTATTTTTAAAAATTCATGCTATAATGCTTTTAATATTCAATTATTATTTATAAAATTTTAACTGAAATTCATTTTTAAATCAATTTTTATTAGAAAATTCAACTAGAATTCAATTATTTAAATACAAAAATTAATAACTTATTGAATAATTGAATGTTTCATTAAATTGAATTATCATAAAGAATTTTATCAACAAATTTGTATATAACTCAATTCTTTTGACAAATTGTAATAAAATTTTTACAAAAAATTTTTAATTACATTTTTCGAGAAATTCTATTAATATTGAATTTTAAATAATTGAAATTCTGTAATGAGTTTTATTATTTATGAAAATAACGAAATTATTGGGAAGACATTTATAAAAAATTTGTAAATAATTGAATTCCTTGTGAAATTTTAATTATTTTATGAATATATAATTAAATGTTTGCGCAGAATTTCACTAAAATTTTTTTTAAATAATTAAATTCTTTTGGATAATTTTATTAAAATAGTAGATATTGAAAATCATTGAATCGAGGAAAATTTGTGAAAATAATTGAAATTTTTGCCGAGTGTTTTATGAAAATTTTTAAAAATAATTGAATTGATTTCAAGAATTTTCTAAAAAAAATTTTAAATAATAATTGAACTTTTGCAACGAATTTTATTAAAATTTCCAAAAATAATTGAATTCTTACGAAGAATTTTATTAATTTTTTTCTAAATAATTGAATTATTCTAGCGAAGAATTTTATAAAAATCATTTTAAATAATTGATTTTTTTCAAAAAATTGTATGAAAATTGTGTTTGCAAATAATTAAATTCCTGCGAAAATTTTATTATTTATGAAAATAATTGAATTAGTAAAAAGAATTTTATTATTGGCGAAAATAATTAAATTACTGTAAAAATTTTATATTATTTATGAAAATAATTATTTATTGAATTATTGACAAAAAATTTATAAAAATTTTTACTTACTATTAAGTTTACTTGCTACTATATTTTTACTTACAACCCAGTTTATTTGATACTATTTTTACTACTTACACTATTTTTACTTATACTATTATATTTACTTGCTACTATTTTTACTATATATTTTTCTTTACTATTTTGACTTGCTAGTATTTTTCTTTTCTACTATTTTTATTTGCTATAATTTGTACTCACTACTATTTTACTTGCTATTATTTTTACTTGTTACTATTTTTACTAATTATAGTTCACTTTACTATTTTTACTTGCTAGTAATTTTACTTTTTACTATTTTTACTAATTAGTTTACTTTACAATTTTTACTTGCTAGTACTTTTACTTTTTACTATTTTTCCTATTTATTTTACTTTACAATTTTTATTTTTTACTGTTTCTAGTTGCTATTTTTTGGACACTATTTTTACTGTCCTTTTAAAATTTTTTTTTAAATTCACAATAGTATGAATTTTTACTAAATTGTGATCATTTTATTTTTATTTTTTTTTATATAAAGAATCGACAGATTTAAACTATGTAAGCTTTAAGTCTTTGCTTTTACAGTAAACAATTATTTCCTAGTTTATAGTCAAATTAGTCAAAATTGACTAAAATATAGTAGAAGACTACTAATTGAGTAACAGTAAATTTACTATTCTAATTAGTAAACTTCACTAACTCAATTGGTAGTTTACTACAAACAATTTTTTTACTACATTTTTTACTAACAATTTCTTTTAGTAATAATTTTCTTCACTGCCACTTTTTTTAACCAAATTTTACAGAATTTTTTATTGATATATACTTACAATAATAATAACTAATCAAAACTGTTTACAATAAATATTTTCCCAAACTTTAACAGTCAAAATTTCAGTGAAACTATTATTTCAATCAGTCACTTTTTGTTTTACTTTCGAATCAATTTAAATTCACTGATTCAATTTTTTTTACTCATGACTGATTTAATTTACTGATTCATTAGTAAAATTTTTTCTACTGATAAATAAGCAAATTTGAACTGATTTAAAAGCAAAAAGTAAATAAAAAAAAAAATTGAACAAATTGAGATTTAAAGAGTTGAATCCCCGCATAAAAACAGGAATCAGGAGCAAATATGAAAACGATGAGGATCAACGCCCGATGTGTGTAAGATAAAAAAAAAGTAAAAAGAAACATCCCCCTTTGGCATCATTTCAAATAAACTTCAAGATTCATCCTGCGGTGTTGTCTCGACTCTTACCCACACATAAATATATATAAAAGCATTGTCTTGATGCATGTAAATTGCACAAAGTTTTACATGTCGTTGTGGGTACTTGTCTCCCTTTTTAGACTTTCTCTCGTGTTTTACCGAGAGAGTCTAACACAAGAGAACCTTCCATGCTCTATTCTCTCTTTTATAACATAGTCGCACGCATCCCCCCTTTCTATGAGTTTCGCAGAAACACATCACATTTTCATTGAATGTCGCATGGCTTGAAATTCATTGTCACAGAGTGCACACGACGTCTCGCCTTATAGTAAATATCGTGCGTGATGTTTATCATGTCGTTCGAAATATCCTCACGTGGACATCTCGACAATCAAGGGAATACACACATCCACGTGTTTCTTCTCGTATAAGTTATATATAGACTTGCCAGGTAAGTTTTCACGATGGCATTTTGTACTATACTCTCTGATCGCGTCATCCTCTTACTTTTCTTCAACGAAAGAGAGCCTTTTGTCAACGAGCACAATGACAATAGGGCTTCAAAGGAAAAGTCAAAAATATTCAGCGTCAAACTTTTAATTCACCAAGAAAGGAATGCATTTTTAAGGTCACGAACATTATTTTTCTCCTCTTTGTCGGAATTTGTCACTTGATTCTATTTTAATTCTCTTCAAAATAATAATACGGGAGAAGAAATATAGATTACTCTCTAAATTTGCACCGAGAGAAAAGATTACTTGGAGTTGCAATTTTGTCCATGAGATAATTTTTAGTTAGTAAAATCTCCTACTGCTAATTTATTTTAATTGGGGTTACAATCTTTAATCTTTATCAATTAACATAGGTATTTTATTAGTCGATTTAACTATTTTTTTGTATCTAATACTTATATCTCTAAATCTGAATTAGTAGAAAGTTACTAATGAAATGACGAAAAGTCTTCCATCAAATGATTTAGTAATAATTTTACTAACAAATAGTGAAATTTTACTAATTTTTAGTAGATTTTACTAATTGCTTAGTAGAATTCTACTAACAATTAGTAGAACTGTTTTATGAATAGTCGATAAAACAGTTTTAGTAATTCATTTAGTAAAAAAGTGACTTTCAATTAGTGGAATTCTACTAAAACATTAGTAAAATATTACTAAAAATTAGTAATATTCTACTAATTGAAAAGGGGAAAAGTCTTCTATGAAAACTACTAAAAATTAGTAAAATTTTACTATTTCTTAGTAGAATTCTACTAATTCAGATTTAGCGAAAATTAGTTAGGTTGCTAACTAAATGTCCTGAGTAACGAACTAAATAGTAATAGTAACTAATAAAAATTAGCAGAAATATTTTAATTAACTAAATAGTAGTCATACTCTCTGAATTTGATTTAGTAAAAATGTTTATTTTAATTGAAATATTAGTGACTGACTTTTTGCATTTGAATTAGTAAATTTTCCTAATAGAAATCACTATTTATTTATTTAGTCTTTATTTTACTATTTAGGTATTTATTTATTTGAATTAGTGACTAACTCTTTGCTTTCGAATTAATAAACTTTACTAATAAATTAGTAGAAATTACTATTTATTTATTTATCTACTATTTATTTTACTATTTATTTATTTATTTATTTAAACTAGTGACTAACTTTTTGCTTTTGAATTAGTAAATTTTATTAATAAATGTAAATATTAATGAAAGATTTTTCATATAATGAAACTTTAGCAAAATATGTAAAACAACGAAATATATTATTAAAATTTTACTAAAAATGAAGAGTTGAATTTTTACTAATTTGAATTATCGGAAGACTTTTTACTAATCCTTTAAAGAATGTTTAAATTTAGAGTAACTTTTACTATTTGCGAAGTAAAACTTAACGGTAAAAAATGTGAGTTTTTCCATCAATTTTTTTAATCGCTCTCTATTGCTGGTGAAAATGAATTTCGAAATAAAAATCTGAGACGAAATTCAATATTTGCTAGTATCATTTTAATTAATAAACAATTAAGTTACTCTCTATATACACTAAAAAAAATTTTGTTGCTTCAAATAAACGATTACTTGTCTTTTATCACAAAAATATTTATTTGTATCAGGTAAATATCTATTTTTATGAAATAAATATTTATTTGCATCAGGTAAATGTTTATTTGTATGAAATAAATATTTCTTTGCATCAGGTAAATATTTATTTACATGAAATAATTTTTATTTAAGTCAATTAAATGGTATTTGCTTCAAATACTGAACTTATTGGTTTGAATACCATTTAATTGAGTTAAATAAAAATTATTTGATTCAAGTAAATATTTCTGAGTGTCTACTAACTGGGAAATCCGGGAAAACCGGGAAATAGTCATGAATTTAATTTGACCGGAAAAAAGCGGATATAAGCCAGAAATTTCATGCCAAACCGTGAATTTTTTCACCAAATTAAAAAAAAATTTATTATTTTAATTCGTTTTTAAAAAATCGCTTTTCATTTCAATTTTTTTAGATATTTATTTATACTGTTCTCTAAATTTTAATTAGTTAAAAATAATTAATTTAATATTAAAAAATCAGTCACTGATTAAAATATAGTGCCTATGTAAATAAATTTAAAAAAAATTATCGAATTAATAGAAATTTTGTGATATTCAACTGAAAATAATTAAATTTGTTAAAGAATTTCATTAAAAACTTTTTAACAAATCGAATTTTATTTTTAAAAATTTTTTCACAATAGATTCAATTATTTTTATAAATAGTAAAACTCATTGCAGAATTTCAATTATTTTTAATACAATTTTAATCGAATTCCTCGAAAAATGTAATTATTCTTAAAAATTTTATTAAAATTCGTCGAAAGAATTCAATTATCTCTAGAAACTGTAAAAAAATTCTTCTCAAAAATTCAATTATTTCCATAAATAGCAAAATTCTTCAGATTTACTAAATTCTTTTGAATATTATTTTTAAAAAAAATTCTTCAAAAGAATTCAATTATTTTCATAAATTTCCCTAATCTCAAAATTTGAATTATCTTTATGAATAATTAAATACATTGTTCTCCACAATTCAATTATTTTCAAAAATTTTAATAAAATTCTACGCAAACATTTAATTATTTTCATAAATAATAACATTCTTGGGAAGGTTTTAATTACTTTTATAAATAAATAGTAAAATTTTTTGCACAAATTCAATTAGTATCAATACATTTTAATAAAATTGAATTAATTAAATTTTCAATTATACTTATGAACAGACAAGATTTAAAAAAAAAATTGTAAAAATTCTTTGTTTAATTCAATTCTTTTTTTCAAATTTCCACTAATTTTAATCATTCTTTACTGAAACTTTTCTTCTTCAACCCCCATAGAAAAATATCATTAGTTCTAAAGAGTAAAAATAAAAATAATAAATAAAATAATAATTATCAAAAATATTATTTATTGTTAAAAAATAATAAATAATAAAAATAAAACTAAAACTAAATATACAGAAAAAACATAAATTTCATAAGAAACGACCCCCTCTAAAATTATCTAGAAAAAAAAAAAAAAAAAAAAACTAAAAAGCAATTTCTCCGGAACAAAAAAATTGACTTGTAATACAAAAATAATTTTTTTTTCACGTCAAAAACTACATAGTCTCAAAGCAAAAGAATGACCAAATTCGTTCTCGGGGCGTGAGTTTCAAGCTCGGTAAAATCTTAAATCACCGCGGCCAAGTTAAGGATCAGCAGGGAACAATTGCAGGTTGTCTTTTTTACTTTTTTTTTCTCTCTCTCTCTCTCTCTCTCTCTCTCTCTCTTTCTCTCTTTTCAAAAAGTACTCAACATAGACCGAAGTAAGTACACAGACACTGATCTACGAAGGTAGTGTGAAAAATGTGACTCGTCCTCAGAGTCAGTGTGTATATACAGAATGTGTTCTTTTATTTGTGAGCGTGTGGTCCAAGAAACTCAGGCACAGTAAAGTAAGAGGGTGATGAGGGGGGGGGGGATGACTAAAAGGGGGCGAGAGGGGGGTCGTGGGGGGCGACAAGGGGAAAATGTGTGTAGGGAGCAGAAAGGCAGGGATTCAACGAGAAGGAGAGAAACAAACACTATATAAGAGAGAAAGAGAAAAAGAGAGAGAAATAGTCACTGAGAGAGAGAGAAAAGTTATGAAGAGAGACACTAAAAGAGAAAATGTACTTGGATAGAAAAAGATGGAGAAAAAAAACCAGGGAGAGAGAGAGAGAGAGAGAGAGAGAGAGAGAGAGAGAGAGAGAGAGAGAGAGAGAGAGAGAGAGAGAGAGAGAGAGAGAGAGAGAGAGAGAGAGAGAAAGAGAGAGAACCGTTCTGTTACTTGGTTCTGTACCATGGTGGCAGGTCAGTGTTGCGGTGGTTACCAGACTTGCATGGTCGAGTCGGTATTATCCCCCATATTTTCGCGCGAAAACAAATTTATTTTTTCGTTTTTGAGAGAAAGAAGCGCAACGCTTTTTTTTCTGTGTGTGCACCTTTAAATGCAATTAAATTTGCAAATTCGCCAAAGATAAACACAACACACTCGTGTGCAAAAAGAAAAAAAAACCCATGGATACGGAAATGTGAATCCACTCCTGGAAATCTCAAGAGTCACGCGAGAGGAAGCAACAGGTAAAAAAGAATTTTTTACCTGGTGTTAAACTCCCTTCATCATCTTTTATAAAAGAGATTACGAATATTTATATATTTTTTTTTTTTGAAACCAATTATTATTATTATTATTGCTTTAGAAGAGAAGGAAAATTTTTTATTTTACATATTTTCTCCCTTCGCTTCACCCGGCAAAATGTTTCATTCAATCATCCGCACAGTATAATATGTTTGTTAAGATTCAATAAATCTCGTATATTTAAAAGACAAATTTAGATCTAATCGACGATCTAATCTCAATATAATTACGAATTAAAGATTAATTTAAATTATAAATAAATTCAATATGCAAAATTATGTATTAAAATATAAATTCTTTATTAATTTTGACGAAGGTTCTTCAGTTTTAAAAAAATACTATTTCAGGTCAGTAAAAGAATTAATTTTCTTGTAAATAATAACTTAAATCGAGTACAGATTCTAATTATTATAAATTAAATAGTTTTCTAATGAATCAAAAAAGGGGTAAATAAGACTAGTGTAGAATATCAAAAAAATGCAATTCTCGTCCCAAGTTTATAAATTACGGTAAATAATCTTATGCAATATCAAAACAACATGTTTTATTTTAAAAATATGATTGTTTAAAATTTTTATTTTTCAACTCCTTCTGTTATATTTTTATTGTTTATTATTTTATTAAGCAATAAATTTAAATTAAAAAGTTTAGATCGCAATTGTTGAACAGTAATTTAAATTACTGTTTAAATTAAATTACAGTTTAACAAACTTAATGTTTAGATCAAACTTTAAGTTGAATTTAAACTTACAGCTTAATAAAGAATTAAACAACACAAACAATTATGTAAATAGTTCAAAAATAATTGCAAACTAAAAACGAGCAGATATAAATATGAATAACCTGAATGTTAACAGGTGTTACTTCATTAAATACAGTAGCAATGAAATGCAGTTGAAAGATGAGAATTTCTCATTGAACAAAACTTGTTTTGCCTTATTAAATACCTATCTTAATTTTCATCTGTCTACATCATGCAGAGATGAATTCAATGCAATATGATAAATTGCTGATTTAATAATAATAATGAATAATTGGATCGAAAAAAGTAACAAATATATTTTGTATGCTCATGAAAATAAATCGATTTCTTGTCAGATTATATGAGTCTCAAAATAATTTTTCTATATTTTTTATAATTAAAACGTAAATTAAATTCTCGAAATACTCTCTAAATTTGAATTAATATTAAAAGTTATCCACTAATAAAAATTAGTAAACATGTTCAAACTGGAACCCAATCAGCATTTTTATTTTTTTATTTAAAATTTAATTTGAAATTTGACAGATCGTTATACTCTCTAAATTTTTTTATTATCAGCATCCAATTTTGGAAATTCGAAAAGTTAAATATTTTCTTTTCTTAAAAACCAAAATTTTTAATAATTAAAATAGTGGACAACTTTTCGATAATTCAAATTTAGAGAGTAACGATCTATCAAATTTCAAAGTAAAATTTAAATAAAAAAATAAAATTTAAAATAAACAGATAAAATTTTTTCCCCTGAAGAATATTTTCAAGATGATGCACCTTGCACCAAAAAGTTTTGTTTCTTATAGTGAATCGGTATTTTTTTTATATATAGGTATATAAATGCATGTACTTGAGTATATACATAAATGTGCGTATAAAATTGGTGGGGGAAAACTCGAATGAAGTATAGTAGAAGGAGGGGTATAAAGCGCGTAAGACAGATGTTGTTCAGAAACAAATAAAAGATCAGAGCAACGACGAACTGGTAGCCGAGACCCCATTACTACGATAATCCTTTCACGATATCCTCTCTATACTTTGTACTACATTTAACAACATTAAACTGTTTAGGATTGAAAGCAAACCAAAAGGAGAACGTAGAAACAAAATAAAATTAAAAAGAAGGAAATGATATTTAACAAAATGATAATGAAATGATTTATTTTTTAAAATCAAACCACATTCAATATCCGTTGATCTACTTTGATTTTAATTACACCTCATAATTATGTACACAAGAAACAAATAAAATTACCTAATTTTTATTTGCGTCTAATCGAATTTTAAACGATTCAAACAACTATATATATAATATATGTATATTGAAGAAGCAAAATTGTGCGTCTACTTTTTAAATTCGAATAATCGGGTCATATCTAATAATAAAATGACCAAAAATGGTTGGAAAATTTGAAAAATAATTATTCATGGTTACAGCTAAATAATTAAATTTTACTTAACTATGTATACTATATTTACATATACCCGTGTAGAAAAATTTCTTGGCGCTAGCTAGCAGTGCTAGATACATGGTAAATTTACATGCAGTCTAGCGCTGCTAGCTAGCGCCACGAAATTTTTCTACACGGGTAATTATAATAATAAATAGGAGTAATTACTAATTCAATTAATTCAATAATTTTCACAATATTTTTTACAATAATTCAATTACTTTCACTAATAATAAAATTTTTCATGAAAATTCAATTTTTAAAAAAAATTTTGATTAAATTCTAAGCATGAATTTAATTATTTTCATAAATAATAAAACTCATAGAAGAATTTCAATTATTTTTATTACTATTTTAAATTAATAATCATAAAATTCAGTTATTTTCACAAATAAAGTTTTCCACAATAATTCAATTATTTAAACTATTAAATTTTCATAATATTTAAAAATTTATTATTTAAAGCAATGTTCATAAAATTCTTATGAAGAATTAAATTCCTTTCAAAAATAATAAAAAATTTTCACAGAAATTCAATTATTTTTAAACATTTTAATAAACTTTTCGCAATAATTCAATTAAATTTTCAAAAAAAATAAAATTCTTCTCAGAAATTCAATTATATTTGAAAATTTTAATAAAATTCTTTGCAACTATTTAATTCTTTTTACAAATAATAAAATTCATCGCTGGATTTCAATCATTTTTAATACAATTTTACAGGAATTGATTAAAAAATGTAATTATTCTGAAAAACTTCATTTCAATTCTTCGAAAAAATCAATTATTTAAAAAAATGTTTTTTTAATATTTTTAGGAAGGACTGAGTAATTATTTTCAAAAATTTAATAAAATTATTCGAAAGAAATTAATTGTTTTAAATATAATTTTTATTAATTTTTTTTTTAAATAATTCAATTATTTTTTAAATAAAAAAAAAAATTTTCTAAGAATTCAATTATGTCGATAAATAAGAAAATTACTCCCGAAAATTCAATTATTTTGAGATATTTCTATAAAATTCTTTTTAAAAGTAGAAAATTTCTTCTTGGAAATTCCATTATTTTAAAAAATTCTAGTAAATCGTTCGCAAGAATTCAATTATTTTCATAAATAATAAAATGTTTTTTAGGAAAATCCAATTATTTTCAAAAAAATTCAATAAAATCTCCCACAGTCATTCAATTATTGGCAAATTTTCTAATAGAATTCTTCGTAAAATTCAATCATCTTTAAAAACTTTTCGCAATTCAATGATTTTCAATATCTACTATTTTCATAAAATTTCCAAACAGAATTCAATTATTTACAAAATGGTTTGTAAAAATTTTCGTAAGAATTCAATTCTTTTCGTGAATAATAAAAATTTTCATCAATTCAATTATTTAAATTAGAATTTGCATAAAATTATTCGAAAGAAATGAATTATTTAAAAATATTTATAAAATTCTTCGCAAGAATTAAATTATTTTAAATTCTTTCATGAATAATAAAATTCGTAGCATAAATTCAATTTATTAGCAGGATATGCAAAAAGTAAATATTTTTGATAAAAATTAGGAAAAAGTCAGGAAAATAAAAAATATGGAATGGAATTTTTGTCAATTTTGTGAAATTTTTTATGAAAATAATTGAATTCCTTTAAAAAAATTATTATTTATAAAAATAATTGAATTCATGTGAAATTTTTATTATTTATGAAAATAATTAAATGTTTGCATACAATTTTATTAAAATTTGTTTTAAATAATTAAATTCTTTTTGGAAAATTTTATTAAAATAGTAGATATTGAAAATAATTGAAATTAGAAAAAATTTTGAATAAATTAAATTGAAATTAGGACAAGAATTTTTTTTGACATTTATGAAAATAATTGAACTTTGGAGAAGAATTTCCTCCAAATAAATAATACTAGTTCCACAAAATAACGACTCAAATCAATTTAATTCAATTTAAATAAAAAAGTATTCCAGTAAATTTAATTTCAAGTAAATTTTTACTTGATAATAGTCAAATAATGTCATATTTCCCCTGAACCAGCACCTGAACTTCAATATTGATAAAATTGCTGCCCCATTATTCCAACTACAATATTGCTGCAGCATTTGAATACTAAAGAAATTACAATACTGCGCTAAAAGTTCAATCCCTTTAGAGGTATATTTACTAACAACAACTTCTCCAAAGTTCTGAACATTCAAATGAACGAAATTATTTTTATCTTCGCAAATATTTTCGCAAAAATTACTACACACTCTACTTGAAAATAATGTAAATTAAATATTTTCTTATATCGAAACAAATTTCTATAACATTAAATACTGAAAAATTAAGTACTGACAAAAATTTTACTGCAAAAAAATTCTAATTAACAAATGTAATAAAAATATCGTCCTTCATTTGAACATCCGAAAATTTAGAAACAGTAAAAAAAACTACTCAGAAGTGATGAAAAATAACAAAAATATGATTTTGTCTAATTTTGATTTTTGTGTAAAAGGGAAGAAAATAAAATCAATTATTTACATATGAATAAATCAAAATTTGCATTCAACTATTCGCAAAAGAAAAACTTTCCAATATATTTATTGCAGTAAGTCGAATATGTTATGTTTCATGACAGGTGTATGATTGATAAAGAGCGTTTCATCATAAATCTCAACTAAAATTACACAGTTATAATTTTCTAGTCCAGACAAACGGAACTAAGTACGGTATTAAATTAAAATGACATTTTGAAAATGTTTAAGAACGAAATTGGGAATATTGAACCGTTGCACGCACGATGCCGTTACACAACTGTGCATCGAGCGCAACGGGTCGGCATTAATGTGTATGTTTGTATATACACATATATAAAGAAAGTGCTACAACTTCCATAAATTATTGTCATTACAAAAGACTAAAATCCCCCCCCTCCCAATTTTCTTGAAAAAGAAAAAAAAATACAAATTTGCTAAGAGTTTTTTAATTCTATGAATACTCCACTATCTCTAAATTTAAATTCATAAAAATCTTTATTATTTTGAATTAGTCACTGACTTTTTGCTTTTTAATTAGTAAATTTCACTAATAAATTAGTAAAAATTACAATTAGTTAGTAAATTTTGCAAATTCAAAAGCAAAAAATCAGTCACTAAGTCAAATTAGTAAATATTTTTATTTTTACTAACTCAAATTTAGAGAGCTCGACTGACTTTTTCTTCTGAATTAGTAAAAAGTTACTAATAAATTAGTAAAAATAAAAATTACTATTAATTAGTTAATTTTACAAATTCAAAAGCAATAAGTCAGTCACTAATTTAAAATTTAAATTAGTAAATATTTTTACTAATTCAAATTTAGCGAACTTGCAACCTATTACTTGACAATTGGAAACAATTTTAATAATAATAATAAAAATAATAAAAAAATATTTATAATAATAAAAAAAATAAAAAAAAATTTAAAATAATATAAAATAATTAATTATATTATAATAAATAATATTTCTATTCTTCTAACATATAATCAAGTATATCGTCTAATTGATCCAAACAGCGCTTAATTGTTTCGAATAATAATTATTTCATACAAATGATTATCTTTTCAATAACTAATTTGATAATTAGCATTGTTATTTTCATACCTCATATTATATCTCCCTCTGCATTTTAATTTCAAAGGAACGTTACAAAAAAAAAAATGGTAAAATCATTAGACTAAAAATAAACTCACAATGCCTGGTGATAACATTTTTAGCTCTTTTGGAGCTGAAAATTTCACTAAATTTTTTTTTGCTTCCTTATTATTGTTCAATAACACTTAAATATATTTTCGTTACATTTTTACGTAATAATTCGGTTTAGTTATGAAATATTTTTTGAAAAGAAAAAAAAACTCGTAAAAGTGATTATAAACATGTGCGGTTTTGAAATTGTATTTTAAAAACAAAAAAGAAATATTTTAAATAAACATTCAGTGAAAAATAAATAATTTAATGTCGAAACAACCGGAATTTAAATTCAATTTAAAAACTCGTTTTTAATTACAATTTTCTGCATAATATTAAATTTTTCAAGGGGAAATTTTCCGCACTAGTAAAAATTTGTATTCAAAATTTTTCACATATATCAATTTAAGAAAAGAAGGAAAAGAAAAAGTATAGAAATAATGTTCTTTTTTTTGTTCTAATTGTACCTAATTACGTACTCTAGTCCATTAATTTTTTTTGAGCCGAGAAAATAAGAATTTTTTTCAAACTCAATGCCTCTTGGATAAAAAAACTATTAATTAAATGTTAGCGCAGACGCGATTCTTGTGTTCGTGGTGGAAAATACATGAAAGCAGGACTTCATCCAACCAGTTCGATTTCGCGAGTGAAGAAGCGAAGAGTTCATCTTCGTTTCATATTTTGAAACACGTGTTATAAACAAAATTGTTTTCTTTTAAACATTTAATAACATTTCATTGACATTTTAATTGTGAATAATTGTTTTTATTCAATTCTAATTTATCCTAATTAATTTTGTAGCAAATTTACTTTTGCAATAAAACAGTTAAATTAAATTGTAAAAAGGTTAATATTTAACAATTTTACGATATTAATAATTAAACTTTAACAATATTAATAATTTGGCAAGTTAACAATACTAAAAAGTAAAAACTAATAATAATATTAATAGAGAAATAAAGTTAATTAATACCACAAATATGATAATAAATAAAAAATACAACAGTTAATTTTTTTACCCAATTTCCATTTTTGTTAAATATTCTTCAAATTAATGTACTCAACTAAAAGTGTTAATAAACAAAACAAATATACTATTAAAATAATTAAAATTGTGTCTATGAAATAATAAACAATATGTGAATAAAATAATGCAACATTAGTTTTATTTTTTACTTTAAAAATTTTTGTGGAAGGCAAAAGCTAAATTTTTGCTTAAAAAAATTTATTTCTAAATTGAGAAACAGGTCTTTAAATCCTGAGTGACATTTAATGTGACACAAAATTAACTATAAAAGCGAGTATTCATACATTATCCACATGTGTTATATTTTATAACACGAATTTATGAGTATAATTATCAAAAATTAGTCGACCGGGTTATAATTTTCATAACGGAAATAAAACTCGTTGAAATTCCATCCTTAAAATTAGATTTAAAAAATTATGAAATGAGAAGTCAAAGCACCGTGCTTGTATATGAAAAGTACACCGTCAACTCAAACCGGAATTGTATCTTTCGATTGAGAAAATTATTTTTTAATAATAATAATAATAAGAAAAATAATAAGAAGAAGAGGAATAATAATAATTAAATTTAATAACAATTATAATGATAATTAAAATAATAATTATAAAAATAATATTAATAATAAAAATAATAACAAGAAAGACTTTTATTCTAATTCGAATATAGAAGTTAGGATTAATTTTTTAATTAGTATTGTCTTTAATTATATTTTCAAAACACGCCTATTATGAAGATTCATTTTTTCAATTATTAATATTAATTATAATATTCTATTTCCATGAAATAGTTAATTATCGTTTTGATTTTAATCCTGATAATTTGAAAGGGGAAATTGAATGAAAATGGGAATTATTCTTATAGAGATATATAGATGTACGTATGGCGTGATTGAGAGTCATTTATAAATTGAAAAAATAAATTCCTATGCGAAATTATTCTCACCATTGCGGTAAAGATTAAAATATTCAATGCGAAACATGGATTTTTGACAAACTGCCAAAAATTGAAAGTGAAGAAAAACTACTTTATTAGTGTTGAATTTAGAAATGCAGTTACTATCCACATTCATGACGAGACATCTGAAACGTGGTACTTCCCTTAAAAAAGGTACAAACGTACTGTTATTAATTATTTTATTAATATTTTAATTATTGTTATTTGATCAATATTCTTAACATATTATTAATATTATTTATTATTATTATTATTTCATTAATATTATTTTAATGGTATTATTAATATTTTATTAGTATTCTTAATATTATTAATTTATTAATTATTAATTATTATTATTTAAAAAAATATGTAATTTTATCACTTATATTTTTATTTATAATAATTTTTTTAATACGCCGAAGACAATTTTGATGGAATAAAACCAATTGATAAAGATTTTTAAAGGACTAACTAAACAATTCATTTTAATCGTTATATCAATGAATTCATTTAGTTAATAAAATTTTTCTTCGAATCAAATACAAGTACAAAAAAATTAATTTGAAATTAGAAATTTATTATTAAAAATCCAAAGTTTGATTAAATTATCCGAAAAACAGAAAAAAGGAATAAAGTTAAAAAAAATATTTATTCAAAATTCTATTTACGCAAATCTCTGAATAAGAAAATTTGATTCACAAAAACTAAATTTTTTTTGCTGCTGAAAGATTTATTAAATACAAAAAAAAATTTATTTGATTCAAATAACCGATTACTTGTCTGTTATGAAATAAACATTTTCTTAAATCAAATAATTTTTATTTTATAATTACTAAATTATAATTTATAAGTCAAATAAATTGTATTTGAACCAATAATTTCAGAATTTTTTAAATGATTTAAATAAAAATGATTTGAGTCAAGGAAATATTTATTTGACAGTAGACAAATGATCGGTTATTTGAATAAAATATTTTTTCAGTGAACCAAAAATGTTCATTAGGATTTTATTTAAGAACTATAAAAATTAATATAATTAAAAAAATTATTATAAAAATAAAATTAAATAAAATAAATTAAATAAATTTATTAAATTTTATTAAAATAATAAAAATTATAATAACTATAAAATTTATTATAAATATAAACGTATAAAACTATTAATAATATTAATTAATAAATAAACAATTAAATAAATAAATTAATTTATTATTTATTTAATCAATTGCTATATTAATTATGTTTATTTATTAATATTATTAATTAATTTCAATTAAACTCCTGTTTTTAAAATATAGAAATGAAAACCTCCAAAAAAAAAAAATAAGAAGAATATACGTAGAAAAGTTAAACGAAAAAAAAATGTTTTCAATTTTTTCGAGAGGTAAAATTTCGCGGTATTTTTTCTTTTACAATTTCCGGTTTAAGATAAAGGCGCATGATCTAATGACTTATTTGATCAATATTTTTACTGAATGTCTGCATATGGATACGATCACGCAATCTTTATGGTCTCACGGCCAGTTATGATGCGGTCGTCGTTCTTAGAGGTTATATTTATACAATTTTGATTTCAACAGTAAAAGCTCAATTGCAGGTAATTTATTTTACTGCAACATTAGGAAATCAGAAAAACCTTTCATTAAAGTACAAAAAAAAAAATGTTTACCTTATTGAGTTCTATATTCTCCGGAAATATTTAGGCACAATATTGAAACAATATTGGGTCAATATTAGGACAATATTGAAACATTATGCTTATACTGAAAAAAAACTTTATTTGAGATTTAAATAAACAACTACTTGTATATTATTAAATAAATATTTATTTACACCAAATAAACTTATTTATTTTATTTTGTTGAGTCAATAAAAATGTATTTGTCAATTTAAATGATACTTGCTTCAAATACTAAAATTATTGCTTCAGATAAAATTCTATTGACTTAAATAAAATAAAACTAAATAAATTTATTACCAATAAATATTTATTTGATAACAGACAAGTAATTTGTTATTTCAATCAAAAAAATTTTTTCCAGTATAGACAATTATTACCTGACAATATCCCCTCAAGAATATAATCAATTTAGCAGCAATATTGAATAATAATTAACTGAATACTGGTGACTAATAATCGTGCTATATTTGCGTTTTAATCCACTAGAGAAAATTTGATAACTTTTACCAATTTTAATTAAATTATCCAACTAGAGACAATCTGATAACTTTTACCAATATTAATTAAATAATAATTCACAGCGAAAATTTTCCCGCGCGTGTAATTATACTTTTTCTTCCACACATAATCCTAAAAAAAAGCAAAGAAAAAAATCAGTGCCAAAAATCAACAGAAGAAACTATCGGCGACCTATCAATATACACCCGACGTGCCCTAAAATCCTCCAAAAACGTGTTCGCATGAGAAACAAAATGTGCCAGTCTCTGATAAAAGTTATATCTCAAAGGTCATTTACCATCACAGCGTGATTCGCCAACAAGATAAATATGAAGCTAATTTGTAAAACTCTTAGGTCCCCATTTTTATGGGTTGATCTTGATCTTGCAAAAAGAAAAAAGAAAAAAAGAGAAGAAAAGATAATAATCGATCTTTTTGAAGGAAATAGTCCTAGATTTCGAGAACGTCTTGTAATATGTATAAATTTTGTCTTAGGTCGCATTTATATAATGCCAAGGTCGTGTGCCCGATTGCCCTTAGACGTTGATCTTATTTAGTACATGTTGCCTGATGAATATCTTCAAAGGGGAATCAGGCCGTTGCGTGAAGGATCCAAGAAATGTTATATATACATAGTAGTCTTAATTAATTTTGATACGAGACCTCGGAATTTCGTTAACTACACTTCCTCACCTACTAACATTCTCCCCTATATGTTACAACACCAAACAGCATATCATTTCATCTATTAATCAATTTTTAATTGCAACCTAAACAAGCCAAGACCAGAATTTTCAATCCTAACATTTTAATTTCCAATTTTTAATTTCGAATTCTGAATTTCGAATTTTCTATTTTAAATTACGAATTTTTAATTTTAAATTTCGAATTTAAAATTTTTAATTTTCAACTTCTAAATTTCCATCGAATTTTTAATTCAAAATCCAATCTCCATTATCCAATATTTTTACCCACGTCGATAAATTCCATGGAAGTACACCCCTGGAAATTCCGTGAAAATTCCGTGAAAATTCTGCAAGTTTCATGTTTTAATATTATTTTAACATTTCTATTATGATTAAAGTCTAATAATAAGCTTTGTTGCAATTTTTTTGCAAAACTTGAATGAAATATGCATTTTGCAAAAAAATTGCAATAAAGCTGATTATTAGATTCTAAAAATGATTAGACATTTAAAAAACTGCTCTATTACATTTAATTAAGAATTTTTTTAATTGTAAAATTATTCCAAAATACCAAAAAATTATTTTCTAATTAAATATTTAATCATTATTAATATTATTCCATAGGAATTAAGATTGTCAAAAAATTTCAAATTCAAATCTTTATGAAATTTAACAATAAATTATAAGAATATCATTACAAAACATGAAGATATCGATCACTCCGAGTCGAATCACTCCGAACTCGGAGTTATCGATATCTTCATGTTTTGTAATAATTTAAATTTCCATAAAATTTTTCAAAAATATATTAAACTTATTTACAAAAATTTTAATAAAATCCTTCCCAAGAATTCAATTATTTTTACAAGTAATAAAATTTTTCACACGAATTCAATTATTTTCATAAATAATAAAATTTTTCATAGAATTTCAATTTATTTTTAATACAATTTTAAATAAATTCTTCAAAAAATTTAATTATTTTCAAAATTTTTTTGCAAGAATTCAATTACATTTCACAAATCATGAAATTCTTCGCTGAAATTCAAATATTTTTAATATCTACTATTTTAATAAAATTTCTTAAATGAATTCAATTATTTTCATAAATAATACAATTCTTGATAGGATTTCAATTATTTAAAAAAAATGTAATAAAAATTTGTTGCAAAAATTGAACTATTTTCATAAACAATAAAATTCTTCACAGGACTTCAATTATTTAAAAAAATGTAATAAAAATTCTTTACAAGAATTAAATTATTTTCCTCAATAATAAAATTCTTCACAGGATTTCAATTATTTTTTTATAAATTAATTTTTTGTAAAATTTCTAGAAAGAATACAATAAATTATTCTTAGCAATATTAATTAAATTTAATTATTTTCAAAATTTTGAATAAAATTCTTTCAAAACATTAAATTATTTTCAAAAATTATATGATAAGTTTTTTCAAAAGAATTCAATTATTTTTATAAATTGTGAAATTTTTCCCAAGAATTTAATGATTTTCATGATATTAATTTTAAAATTCAAAATATTTTATTATATAAAAAATAAAACGTTACGTATTTTTTGAACAATCCTTGCAATATTATTTTTTTTATTGACATTCTTTTAAACAAAAATATATTTAAATGATTTTTTTTTCATTCGCAAAAGAGAAAATAAATTTTTTTTGTAATATATATTTCTTTTTTTTAACATTCAATTATTATGTAAAATTTTAACCGAAATTCATTTTTAAATCAATTTTTATTAGAAAATTCTAAGAGAATTCAATTATTTAAATACAAATAAAATGCAAATAAATAATTTATTGAATAAATGAATGTTTTTCAAAATTGAATCCTCATAAAGAATTTTATCAACAAATTTTTAAATAATTCAATTTATCGAGGAATTCGATTAAAATTGTATTATTAAAAATAATTGAAATTCTATAATAAGTTTTATTATTCATGAAAATAATTGAATCTCGGTAAAAAAATTTATTATTTTTAAAAATAATGTAATGTTTGATTTAAATTTTATCAACACTTTTTTTAAATAATTGATATCTTTTGAAAAATTTTATTATAAAATAGATATTGAAAATGATTGAATTGAGGAAAATTTTTGAAAATAATTGAAATTTTGACAAAAATTGTATTAAAATTTTTAAAAATTCAATTTTTTCCAGTACTTTACTAAAAATCCCTGACTTTTCCCTGATTTTCCTGACCTATGACAAACCTGGAAATGTTAAAATATTTTTAAAATAAAGAACTTGCAGAATTTCCATGGAAACTCCACGGAAATTCCATGGAGAAGTTCCATGGAATTTCCAGGGGGTACTTCCAAGGAATTTTTCGACGTGGATAATTCCTTTTCTTTTTAATAAATTACCCACATTTTAATTACACGGAAAAAAGCTTTACCTGAAATAATCTACAAATTTTAGCACATTAGCTAAATTTTTAGTTGTTTCAGTTAAGACTTTCGCTATTTTAGAGAAACTTATCGATGTTTCAGGCAAAGTTTCTTTTCCGTGTAGCAAAATAAAAAAAAAAACCCTGAAATTGTCGACGAAAACTATTTTTAGGGGTTTGTAGTAATAAAAATGTAACTATTTTCACTACTCCTATTCATTAAAGTAATTGTGAATAATTCTGAAGTATTTTCTATATTCTAAACTAAAATCTTTGAAAAACTTTAGAAATCTAAAATTGTAAACCTAAAAAAAAGAACTACTGTCGAAAAAAAGAAAAGAATTACAATTATCAACATGAACTTGAAAATTCAATGAATTGTTCCATCAATTATGATTCAAGTGACATTTACCTCTGCAGACTTTTAGCTGAGCACTGATTGGTGCTCGAGAAATCGAGGAAATATATGAGCACGCGACATTATAAGTGCAAAGTTGTGCATGTCAGGTCATACAAGTACTACCTTCTGACCGAGGTCATATACATAGTCTCTTACAGCAGTTTAATGACACAATATATTACAACTGACAATTGAGTTACCTTCTCTGATAATTACAACCAAAACAACAGGCAAAAAAGGAACAGAAAAATATTGTTATGCACACTTCGGACTTCGGTTCAAAAAAAATGAAAAAAAATAGTGCACTGAAAAAAATTGTATTTGATTCATGTAAACGATTACATGTCTCTTATCGCATATAAATATTTACATGAATCAAATAATTTTTATTTAAATCAAATTCTATTTAAAGCGCAAATAAATTCTATTTAGAGCAAATAAACTCTACTTGAACTGAATATTTAATTAAATATCATTTAATTGACTTAAATAAAAATTAACCGCGTACAACCGTACAAATCATGTCTTAATCGTGTCATCAATCAAATTTTACAGTAACTATAAAAATTATACTGCCCATAATTATTCAAATTCTTCTCCCCCTAATGTTAAAAAGACGAATAATTTCCACATTATAAAATAAATTACCACAAAAATAAAAATTTTCTACAGAGTTGCCACAAAAATTTAATTTTATTTTTCCCTGACTTTTCCCTGAGTTCCAGAAAAATTTTTCGACTTTTTCCCTAACCCTGAAGAATATTCTGATTCACTCCAAAAACTATAAATTTAAATTTTCAAAGATTCTAATTTGAACCCTCTTCGAAATTCAATTATTTCTAAAAATTCACGTTATAATGCTTTTAATATTTTTCAATTATAATTTAAAATTTTAAGTGCAATTCATTTTTTAATCAATTTTTAATAGAACATTTTCCAAGAATTCAATTATTTAAGTACAAAAATAAATAATTTATTAAATAATTGAATAATTCTTAAAATTGAATTTTTATAAAGAATTTTATCTAAATTTTTAAAAATAATTGAATTCTTTCGGTGAATTTAAAAAAAAAATTTTTAAATGAATGCTATTTTCTATCATTTTATTTAAAATTGAATAAAAAAAAATTGAAATTTTGCGATAAGTTTTGTTATTTATTAAAATAATAAAATTCTTGCAACTAATTTAATTAAAATAATTGAATTCCGGAGAAAAATATTATTATTTATGAAAATAATTAATTGCTTGTGAAGAATTTCATTCAAGATTTTTTTAAATAACTGAATTTCTCAGAATTTTTTTAAATTTCATTAAAAAATTGAAAATAATTTAAATCTGAAGAAGAATATATTATTACATTTTTTTTAAATAATTGAATTCCTGTGAAAAATTTTAGTATTGAAAAGAATTGAATTTTCGGGTAGAATTTTATTAAAATTTTTTAAATAATTGAATTGCTTCAAAGAATTTTATTTTTTACGAAAATAATTTAATTTGCTTCGAAGATTTTTACAAACATTTTTGACAATAATTATATTCCTAGGAAGAATGTTATATTTTACGAAAATAATAATTGTACCTATTCTATGATCAATTTTATTATAATTTTTCAAATTTATACAGCATTTTATGAACATTTTTTAAAATAATAAATTGATTTCATGCAAAGAATTTTATTCAAATTCTTTTAAATATAATAATTGAATTCCCATAAAAAAATGTATTATTTGTGAAAATAATTGAATTCTTAACAAGAATTGTATTGAAAATAATTGAATTATTTATAGGAAAATTTTATTAAAATTGCAATTTTATTAACTAAATCTTTTAAAGAATTTTGTCAACATTTTTTTAAATAATATAATTTTTAAAAGAATTTTATCTTAATTTTTCGAAATAATTGAATTTCGGAGAAGAATTTTATTATTTATAAAGATAATTTAAATTTTGACGAAATTTTTTTTAAATTTATGAACATAATTGAATTTATGCGAAGAAGTTAATCACTTTTGAGATTTATAATTAATAATTTTATGATTGTTCTTCAAGAATTAAGTTATTTAAAAAGAAATTATTGTCAAAAATAGAAAAAATTGAAGGTTTTATATTAGAATTCTTGTCAATTTCATAGTTTATGTAAGCAAACAAAATTTACACACAAATTCAAAATTTTCTTATAAATTCTAAAAATTTAATTTTTTCCAGTACTTTTATAATAAAAATCACTGACTTTTCCTTGATTTTCCTGACTAATTCTAATTTGCCTGACTTTTCCCTGAATTCCCTGGCTTCCCTGATCTGTGGCAACCCTGTTCTATAATAAAAATTCCCCATCTCCGAATAAATAGGAAAATTTATTAAGAGAAAGCATATTTGGTGAAGGAGGAAACATATTAGGGTCAGCGCTGACACAACATTGTTTAATATTGTTTATAAAGACTCACTGAATCAGCACATCCCACGTCGAATAACGATGCGGACAGCTAAAAGGCAGCTTTGCTCAAAGTTTCTCCCGTATTTTGCCATCAAACAATGAAGATATATCCCAAAGTCCTCGACATCCATCCAACGAAGATGAATATAGCCATATATAGTTGATAATCTCCAAGCCATTTGCCCCGGGAGATCCCTCCTCTGGGTTAGAAACTAAATTGAAATTTGGAAAATAACCCTTTGCAAAGAGACCCGATCCAAATGACTCGAATTTCTCGTCCGGCTACCAAATTAATTACTGCTCAACTCTCCTTCATGTAGTAGTGGTCATCAAACTAAAAAAGAGAAATTTATTCATTAAACAACTACTTTATGTACGGATAATAATCTCTATAAATAAATCGAGAACCAAACGTACATTTTTAAAAATCAACTACTTAAGTTAATATAAAAATATATTTTGACGAAAAACCATGTTTGTTCCAAAAACGTTCTTACGACGTTCTTATAACGTTTCATATCCGTCAAATAATGTTCCAAAATATTTTAAGAACGTGGATGTTCAAATAATATTCTAAAACATTATTTGGCTAACAGGAAACGTTCCAAAAAGCATTTAAGAACGTTTTTGGAACGAACATAATTTTTTGACCAAAGGAAGTGATTCAGTCATAATTTAGGCAACAACAACTATCAAAATTTGTTAGTTCTATATTAACAATTTTTTCTGTATTTATAGCTTACCTATAGACACTGTATTAGCTGGAACGTCTAAGAATTTTTTCCATCCAAGATATGAGGGAAAATTCCATCCACCAAACATCAAAGTTGGCTAAAGATATAAAACAAAACTTTAAAGATACAATTCAAAACTTACGAGATAACTGAAAAATGACTGTTTCTGGATTTACCTTGACGGATCAAAAATATATTATCTCTTCTTTCTTCTGTTATCGTTCTTCTTTCTTGATACAGTAAATTACACGAACATATATTATTATGAAAACACGAATTATGCATCACAAGACTAAGCACACATTACTTAAAAAATCACATCACCATCAACAGCTGCAGTCAAATTACTAATAATTATAAAAATAATTTTAAAATAAAAATTAAAAATAATAATAATAATAATAATAATAAGAGTAAAACTAATCACTAAATCACATTACACTAACCGGTGGAGAGCTCCACCCCGCTCTCCACAGTGAGACACATCCAATTTACCGCACTTGTCTCCCCTTACACATGATTTCACAAAAAAATAACAATAACAATTCTTATACCAATTAGTAAAAATATTTACTAATTTGAATTAGTGTCTGGCCTTTTGCTTTTGAATTAGTCAATTTTATTAACAAATTAGTAAAAATTACTATTTGTTGGTAAAAACTAATTGAAATGCAAAAAATCAGTTACTAATTTAAATTAGTGAATACTTTTACTAATTCAAATTTAGAGAATAGCATCCTGCATTAATAGAACTTTTTCTTTCTCCTATAATGAATTTTTATCCTTCTTCCTAGAATACTCATCGCTTTTTTTGGTCCGACTCAAAAAACTCATAGGATGTGGGACGTACCTGAAACAATTTGATAAAATTAAATACAGAAATTTCCTGATTATTGTAATTCATCTACAAGAAGTATTCACTTAAAAAGATTACCTTGGCATTGAAGTAGGACGCAAAAAGGCAAAAAATTGCTAGTAATACATAATTAGTTGACTACTCAACAGAAAATTACCTGGTGATCAAGACGGAAATTTTTAAGTATGAGAAGAAGAAACAAAAATTTAATTAAAATACTTAACTTTAATTAAAAATCCATCTGATCCACTTTGATCCACAAGTATAACAGAATGTGGAGCCCACCTAAAAAACTATAATATAATAATAATAATAATAAAATTATAATAAGAGTAAATAAATAAAAGAAATTACTGCAAAAATACTCGCTTAATTAGTTTGGTTATCAAAAACAGTTTCGAGCATAACATAACATTTTTTTATTAAGACAAATTATTTGAAACATTTGAATAAAAGGAAACAAATTAATTTACTTATCTGTGATTCATAGTCTTGTAAATATTGATTCACCAATATAACACTTAACTCCCACACCTACACTGTAAAAAAAGGGAGTTGAATTTTAACTCCCCCGGGGGGTCTATAAAAGTCGCACCCATTGGGGAGTTAATGCCAGGGGAGTTAAATAAAGAGAGTTAAAATTTCACACCCAAATGCTAACTCCCCAAGGAAAAAATAACTCGCGCGGGTATTGAATGAAGGGAGTTAGAAATTAACTCTCTTTTGGAGTTGATTTTTGACTCGAAAAATTTTACTCCCAACTCCCGAGTCCGTTAACTCCCTAAATTTTTTACAGTGTATAATTAATTAGATTTATGTTAAAATTTGAAATTATATTTTCAGGAAAACGAGAAGGGAGTGGGAGTTGCAGTCCAATTGAAGAGTGCCCATTTGAAGAAGGGGGACCTTTGGGGCCCCTAAACGAATCTGTCAGTAACGGGGCCTCCGGGTCTATCAATATGACCCCTGATGATTCTGCTCCTGATGAAGAATTTGCCCTCGCAGTCAACCAAAAAACACAGGTGAGCTCAAATTTATTAGTTAAAATCAATGTCAATTTATCAATACTCCATATAATTTATATGAATTTTTAACAGGAATATTCTAATGTACAAAGAATAATTATATTTTTAACCCTAAACTCCATCAACATTTCCTCTAGACTAAAGAAGAAAGACATATAGCTTTAAACGAGATTGCATTCATAACTTTTTAATAATTTTCATTATTTTTATTAATAATTTTTATTCATTAATTCGGTAAAATATTCTTTTTTAAGGTAATAGGGGTATTTGCAATAGGGATCATTATTTGCAAGGGAAAAATAATAAAGTAACTTTTACTATACTTTCATATAGTAAAAGCTAAACTAGACTTTCAAATTCACAGTGATAGTAAAAGTTATGCTACATTTTTCAGTACAATTTACAAGTAAGTTGCACATAAAATAATAGTTGAAATGAAATGCCTTCAACAAAAAGAAAAACAAAAAAGAAATCATATTATTGCAAGCAGCGCAGTTCAATTTCGTGTATATCTGGTTTATAAGAACTTTCAACTGGAAAGTGTGGGTAACTCTGAGATTCTGCGGTTATTTGAAAGCCACAAGAAGCCCCGTCCCCATAAAGAGATTCAAAAATAAACAGCCATAAGCTGCTGCTACTAGTTCCCATCAATCGAGAGATAGAGTGAGAAATAAAGTTCTTTTTCTCTAACAAGTGTTATAGTCAAAACAATTTTTAAAAATCTCCCCATTATTATTGTATAAAATATTCTATATAAAATAATAAAGAAATATTTTATAAAATAATTTTTACTCAAATAAACAATTCGAAGCAAACGGTTAAAAAGAATAAAAAAAAGTTTATGTAATTTTTTTCCAACAGAGTTACGAATCTATGACATAGAAAGTAGTCATCATCATCATCAGGCTAAATTATAAATTATACGTAACGTATTTTTAACAAACCAAACATTATTTCAAGACGTCACAAGCTTTCAATATACTTTCTTGAATTCTATTCAACATTTCCTTTTATATCTAAAACAAATATCATTAAGATTAAATAAAATAAAAATTACTTAATGCAAAAACATATTTATATCTGGTACACAAGTACCAGACAATGTAAATGATATAAATTATTCTCCTATTTCTCATACATATTATACGAATCAAATATGATTTCAATTATTAATACTATTACAAAACTCCTGAAGATTGTAGGAAGAATTACAATTGTATATATAAAAATACTCCGTTCCGAAACAAATGCAATGTGAGAAGAACACAGAACAATGTTATCCACTGCGGAAACAAGCAGATTTCCCAAGTGATTTAAACTTGAGATCCCTGACTTTTCTACCGTTAAAGTAACTTCAATTAGTAGTCTTATTTTACGAAGTAGTGTATTTTACTGGGCAGGAATTTTTTTATTTTCATTTAAGAACTTACTTAAAATCATTTTTTTTAACTTTAATAATAATGATAGAAAATTTCAAACAAAAATATATTTTGTTATTATAATTATTATCATTTACCATATTTATTATTTTGTTTTATCACAAAAAACTTCATTTCTAAGCAAATAAGATAGGAGAAAATAATAAAAATAATAGAGGAGAACATTGGAAAAGAAATTAAAAAATAATAAAAGAAAATTCTCTCTGGTTTCTACGATTATTATCAAACAACAAAAGATGTTCCAGAATAAATGAGATTTAAATTAGTGAATAAAAACATGCTTTTCATAAAAGTACAATTACTAAAATAGAAGATAATGAAAGTAACATCGTTTAATTTCTTATTATTGCAAAAAAATAAAAAATCTTTATTAATTTATATAAATAGACAGAATTTTACTCTCGATATGATAATATAGAAAAGAAAATCAAACACAAAAAAGAAGCATAAGAAAATACATAAGTGAAATCTGCACGCAAACATCAACTTTGTAATTTACAAATGAGATTAGTTTTTTACCTTTATAATTAAATCGTTAATTTTAATATAAATAACACGAGAGTGCCTCTCTTTAAAAGGATCTCTTTTTTTCTTGTTAACTTCACATTGAAGATTTAAAATAATATTTGGTCTTGAAACTTCAACTAAGTAATATACTATTGCATCAAAACACAACAATTAAAATATACAAAAGATTTAAAAACTCAAACGTTTAAACTACTATAAATAAATAATTGACCAATGGGAAAACATACCCAAAGATCCTAACTAAAAAAAGCAAGCATATTGACCAGTGGGATTAAACACCCAAAGATCCTAAATAAAAAAACAAGCATATTGACCAGTGGGATTAAACACCCAAAGATCCTAAATAAAAAAGCAAGCATATTGACCAGTGGGATTAAACACCCAAAGATCCTAACTAATAAAAAAGCAAGGATATTGACCAGTGGGATTAAACACCCAAAGATCCTAACTACTATGAACAAGCATATTGACCAGAGGGATTAAACACCCAAAGATCCTAACTAAAAAAAGCAAGCATATTGACCAGTGGGATTAAACACCCAAAGATCCTAACTAAAAAAAGCAAGCATATTGACCAGTGGGATTAAACACCCAAAGATCCTAACTAAAAAAAGCAAGCATATTGACCAGTGGGATTAAACACCCAAAGATCCTAACTAAAAAAAGCAAGCATACTGACCAGTAGGATAAAACACCCAAAGATCCTAAATAAAAAAGCAAGCATATTGACCAGTGGGATTAAACACCCAAAGATCCTAAATAAAAAAGCAAGCATATTGACCAGTAGGATTAAACACCCAAAGATCCTAAATAAAAAAGCAAGCATATTGACCAGTGGGATTAAACACCCAAAGATCCTAACTAAAAAAAGCAAGCATATTGACCAGTGGGATTAAACACCCAAAGATCCTAACTAAAAAAAGCAAGCATATTGACCAGTGTGATTAAACACCCAAAGATCCTAACTACTATGAACAAGCATATTGACCAGAGGGATTAAACACCCAAAGATCCTAACTAAAAAAAGCAAGCATATTGACCAGTGGGATTAAACACCCAAAGATCCTAACTAAAAAAAGCAAGCATACTGACCAGTAGGATAAAACACCCAAAGATCCTAAATAAAAAGCAAGCATATTGACCAGTGGGATTAAACACCCAAAGATCCTAACTAAAAAAAGCAAGCATATTGACCAGTGGGATTAAACACCCAAAGATCCTAAATAAAAAAGCAAGCATATTGACCAGTAGGATTAAACACCCAAAGATCCTAAATAAAAAAGCAAGCATATTGACCAGTAGGATTAAACACCCAAAGATCCTAAATAAAAAAGCAAGCATATTGACCAGTGGGATTAAACACCCAAAGATCTTAACTAAAAAAAGCAAGCATATTGACCAGTAGGATAAAACACCCAAAGATCCTAAATAAAAAAGCAAGCATATTGACCAGTAGGATAAAACACCCAAAGATCCTAACTAAAAAAAGCAAGCATATTGACCAGTGGGATTAAACACCCAAACATCCTAAATAAAAAAGCAAGCATATTGACCAGTAGGATTAAACACCCAAAGATCCTAAATAAAAAAGCAAGCATATTGACCAGTGGGATTAAACACCCAAAGATCCTAACTAAAAAAAGCAAGCATATTGACCAGTGGGATTAAACACCCAAAGATCCTAACTAAAAAAAGCAAGCATATTGACCAGTGGGATTAAACACCCAAAGATCCTAACTACTATGAACAAGCATATTGACCAGAGGGATTAAACACCCAAAGATCCTAACTAAAAAAAGCAAGCATATTGACCAGTGGGATTAAACACCCAAAGATCCTAACTAAAAAAAGCAAGCATACTGACCAGTAGGATAAAACACCCAAAGATCCTAAATAAAAAAGCAAGCATATTGACCAGTGGGATTAAACACCCAAAGATCCTAACTAAAAAAAGCAAGCATATTGACCAGTGGGATTAAACACCCAAAGATCCTAAATAAAAAAGCAAGCATATTGACCAGTAGGATTAAACACCCAAAGATCCTAAATAAAAAAGCAAGCATATTGACCAGTAGGATTAAACACCCAAAGATCCTAAATAAAAAAGCAAGCATATTGACCAGTGGGATTAAACACCCAAAGATCCTAACTAAAAAAAGCAAGCATATTGACCAGTAGGATAAAACACCCAAAGATCCTAAATAAAAAAGCAAGCATATTGACCAGTAGGATAAAACACCCAAAGATCCTAACTAAAAAAAGCAAGCATATTGACCAGTGGGATTAAACACCCAAACATCCTAAATAAAAAAGCAAGCATATTGACCAGTAGGATTAAACACCCAAAGATCCTAAATAAAAAAGCAAGCATATTGACCAGTGGGATTAAACACCCAAAGATCCTAACTAAAAAAAGCAAGCATATTGACCAGTGGGATTAAACACCCAAAGATCCTAACTACTATGAACAAGCATATTGACCAGAGGGATTAAACACCCAAAGATCCTAATTAAAAAAAGCAAGCATATTGACCAGTGGGATTAAACACCCAAAGATCCTAACTAAAAAAAGCAAGCATACTGACCAGTAGGATAAAACACCCAAAGATCCTAAATAAAAAAGCAAGCATATTGACCAGTGGGATTAAACACCCAAAGATCCTAACTAAAAAAAGCAAGCATATTGACCAGTGGGATTAAACACCCAAAGATCCTAAATAAAAAAGCAAGCATATTGACCAGTAGGATTAAACACCCAAAGATCCTAAATAAAAAAGCAAGCATATTGACCAGTGGGATTAAACACCCAAAGATCCTAACTAAAAAAAGCAAGCATATTGACCAGTAGGATAAAACACCCAAAGATCCTAAATAAAAAAGCAAGCATATTGACCAGTAGGATAAAACACCCAAAGATCCTAACTAATAAAAAAGCAAGCATATTGACCAGTAGGATAAAACACCTAAAGATCCTAACTAAAAAAAACTAAACCTAAAGCTACCTAAACTAAATTGTTGTTGTAGTAATCAAGTAATTTCACGACCCGAACCTGAAAACGAGAAAGTCAGTTGCGCATGACTCGCGACGATTAAATTTCACGACCCGAACCTGAAAACGAGAAAGTCAGTTCCGCATGACTCACGACGATTCAATTATACGACCCGAACCTGAAAACGAGAAAGTCAGTTCCGCATGACTCGCGACGATTCAATTTTACGACCCGAACCTGAAAACGAGAAAGTCATTTACGGTTGACTCGCGACGATTTAATTTCACGACCCGAACCTGAAAACGAGAAAGTCAGTTCCGCATGACTCGCGACGATTCAATTTCACGACCCGAACCTGAAAACGAGAAAGTCAGTTCCGCATGACTCACGACGATTTAATTTCACGACCCGAGCCTGAAAACGAGAAAGTCAGTTCCGCATGACTCGCGACGTTTCAATTTTACGACCTGAACCTGAAAACGAGAAAGTCAGTTCCGCATGACTCGCGACGATTCAATTTTACGACCCGAACCTGAAAACGAGAAAGTCAGTTCCGCATGACTCGCGACGATTCAATTTCACGACCCGAACCTGAAAGCGAGAAAGTCAGTTCCGCATGACTCGCGACGATTCAATTATACGACCCGAACCTGAAAGCGAGAAAGTTATTTACGGTTGACTCGCGACGATTAAATTTCACGACCCGAGCCTGAAAACGAGAAAGTCAGTTCCGCATGACTCGCGACGTTTCAATTTTACGACCTGAACCTGAAAACGAGAAAGTCAGTTCCGCATGACTCGCGACGATTCAATTTTACGACCCGAACCTGAAAACGAGAAAGTCAGTTCCGCATGACTCGCGACGATTCAATTTCACGACCCGAACCTGAAAACGAGAAAGTCATTTACGGTTGATTCGCGACGATTCAATTTCACGACCCGAACCTGAAAACGAGAAAGTCAGTTCCGCATGACTCGCGACGATTCAATTTCACGACCCGAACCTGAAAACGAGAAAGTCAGTTCCGCATGACTCACGACGATTTAATTTCACGACCCGAGCCTGAAAACGAGAAAGTCAGTTCCGCATGACTCGCGACGTTTCAATTTTACGACCTGAACCTGAAAACGAGAAAGTCAGTTCCGCATGACTCGCGACGATTCAATTTTACGACCCGAACCTGAAAACGAGAAAGTCAGTTCCGCATGACTCGCGACGATTCAATTTCACGACCCGAACCTGAAAGCGAGAAAGTCAGTTCCGCATGACTCGCGACGATTCAATTATACGACCCGAACCTGAAAGCGAGAAAGTTATTTACGGTTGACTCGCGACGATTAAATTTCACGACCCGAACCTGAAAACGAGAAAGTCAGTTCCGCATGACTCGCGACGATTCAATTTTACGACCCGAACCTGAAAACGAGAAAGTCAGTTCCGCATGACTCGCGACGATTCAATTTCACGACCCGAACCTTAAAACGAGAAAGTCAGTTCCGCATGACTCGCGACGATTCAATTATACGACCCGAACCTGAAAGCGAGAAAGTTATTTACGGTTGACTCGCGACGATTAAATTTCACGACCCGAACCTGAAAACGAGAAAGTCAGTTCCGCATGACTCGCGACGATTCAATTTCACGACCCGAACCTTAAAACGAGAAAGTCAGTTCCGCATGACTCGCGACGATTCAATTTTACGACCCGAACCTGAAAACGAGAAAGTCATTTACGGTTGACTCGCGACGATTCAATTTCACGACCCGAACCTGAAAACGAGAAAGTCAGTTCCGCATGCCTCGCGACGATTCAATTTCACGACCCGAACCTGAAAACGAGAAAGTCATTTACGGTTGATTCGCGACGATTCAATTTCACGACCCGAACCTGAAAACGAGAAAGTCAGTTCCGCATGACTCGCGACGATTCAATTTCACGACCCGAACCTGAAAACGAGAAAGTCAGTTCCGCATGACTCACGACGTTTCAATTTTACGACCTGAACCTGAAAACGAGAAAGTCAGTTCCGCATGACTCGCGACGATTCAATTTCACGACCCGAACCTGAAAACGAGAAAGTCAGTTCCGCATGACTCACGACGTTTCAATTTTACGACCTGAACCTGAAAACGAGAAAGTCAGTTCCGCATGACTCGCGACGATTCAATTTCACGACCCGAACCTGAAAACGAGAAAGTCAGTTCCGCATGACTCGCGACGATTCAATTTCACGACCCGAACCTGAAAACGAGAAAGTCAGTTCCGCATGACTCACGACGTTTCAATTTTACGACCTGAACCTGAAAACGAGAAAGTCAGTTCCGCATGACTCGCGACGATTCAATTTCACGACCCGAACCTGAAAACGAGAAAGTCAGTTCCGCATGACTCGCGACGTTTCGAGTAAATTAACCGCGCGAACCTGATAAAATACCCAAAGGTCCTACTATAAGCAAGCATACTGACCAGTGGGAGTAAGTACCCAAAGATCCTAACTACCATAAACAAGCATATTGACCAGTGGGATTAAACACCCAAAGATCCTAAATAAAAAAGCAAGCATATTGACCAGTAGGATTAAACACCCAAAGATCCTAAATAAAAAAGCAAGCATATTGACCAGTGGGATTAAACACCTAAAGATCCTAACTAAAAAAAAGCATAATGACCAGTGGGATTAAACACCCAAAGATCCTAAATAAAAAAGCAAGCATATTGACCAGTGGGATTAAACACCCAAAGATCCTAACTAAAAAAAGCAAAGAAGCATTGACCAGTGGGATTAAACACCCAAAGATCCTAACTAAAAAAAAGCAAAGAAGCATTGCCAGTGGGATTAAACACCTAAAGATCCTAACTAATAAAAAAAATCTAGCACATTGACCAGTGGGATTAAACACCCAAAGATCCTAACTAAAAAAAGCAAGCATATTGACCAGTGGGATTAAACACCCAAAGATCTTAACTACAATGAGCAAGCATATTGACCAGTGGGATAACACAACCAAAGGTCCTAACTACAATTTGCAAGCATGTGATCAGTGAGTTTACGCGCAAGGCTTCAAAGTACTATTATCAAGCTTTTATCAAAGATTTATCAAACTTTTACTTATCATTATTATACTATACACACTGACAATGTTGATTATACAAAGTTATGCATAGCAGATTTCTGAATTTTCATTTTAATTTAGAAGAAATTTTATTTTACATAAATGAAATGTAAATCTTTTGGGAAGTTATTTAAATTTATTTTTTCAAAACCTAAATTTAAATCTCATTTAAACATTTTTTTTTTTTTTTTTGATTTAATGGCTTTTTGCAAAGCAGATAGCCAAAACACGATTTAAATATTTTAGTATTAAATTTTACAATTGATTTTTAAATAATAATTGCCTTATATTGTACGTACACGTCACACGAACAATAATTTATAATTTGCAACAATAGAAAGTATTTATTTAAACAAACTACAATTTGATTGAATTCGATATAAATTTGTCTTTAGGACTAATAATCTTTTTTTGTATCAAGTATAAATTTATTTGATACTTATTTCTTTTATTTTTATGGCAAATAGTTCCCCTGGGATTTTAATACAAAAAATCGTTAACTGATAAAAACAAAATATTTTACGTAAATTGAAAAGGAAAAATTCCTAATAATTAAACCGTTATGTTTTATTTACATATTTTCGCATATTACTGAAGCAGAAAGACATAAAAGGTATAAAAGTATCTTAAAATTTTTTGTCCACATTCATTTCTCTAAGGGAGGTTAATGACGTCTCAAATGACGTCAAGAAATTTCTTTGTAGTAAACACGCGATATTGCGTGAGTTAATATGCAATTGGGTTCCTTCGGTTTCATTTATTGGGTGTTAAGTATGTTTTTACATCTTATTATTTTCCTCAGTACACTCACATTCATTACCCCCCATCAAAGAAAAAGAATTAAAATATTCTTCTCAAAGAACTTTCATCCAGTTTTCCCCCCAAAAAAAAATTCTTTCACTTGAATGAGAATTAATGGTTGAAAGAAAGTATATTTAAATATATAATTTACCTGTCTCTCTGAAAATCATTATGGAACTATTTTTACTCTCCAATAATTATAATCTTGACTTTTCGCATGGAGTCAATAATTGTCGTCTAAGTATCATTATATAATTTTCTATAGTGTCATTAGTGTAATATTTAAACCTTTTTTTATTGATTTTAATTAACTTTAATGCTAGAATTTGAATGTTTTAAAATTTTAAATATGTCCTAAAGATTCGTAATTATATTTTCTTTTTTTCAAATGGAAAATTTCTATACGATAAAATTAAATATTATTAATATAATTTATCTTTTACTAATATGCAATAAATAATATAGAACGTACATTAATTTGCATCAATATATCAATATTTTACTTAAATAAATTAAAAGAATAAAAATAAAAATTAATGTACTCAAAGTTTTTTTGTTTTTGTCTATTTTGTTGCAGAGAGATGCCGAAATAATACGAGGATCACTCTATTTAGGAGTAGCTTTAACAATAGCCTGGATTGTTGGAGCCGCAGGACTATCTTTGGCATGGCTAGTTTTAGTTTTAGCCGTGGCAGGTACAGTAGTCAAAGGAAGACTATCTCGATTACTGCAAACAGCACTGCATCAAGATTTAGCAAGGTTACGAAGAAGGAGGGCTCTTTACAAAGACGAAACTGCCGAATGGCTCAGTCTTCTCGTAAATCGATGGTAAGCAAAAATTTCAAACAAAAAAATTACAATAGTCAAAATCTGGATCAAAAAACCGAATATCAGAGTAGCAGGAATAAACAAAGAACACTAACAGTATAAGCCCATTTTAAAAAATTAGTATTTTAATTACTATACTGTACTTTGAATAATATATAAATATTCCGAGAAGAAAGTAAATATATTTTCATTTATTCTTCGCATATTCCAGTCATGAAAACGAAATATATTCTAATATTCTATTATGGGAATCTCTATGTTTGGGAATAAAAAAAATTCACGTACATATAACGTGATTTCTATTTATATACAATGAATCCTATTAACTTCAAACTATTTAAATAGAATTGTATATTCTTCTCAGTATTCAATTGAAAGTTCATTGACTAACTCCGGAATTCTAAACAATTCTGAAATTGAAATTTTCAACCACTACCTCTTTATTGTCCAAGAATAAAAATTTACCTCACTGTCTGTTGAATCACTACAAACAATGAAATGAAAATAATTTCCCATTATTATTTCAGAAAAAAGGCAAACAATATTTTCAAAATTGACTTCAAATGTCATGAATCTTTTTTCAAGAAAAAGAAATGAGAAAAGAAAAGGAAAGGAAAATAGACAAAGTTTTTATAAAAACAAGATGAGAAATCCAATTCGTGAATTTTATCAAGAAAATTTTTCTTTTTAGAATAAAATTTTATCAGACATAACAACTTTTTCTTCGTCGAAAATGAAATTGTGTTTTATCACTGTAGACCAAAAATACACACACACCGATTCCAATTTGGTTGTTTTTCAATTAGGAAGAGAACTCTTTCAGACAAATTACTAAAATTTGTTCGGAATAATTTCGCTACAATTGAAATAGAAAATAATTTTGCAAAAATTTTTGTTTCTAGTAAAGTAGTGATCTCAAGGTACATATATACTAAAGGGAAATGAACTCTGTTATAGGAAATGAGCTACTAGCGCATTCGTAAACATTCCACATTCCTTCTATTACCTTTCACGTTATAGGTTCTACACGCGGTCAACACTAGAAAGCATTTTGCCACCATATAGCTACCATACATTGGCAAAATAACTAACTATATTCAACATGAGACAAATATTCTCCACCATCATCTACACAATTCATTTTCTTAAGACGTCGGTGAAGTTCGCAACGTTTATGATCAACGATTGAAAAAAAAGAATTATTTTCCTACAAAAAAGAATAAAATTTTTTGTTCGTAAATATTTCTTCTGTAAATCATTATTCAAAAAACTAACCAAAATATTTTCTATACAAAAATTAATAAAAATTTGCTTAAAAAAATATTTTTCTTATGAAATCGTTGATTATAAACGTTGTGAACTTCACCAACGTTTCTTAAGCTGCAAAAAATTCTTTCAATCTCTATTCTATTCTATTCAAATAATTATTTAAAAATCGTTTAGTTCGTTCAAATAATTGTTTAATAATTTATTTCATTCAAATAATTTTCTCTCCAGTAGAAATAAATTAAGAGCAATATCCCAAATAAATTCCAAACTCTCTTCAAAAGACACAATAATATAAACGGTAGTGAAATATTTCCCAATGTCATAAAAATTATACATTAGCTTTTTCCGCATATACGTCAAGTCATTCGAAATGAAATAAAATATAAATTTCATATTCATATTTCTGGCAGTAAATGTAGTTTGAGATAAAGTTTAAAAGGCAGTTTTACTGATATGGTAAGTTATAAGGTTCGCTATGGCAATGGAGCATTTTACAAAAGGGTTTGACCGCGATATTGCTTTAATGGCGTGAATTCATTACCGCACCAAAGAGTGCAAGAAGAAAAAGGTCCGCACACATATAATTCAATGCATTGCAATGTCGTGGGCGTTTGACCAGTAGGTGTAAAGGATATATTTTCAAAGTATTGCCCTGCTGTTCTTATATATATACTGCACCTCGTGTACACACCACTTCCTGTCTTGCGAAAAAAATTTACAGTGAATCACACTTTCAATCTTTCATTATTCTTTTCTTTTCGACAATTTCAAAACGATGTCAGTCATAACGACAATAAATAGTGATTTGTTGCATAAACAAACACAATCAAATATAAAATTAAATCTAAAGATTAATTTCCCTACATTTTTGGAATTTTCTCTTATTTTTGCATGTGGTTTAAAAATAAAATAAAATTCCAAAAATGTAGGAAAATTAGGTAAAGATTGTAAATGGAAAATTTTAGATTTGAAATTTGATTTTTTATTAAATCGCAGATTTTGTACACTAGGAAATTAATTCCCCAGGGAATAAATAAATAAGTAGAAAAACAATTCTAGACCAAAATTTATTTCATAAATAAAGTAAATATTATTTGTAAAGTAGAATATTTTTTTATTCTCTTTTTTCGAGGAGGAAAAATAAGATTGGCTTTCAATTATCTGATTTCAAGTTTTCATGGGAAAGAATTAAAGTCAAGTGTATACTGCATTCGCTTCTTTTTGCAGCATGAAACCTTTTTCTTGAACCTGAGAAACGGGTCTATCAAGTATCCAAATACGAACTACTCTAACGACATTGAGATTAATGCAAAAAAATTTACAAAATATATCAAGGGGATAGATAAACATCTAAAAACTTGTTCACTTCTCGCGCTTTTAATTTTCACAAGTTCAACTCCTATTGTCAACAATTCTATAATTTACGTAATTGACTTTTAGAAAATTTACACTTCCCATATAATCAATTGAATAAACTCCGATTGGAAGAAATTACTCAATATTATTTAATTTTTAAACTCGATCGAAAAAAATCAATTAATTTTTCAATTTAATTTGACAATTCTATTAATTAACTAAATTAAATAATGAAATAAATGAAAATGTACACCTATAACAACAATAATTATAATTACAAATAACAATATGAATTTAAATTTACTAAAAAAAAAATAAAACAATTTGTAAAACTTATCTGTACCTATTTATAATAATAAATAAATTGCGTTTACTTGACATGATCAAAAAGTTGAATTCACAATGAAAGTTTTGTGAATAATGTATATGTGTCTAATTGGAGCGGTATCTTTTGCCAGGAGTTAATTCCTATGTGTTGGAAAAGAACCATGAATTAAAGATGGGCCACGCGAGCTTCCCAAGAAACACCCTCAAATAACTCTCGTATACAAATATACTTGATACGTATATATGTGAAACAACAATTGTTATTAATGCAACTAGATTATAATTTACATTCTAATTGTAGACCCTTTAAAATATTCAAAGCATAATCCTTTTTTTTATTATGTTCTATATATCTAAAAATAGTCAATGAAAGTTTAATAATTATATCCTCATAACTAGAAGCATGCGAGAAATAAATTAGTAACGGATATTGCCATAAGAAAATAAATATATAAATATATATTCATAAATCATAATATTTTTCTAAAATACTCTATTTTAATAGAGATAATATATCAAAACAAACATTTAAAAAAGCCTCAAAAATAAAATCCACAAGAATAAATAAATTTCCCAAATATAAAATAAAAATTTCTATTAAAAGAACAAAAATTTAATTTCTAATTTCAGGTGGAGGTTCAGTGCTGGGAGTATTTTTTCACTAGCAAAGGAAAGACTCGAGCCTCTGTTGAATGAAGCAAAACCTGGAATTCTTGGTATTGGTCTTCAATAAATAATTTACTTTTTATTTAAGTTTTCGTAAGTTTTCTTTAAGGATATTTATACCTAAAAATTATAATTTAACTATAAACAGAGTTTAAGCAAAATAATAATAACCTTTTCACATTGTACACTGTTTTAATTTGTTTAATCAAACTTCAACTTTACACCAAAAAGATTGAAAAAATGTTTCAATTAAAATTAATTAATTAGAAAGATTAAAATATCTTTTATAGACATCTTTCATTCTATAGATAAAACCCTATTTTTAAAAGTGTATTTAACAAAAAAATACATCTTCTCACAGAATAAAAATATTTCAAAACAATACCAAATGCAAAATAAACAAGAAAAATATTTTTACACAAAAGTGTATGAATAATTAATCATAAAAAAGCCACAAATTATTCTCTCCAGTATAATCACAACAATAAATCTAATACTTGAAAAGTCCGTTAGAAAATTTTTTTGTTAAATAAATAAAACGAAAAATAATCGCAGCTTAAGAAACGGTTTATGTAAACTAGGTCGGTACAATTAATGATGCATTTTTTTCTTTTTCGATAAAATCTCCTATTGTTTCACGAGGGAGGAATAAAATATATGCAAATAAATTATTATAAAGAAAAATAACTGAATAAAAAAAAATTAAGGGAGTAGACTTTTTTAGCCAGATTTTTAACTGCATTGCATAAATGCAAAAAGAAAAAAAATACTGTGTATAAAAAACGAGAATCACTAAAAAAATCTATTTCCTGTGCAACGTTTTTTAAAATTCAATTATTTTTGATTAAAATGTGGAATAAATTAGAAATAAATTGATTTTAAAGGACCCATGGAATTGAGAGAGTTGACACTTGGCGAGCAAACACCATGCCTAACAAGAATAAGAACCCTCGATTACAGTGGAGATGACGACACCCTTGGAAATCGTCCAGGTTCAACGAAATTATCCATCGAAGCGGATTTACGATTAGATTGCGAACAATTTCGAATGCTCATCACTACAAGACTCTTCGGCAAAGGGTGAGTTATGAAAACCAATATTTATTGCTAATTCTATAAAAAGATTTCGCCACCGGCTTCAACCATTTTTTTCTATAAATGATTTTTTATATATAAATGATGATAATTCAATACTGCATTTTATCCGGATGTTTAGATTAAATAAAAATCAAGGCTCGAACCAGTAAAACTATTTAAAAATACGGACTTTACGGACCAAAAATAAAAAATTACGGACCAATTACTGGCAAAAATATAACCAGTCCGAGTCAAAGAAGAGAACATTTTACTTAAAACTATAAATTAAATTTTGCATAACTATAAAACATGAAGATATCGATAACTCCGAGTCGAAGACTCGGAGTTATCGATATATAATAATTAATAATAATAATTAATGACTGAGTGATAAAATCATTCACAATTCAATTATTATTTATAAGAATTTTTAACTAAAATTCTTCTTTAAATCGATTATTTTTAATAATTTTCGAGAAAGTTCTTTGACAATTTTCAAATCCATTCTTTTACAATATTCAATTTTACGAAATTTCAATTATCCGTAAATTCTTCAATTAAATAAATATTAGAAAATAAAAACTTAAAATAATATTAAAAAGATTCAATTAAACTTTTTCAAAAAAAAATGAATTTCAAAATTCAATTATTTTTAAAAATTCACGCTATATTGCTTTTAATATTCAATTATTATCTAAAATTTTAACTGAAATTCATTTTTAAATCAATTTTTATTAGAAAATTCTACTAGAATTCAATTATTTAAATGCAAAAATAAATAATTTATTGAATAATTAAATGTTTCTTAAAATTCAATTCCCACAAAGAATTTTATCAACAAATTTTTAAATAATTGAATTCTTTCGACGAATTTTAATAAAATTTTTAAGAATAATTAAATTTCTCAACGAATTCGATTGAAATTGTATTACAAATAATTGAAATTCTACAAAAAGTTTTATTATTTATGAAAATAATTGAATTCCTATAAAAGGGATTTTATTATTTACAAAAATAATTAAATCTCTGTAAAAATTTTATTATTTATAAAAATTGTTAAATTATTGCGAAGAAATTTATAAAAAAATTTGTAAATAATTGAATTCCTGTGAAATTTATATTATTTTATGAAAATAATAAATTAAATGTTTGCGTAGAATTTTGTTAAATATTTTTTATATTTTAAAAATATTTTTTTTATTTATTTTTTTTTATTTAAAAATTGATTTCTTTTGGAAAATTTTATTAAAATAGATATTAAAAATCATTGAATTGATGAAAATTTTTGCAAATAATTGATATTTTGCCAAGAATTTTATTAAAATTTTTGAAAATAATAATTGAATTTTGGAGAAGAATTTTATTATTTATATAAAGATAATTGAAATTTTGACGAGAATTTTTAGAAATTGTTCAACATAATTGAATTTTATCAATAAATTTTCAAATAATTGGATTACGGATAAATTACGGATTTTATGGATCTTTTTTTTAAAAAAAAAACGGACTTTTACGGACTTCAAGCAAATTTACGGACCTAGTTCGAGCCCTTAAAGAATCATAAAAAATTTAACATCTTTAGAAATCTGTTGATGTGTGGTATTTAATAATTATCACACTAAACTATAAAATTTGGTTTAAACGATCGAAATATTTAATGTGCAAAATTTATGCAGATTATAGTGATAATGAATCACATCTGAATATATGAATTTAGTAGGACATAATTTATTTTCGGATAATCATTACGAATAGAAGACATCTTAATGTTGAAAGCAAGTTTATGAATTTGATTGATTGTAATTATTCTACTTTCTAGTATTATTTTTATACAATATAAATATAAATATGTACTGTATTGTATAATCTATTTATCTTTTTAATTCTCTGTTTCTATTTCAATAAAATATTGTCTATGAAGCACGTTGTTAGATAAATGAAATATAAACGCAGGAATCTTTTTATAAAGTATGTATTGATCCTTCACAGCATCTATTAAAAGAGCTATAATTATGCACCTACATGGAAATAAGATACATAAATTTTAAATTCTTGAATGTAATTATATATATTCCTACTATTGAAATTAGGTCAAATGTTCTTTATCTGAAACTTAAGTGATCTTATAAATGGAAGAAAATAATCTAATTTGTCTTTCCTTAAAAAAAACCCTATTTGTTAAAATTTGTTTCCTCTATCATTTCTTTCGCAGAGTATAGAAAAATAATAAAATCTGTTAAATTTTTAAGAATGCTACTCTCAGAATATAAATAATATTAACGTAAAATGAAATCAAATTCTTTCTAGTGTTGGTATGGATGTTGATTTAGCAGTGGAGAAATTATCACTATCGGGAACAATTTTAGCAACTCTAACATTGGATTCAATGGCACCATTTCCGCACGTAACGCATTTGAGCGTAAGTTTTATCGAAAAACCCGATGTTTGGTTCAGTGTGAAAGTATTGAAGGCAGTACAAATGATGGAGGTCCCATTGGTGAAGACCTGGATTCATGCAGTTGTCTCCGATGCTCTTGCGAGCTGGCTAGTTGATCCAGGTCATCTAGAACTTGACCTAAGGGCTCAGGAGAGACCTGGACCTGGTTTCGATAGTGTTATAAATTCTATTCCACAAGGAGTACTCACCGTGACCCTAAACCAAAGTGGATGTCCAGGTGAGATTCAATATTAAATTTTAAATTCTCTACATTTTCTATTTTTTTATTTTGCTTCCTCAGTACTTTCCTTTATTATTAAAGTATTATAATAGTATTATAATAGTATTATAATAGTATAATAGTATTTTAATGATTTGGTAACAAAAAAAACAAACAATTTTACAGCAACATTGAATGATGAAGTAAGATGGCTAGTAGTGACAATTGGTGATCAAAGAAGAGTCATGGCCCATTTGAATTCAACTTGGACTGAAAATGTCTCATTTCTAGTTGGTTCATTGGATAATGAAAGGATCAGCATAAAATTAAAAGCGAAAAGGCTTGTTAGCACTATCACCTTGGCTCAATTTGAATTAGCTCTGGGAGTTTACAACTGGGAAAGTTCACAAGTGTAAGTTAATTAAGAGAAAGTTTTTGATGGGTTAATTCCTACGGGTATATAGGTATCTATATACCAAGGATCAATTCAAGTACCAACACACACACACACACACAAAAGTATAATTAAAATGCAAATTTCTATTTTTCATAGAGTCGAGACAGTTCTACAGCAAAAAAAACCTTCAAGAAATAGCGCCAATATACCAAATATTAATACAAGATTGGAATACGCAGCTTTACCAAAATTGGATCCAGATTTACCTCAACCGACTATCACTGAAGAAACAAATACACATTCTGCCGGTGAGTTTTAATCTCGAAACAAACAAAAAAGTCCCATATTCTTTCAAAACGATAATACAAACAATTCCAATTAACAACCGGTTTTAATAAATCTACTTAATTCGTATATTTTCAGTCACACGAAAAAATTCCTTCCGAAAACAAAGAGCAGGTAAAAATACAATAGAATTTAAATTGGGAATGATAATTGTTTTCTTGGCACAAAAACTGACACTCGTTCTTCTGTTCGTTTGACACTAAAAACACAAGGCCCTTGCTAAGAATTATATCATGGAAGAAAAAAAATATTTTCATATCAAATTTAAAAATCCTATTAAAATTAAATTTTTGAATTTAAGATTAGATTCAAAAAAGCCAATAACAGTAGTATAAAAATATTTTCTTCCATGAAATTGATTCCCAAATATACGAAAGAAAATGAAGAGGAAAAAAGAATGCAAGGCTTTTTTGTAAATTGCTTTGTAAATCGTATAATTTTAGGAGTCCTGGTTGTTTACATTCACTCAGCTGAGGATCTCAACAGTGATCCATCGCAATGCAATCCCTATTGCATGCTGTTCAACAACCGTAAAAAGGTTTGTATGCATGCCCGCGCCGCGAGTTGTTCTCATTTTTATAATGAGGAAAACATTCTTCAGTCACGCACTGTCCATTTTGTAATTTTACAGGTTAAAACAACTCACTACATAAGAGGCACAACATCGCCACGTTGGGAGGTCAGGACAGAGTTCCTTGTTCAAGATTACACACAACTCTCCCTCAGTTTTGTCATTTATTCATGGAATATTTCAAAAATGTCTGATACTGATATGCTCGGTCTAGCAATGCTTTCATTAACTCAGGTAAAATTTCCCGAAATTAGAAATATTTTTGATTTCACCTCTTTACTTTAGAACTACTAAACAATTCCCTCCGTTATTTGAATTATTTCAGGACACAGGATGGATCGTAAGGAAAGAATTAGTTCTAAGCGGCTCTACAAACTTGTCAACAATGACAGTATCAGTTTTATTTTATCCTGTAAAAAGTGTTCAACAAGTAGTGACGAGTAGAAGAAACAGTGTCATTCCACCATCGATTGATGAAGAACCAAAGACGAAGAGAAATAGTCTTCCTTGGATGCAACAAGCTGTAGGATATTTTTACTTTTCCCAAATTTCCTTTTTTCAAAAATAATTTTCAAACCAATCCTATTAATTTTTTCTTCTGTTACATCTTTCAGAAACTACTATTATCACACAGAGACGTGGATCCAACTTCATCGGACATTTCCAGTCTACTTTCAACTGGAAGTGGTCTTATGGAAGTCTCCCTTCTCAGAGCTAAGGATTTAGTCGCCAAGGACTTAAATGGATTCAGTGATCCATACTGCGAATTAAAACTCAACAATGAAACAAAATACAAAAGCAGTATCAAAAAGAAGACCCTAAATCCCTGCTGGGATGAAAGTTCCATCATGGGTTTGCCAAGAAATGGAGAAACTTTAGATGTGGTAAAAATTTATTCCGTATAATTCGTATAAATAAATTCCTTCAGCTTAATAAAAATAAGAACCAATAAATAAAATGAATAGTAACCAGAAATGAAATAAATAGTAACCAGAAATAAATAAATAAGTAACGAATAAATAAATAACAAACAAATGAGTAATGAATATAAGAACTAAATCTAATGACAATAAAATTCAATTTTTCCAGATATTATGGGATCACGACACTTTTGGCATGAAGGATTATCTAGGAAAAGTGTCTCTGACTCTCGAGGATATCAGAAAACTTTCAACTAGCGATCAGTCTCATTGGTTTGCATTAAGAGGAACCAAATCGGGATCAGTTGAGCTAAAAGTAAAAGTTCTAAGCGAAGAATGCGAAGTAAGTATAATAAAAAATTGTGTCCCCCAAAAAAATAAAGTACAAAATTAAGTAACTAATTAAAATTTACCATCTAGACACAAAGTACCTATACTGCAAGTAACGTAAGCGAATCTTCAACTCGACCTTGTGCAGAAACCGAAATAATATCAAACATTGTTCGACGACCGTCAATGGAGAAATCAAAAATGAGATTACATTTGGAGCATGTTGTCCCGCCGCCACCACCACCGAGAACAGTTACTTTACTAAAACCCCCGTCAACAAATCACTCTGGTGTGTTAATTAAAAGAAATTTCCCCATTTCTTAAAATAATTATTTTCAAAATAAGAAATAGTGGATAATTTAAAGTAATAAGAAATTTATTTCTGTCCAATAGACAAAGCCAGTACGACAAGTAAGGAATCAAATGAAGTGAATGGTGTCACAAATTCCTGGACTCCGCGTGTCATCACTGAAACAATTTCCGATACTGTCGATGAAGCTGATTCAACTTCAAAATTAAATGAAAGACGCTCGTCACATAATAGTTTAACTCCAAGTCCCGAACAAAGTTTCGGCAAGAAAATGCCACAGTATAATAGTTTTCGGGTCATGAAACAAAAGGTAAAAAGAATTAGGAGTTGTTATTAGAATTTTTATATTTTAGAAACAAGACAAGAATTATTTTAATGAGGAAAAATAAATTTCAGATGAAAAGAGGATTGAAATTGAGAAGATTTCGTTCGGAGGTGAATATTGAAGATAAATGTGATACGACAAAAGGAGTGACTTTAAGTTTAGAACCAAGGGGAGGTGGTGAGGCAGACGCCACAGAACTTTTACAAGGAGCATTGTCACACGCTGTATCTCAACCTGATATGTTGGGAAGAATAAGACAACCAAGTCCTCGAATGAGAATGAGGCCAAATGGTAACAATCAATAACAAATTCTTCCCCTTTCTACTAAATTCAATCTCAAATTAATCTTTTAAAATCTTAATCAATTTTTAATATCAACACTAAAACCAAATCGAAAAAATTCAAAGATTCTTTATTGTTGGGTTTAGTGGTCAAATTAAAAATGTTATTGATTAAGATTTGAAAAAGTCGAAAAAAATCCTAAAATACAAAGATTTCTACAGAAAATATTCAAACTAAAACAAAAATTCCTTTAGATTTGAAAATTCTTAACGGGACAAGAGAAAAGTATTCCGGAATAGAGGGTAAAGTATTACAAGCTCAGGGACTTCATGTAGCACACATAGCACAACTTTACTGTCGAATTAAATTTCAAACGTAAGTAATAATTCGAAATATTAAAATTGAAAATGAAATTAAAATTAAAACTAAATTTAGAAATTTAGAAATTTCAAACCAATTGAGAAAGAATAATTATTCTAAAATTCTTCACCTAGATTAAATATTTTCGAAATTAAAGAATTGATAATCATTTTTTTAAAAATAAATTTTTTTTACAGTTGCTCGAGTCCTGACAAAATCCTACCATCGATGAACAATGGAAAGACAATAGCCAAGTCTCGACTATTGCCAGCAATGCCTAATCCACAATTTAGTATTGATTTTCAAATTGACGGTGATAGTATTCCGAGGCAAGCGATGCTTGTCTTCGAAATTAGAAGTGCCAGCAAAGAATTGCTAGCTAGTCGACGGATAACTCTACACGAATTATTAGGCAAGTTGGGAAAAATTTTTCAATTACAATTTTACATTTAGAAAATCTAAAATTATACTTCCTGGTAATTTGCAAGAATTTCTCTTTACAAAATTAATGACCGAACATTGCAGTAAATTTTCAAATTGATCAATATTCTATAAATATTCACGAAAAATGTGTACAATATTTACGAGAAAATTATTTAGGAAAAATATCCCAAAATATCATACTAATTAACTAATTATATCCTCGATATCATGATTAATTATATGAACTGATGAAATTGCGATTTAATTATAATTACTATATAATTAAATTTATAATTTAATGTTTTTTATGTGTAAATAGAAATATAATAATATTTAGATCTAAATGTTATTATATAATTAAATTAACTATAATTTAACTATAATAATTTGAATGTTCTTTCAACTTTTTAGAATAAAATGAGCAATTTTAAAAATAATAGAATTTAAAAATTTGTAATTCAAATTTTTGTTGAAAACACTAAAAAAAATCCAATTTTGGAAAAAGTTACAAATAATAAATTCAATTATTTTCAAGAGTGATAAAATTCTTCTCATAACATTCAATTATCTTTCAAATTTAAAAAAAAATTCCCGTCAAAATCCCAATTATCTTTATAAATAAAAAAATTCTTCCCCAAAGTTCAATTATTTTCAAATCAATTTCAAATTTCAAAAAATAGTACGCAAACGTTTAATTATTTTCATAAATAATAAAAATTTCTCAGGAATTCAATTATTTACAAAGTTTTAATAAATTATTCCTTGGCAATAATTAAATTATTTTTGTAAATAATAAAATTTTTTTTAAGGAACTCAATTATTTTCATAAAAAATAATTAATAATTGTAGAAAATAATAATTGATTTGAAATTATGAAAATAATTTTGAAAAAGTAGTTTATACATAAAAATATTAAATTTGTATTATTTATATTTATATTGTATACGCTAGTAGTTATATATTTATATTACATAATTTTATATTTAAATATTTATAAATTAAAAATTATAAAAATATAAATAATATTTTTTATGTTAATAAATATAAATTTATATTTGGCATAATTTGTACAATAAACATTTTTCTTTTTCCAACAGGGGCAACAGCAGCAACAAATGAAATTCACTCCTGGCTTGCTCTCAACAATGGAGCATCGCTTGAGGTTCAAATTGCTCACGGGCGCGAGCTTAAAAGCAAATCAACAAAAAAATTATTCCGATCTTGGTCTGTGCATCGAATCGGGAAAATATGAGGTCAAATGAAAGTCAGAGCTTTCTGACAAAAAAACTGCCTGCCTTGTTGCTCCAAGGATGAATAAATAAATAATTATTAACTCTGAGCAACATTTCGAGATTGTGTTAGAAAAAAAATTACAGGAGAAACAAATGCAATTGTAAGAAATATTATCAAACACAAAAAATTGTGTTATGTTCAACAAATGCATTTGAAAAACGAAAGACAAAAAACAAAAGCAAAAAAAACGAAAGAAAATAATACGGAATTTAAAAAAAACGAAAGAAAAAAACAAACGAAAAAATACGAAAGTAAAAAAAAACGAAAGAAAGAAATACGAAAGCAATAAAAAGAAAATAAGGAAAGCAATAAGAAAAAATTTTTAAAAAGAACTCTTCCAAAATAACTCTATAAGGCCCCCAAAAAAAATATTATCATTAAATGATAATAAACTCATAAGAATAAAGTCTGTAAATACTCATTATTGATAATATCATTCCGAGAGTAATTAGTCTTAATGTATATTGTAAATTATATATATTGCTGCGATTTTAATTTAAAAAAAAGAATTACGAGAGAAAAAATATATATATTATACACAGAAGCTTTAAAGAATGTGAAATAATATTGAACTGAATAATGTACATGAGCTTTTACATACGTGTACCTATATTTATGTCTGAATTAAAGATTATTATTATTATTCTTTCTTAGTGTACGTTAAGTGAACGTCACTTTTACTTCGTTCTTTCTTTTATATCTGTATATATGAAAATAAATTGTATTTTACAAACTGACATGTAAAATTTCTCAAAAAAAATTTTTTCTACTTATTTCCTTTTCTAATTTACTATTTACTATACTAATTAATTATTTACTAAAATTATACTTCATAATTAATAATGAATACAAGTAGAACAAAAAACCAAGAATTGAAACAAATAATATTTCTTAAAAACTACAATCAAAGAAATTAATATTAGATTTAATATTTAAATTATAAATTCAAATTTAAAATAGTTGTAGGTATAAAATTACGGGTTTCTTATAATAATTATACATAAAAACAAAATAATTTAACAAATTCAAAAATTTCATCATGATTTAAAATTTAATACTTAAGATGTTTATACACAGATTTACATATATTTAATTTAATACTTAATAACAAATAAATATTGGATATTATGCACTGTATTCGCAAACTTTAACAATACGACAGAATTATTTCATTGCCCAAGAGATAAATTTCTATACACCGGTTTGTTTCTTTCTTTCTCTCCTTCTTATAAAGTATTACACATATTAATTATTTTCTAGTGCCATAAATATAATTTATAAATATAATAATAATTTTAAATACCAGTGGTAAATTCAACTGAAATATAAGTGATTACATATCGCGTTCGAAAAGAAAAGAAAAAAAGTGTTATTAACTTTCAAGTATATAAAAAAAATACTCTTTTACATATATAATAATTATTCACGAAAATCTACATTTAAAAAATCTTCATTTGTAAACAAGTAATAATTTTACTTATATCTTAATTTCAATGGTAATTATAAAAATCTTCTTAATATAAAAAATGGATAATAGCAATAGTAGAAAATATTTTTTTTTTTTAATTAACCACGTGAATATTAACGCAGACCATTGTATTAAGAAAGAAATTCTTTCCTAAGAAAACATCTGAACTTTAAAGTAACTGCTCATTCCACTTGCCACTAAAACAAATATTAAATTTAAGTATTAATTTTAATAGATTAATTAAATAAATTAATTTCAACAAATATTCAATTCAAATATTAAATTAAAATATTAATTTAAATAGATTAATTAAATAAACTAAATTAAACAAATTTAAACTAAAATGTTTTAATTTCAACAAAAAAATTAAAAATAGCATTAAATACTTAATTAATTATTAAACCAATTAATTAAAGCAAATGAATAGGATTTAGAAAATTTAATAATTACTTTCATTGCTCCCTGATTGGTGTTACTTCCGCCAACATCTTCTCGTTGTCTACGTTCTTCATCTAATCGCTGCTGTCTTTTTACAGCATCCATATTTTTAATTCCTCTCGATTCTTGTTCCATTTGTCTTTTTTCGGCAGCTTCAATCATTTGACGCCGTTTCACTTCCTATTAAAATTAATACAAAAATGTTAATTACATCATTTTTTCTCTCTAATTATTCTCCAATTATTTTTTTAAAAAACTATTTCAAACTTACTAAATTTATAAAGAAAATAAAAAAAAATACAAACCTTCTACATACTTACAACGCATCAAAATATTTTACCAATAATTAAATTTTTATCTTTTATCTGTTCATTGACCGAAAAAGAAAAACTCTTTTAAACATTCACCGATAAGAAATAAAAAATAAAATAGAAATTCTTTCGAAAAAAAAGTTCTTTGAAACGAAATCAAAACACGGAAAAAAATTAAACATGATAAATATTAAAACTCGCTGTATATTTAATAGTAAGTTAAATCTAATAATTAACTTCATTATAATGTTACAAATTAAAAATAAATACAAAAATCGTAGATAATTATTTAATTACGTATCATTATTTTCAATATTGTTCTTTACTTCCTATTGTTCACGATAATATTTTCGAAAAAATAATAATTTCAGAAAAATTATTGTCAATTTTAAAACCCCTACCCTTTTGAACATATTTGCAAAAATCAAAAATAAAACGCAGTAAACACACTAGGCGTAAACACAGTAAACACACATGCTTGTCTAAATCAATACTAAAGAAATATGATTAAAACATCAAGCTGCAAACTTCCGAATCTACTTATTTCTTTTGTTGTATGCTTTTATTTATTATTAAAAAATATCGACTCTTTTAATTGTTGTTCTATACAAATAAATATATATAAATAGTCACATGACTCAAACTACAAGTAAAATATTATCTAGACAAAACAAAAAAAAAAAATTCAGCGAAATTATAAATAGCACAGATGAATCATACTCCACTATAAATCAACATCAAAATATGAATAATTCTACGAGAACTTAATCAAAGAAATACTCGATTTCAGTATATTTATGAAATAATAACAGACCACATCAAGTTTATTGTTACAGTAACCTCAAAAGAAAACAAAACATACAATTACCGGATCAGGAGTCAAATCTTGATATGAATCCGATGGTTTACAACATGATGTGATAATACCCATTTTTTCAATCGAATATTAAACTAGGCAAATTAATTATTTCACACCCTATAACAATTGTTTTGGAAATATAAATGTCAAAGTGACGTGAGTGACAGTTCTGACTATTTTTCTTCTGCTCCCCACACCACTTGAGTCAAATGATATTTTATCTACACTATTCACTAATAAATCAAAATATATATTAAGAGACACTTTATAAAATAATATAAATGTTAGAGGAGTTAATTTATAGTTAATTTCACTCTAGCTGAAAAATATAATTGAATCAACTAATTATTAGAAGATAAATATAGCAGAAATTTGACTAGGTTGGTTATGACAGAACTAACCATTGTAGCCAACATAAATATTTTTTTCTCTCAACGTTACTAAAAATTAAAAAAAACAATAAAATAAAAATTTTATTGTATAAAGCATAAATATGAAATACAAACAATAATCATATTTTCTACTATCAAATTATCAATTTTTCATCATATTTTTCCCATTCACGATTTTAATATTATTTTTACGTTTATACGACTGACTGCGGCCATTTTTCTTTTCATTAATTCATATAGGCAACATTTGGCAAGTGAAGTGCTAGTCTGTGAGAAAAATGTTGTCGCGATTAGCTTTACGCAATGGTAATTATTCCAATTTCAACTAATATTAATTAAATATTTACACGACAATGTAATTTATCCATTGCCATTAGTATTTTCTCTAAAAATTTAATTCACATTTGACAATTTCCGTCCCTACCATTCTGAAATTAAGTTCCATTACATAATGCAAAAAAGCAATCACATTTTGACAATCACTGTAAATTTAAAGTAAAATATTTAATTCCCATGTCTGTCAATTTTTAATCTATATAATTGTTTACTTCTTCTGAATTATGTTACCTCTTCTTATTCAATTAATCAATTGTACAGTGAACCTAACCTCAAAACTGATGACCTACACTAAATCTCAGATAAATATTTTGTCACATAATAAAAATTTAGTAAATTGTACTCCTAAAAATAAAATCACTTTTTTAAATTATATAATAATTATTAAATAATTGTTTAGTGCGTTTTCATCTAGTTTTTGATTTAGAATGAAACTTAACTTGTGTCAAAGTTCACAATTTACATCGTAGTGAAAAAAAGTCTCCTATTATCAACAATTAAATCTGAATTTATTCAAACTTAAGGTTTTGTGAGACAAAAATTTTAGAAACTTGTAATAAAAATTAACAGTTTGTTAAATCTTATTTTCTAACCAAAAATTAAATTTTTCAGCTCAAATGTTGCCTGTTCTTGCTCAAAGAGCACAGGCAACAACAACAACCACAATGGATCGTCCTAAACGTCTCATAGATCCAGCACCAACTCGTCTTGGAATTATTCCCGAAGAATGGTTCACATTTTTCTATCCAAAAACCGGAGTCACAGGTAATTTAACATTTAATTATAATACAATATTATTTCAAATTTTGATTCCTTTTATTATTCAAAAAAATGTATCTTGCTTCGTTTTTTTAGGTTCCTACATGTTTGGCATTGGTGTCACCACATATTTAGTTTCAAAAGAAATTTACATTTTGGAACACGAATATTATGCTGGATTATCATTGTTTATTGTTTTAATGGGAGGATACTACAAATTTTATGATCAAATTCACGCAATGCTTGACAAGAAACAGCAGGAAGAAATAGATGAACATCGTTCTGAAAGAGAGTTGGAATTAAAAACTTTAAACGATTCAATTGCACATGCAGAGAGACAAAAAGCAATCACCGGTGTTCAGACAATGATTTCCGATGTAAAAAAGGAGAATATAAAGATACAATTGGAAGCTGCATATAGAGAGCGATTGTCTCACGTTTATACCGAGGTAAATTAATTTTAACAAACCTAAAATAATCAAATTAAAATAATCTCAATATCAAAGAGCTAAAAAAATCAAAACAGCCAAAAAAATAAATAAATCTTGATATTTAATTGTAATTTATTTTTTACATTCTCATCACTAGAATTCTTTTATTAATAAATAGATGATTATTGAGATTATTTTAGAAATTTATTTACCACTTTAAATTTACGATACAAAGGAATTAATTTTTTTTCACTTAATATCTAGGTGAAGAAACGATTAGACTATCAATTACAATTAGCCACCACCGAACGGAAAATTGCACAGAAACACATGGTACAATGGATCATTAATAATGTAATGAAAGCAGTAACACCCGATTTAGAGAAATCAACATTACAACAATGTATCAAAGATCTTCAGGGTCTCGCCCCCAAGGCTTGAGAGATTTATTCGAAATTTAGAATCTATAGACTTTTAAAACACGTCATCAACAAGTGTTTCCGACTTTAAAAACTGTACATTTTTTTTCTTTTCAATTGCCGCGAATTTATCTCCACACTCTGTAAATCGCCAACATTTAAAATAAAGTTCTGTTATTCTAAAATTTCTCCAATTCTATTCTAATTCCATTCTATTCCTAATTCAACAAATAAAAACGGACCCATAAATTCGACAAATTCCATTAACAGGGTTGTTACAAAAATTTAACTTTGTTTTTCCCTGACTTTTCCCTAATTTCCACACAGAATTTTTACTATTTCCCTGACTCTAAAGAATTTTCTGATTCACTCTAAACATGATTAGATACTGAGAAAAATGTTCTAATATATTTATTTAAGAATTTCTTTAATTGTAAAATTATTCGAAAACATCAATAGTTTTATTTAAAATAATTATTGAATTATTATTATTTTTCCATTGGAATTAAGATGTTCAAAAATTCCAAATTGAACATTAGAAATAAAGAACATAAAGAAATCGATCACTCCGAGTGATTTTTCTTTTTCTTTTTTTTTGACTTTGAAGATTTAGATTTGAAACCTTTTCAAAATTCAATAAATTATTTCTGAAACTGCATATTATAATGCATTTAATATTCAATTATTATCCAAAATTTTAACCGAAATTCATTTTTAAATAAATTTTTATTCAAAAGTTCCACGAGAATTCAATTACATATTTTAAATAATTTATTCAATATTTAAACATTAATTTATGAATATAATTGAATTCATGAGAATAATTTTATTTAATTTTGTTTAAATAATTAAAATTTTTGCTAAGTATTTTATTAAAATTTTTGACAATAATTTAATTCTTGAGAAGAATTTCGATTCGATATTTATAAAGATAATTTAATTCTTGACGAGAATTTTTTAAAAATTTTGACAATAATTTAATTTCTGCCAAGTATTTTATTACTTTTCAAAAGAATTGAATTCTTTTGCAGAATTATACTTAAAATTGTTTGAAAATTTTTGATTTTTTGCGACGAATTAAAAGTTATTTATAAAAATATTTCAATTATTGCAACGAATATTATTATTTTATTGAATAATAGAATGTTTCCAAAAATTGAATTCTTTCGTCAAGTTTTAATAAAATTTTTAAGAATAATTGCATTTTTCGAGGAATTTATTTTAAATTGTATTAAAAATGTTTGAAATTCTGCGATAAAAAGTAATTGAATACCTAAATGAAATTTTATTATTTATGAAAATAATTGAATGTTTTCGTAGAATTGTATCAAAAAATAGTTTTAATAATTAAATCTTTTGATAAATTTTATGAAAATTATTAAATTGCGAAAAAGTTTTGAAAATAATTGAAATTTTGAAAAGAATTTTATTTATATTTTTTAAAATAATTGAATTTTTGGCGAAATATTTTGCTATTTGTAAATAGATAATTAAATTCTTGACGAGATATTCGTTAAAATTTTTAAAAATAATTGAATTTCTTCGAAGAATTTTATTACTTTTGAAAATAATTGAATTCTTGTGATAAATATTGTTATTTTCAAAAATAATTGAATTTTGCAAAGAATTTTATTAAAATTTTTGAAAATAATTGAATGTTTGACGAAATATTTTGCTATTTTGTAGAGATAATTGAATTGTTGACGAGATATTCGTTGAATCTTTAAAAAATAATTGAATTTCTTTGAAGAATTTTATTACTTTTGAAAATAATTGAATTCTTGTGATGAATAGTGTTATTTATGAAAATAATTGAATTTTGCAAAGAATTTTATTTAAATTTTTGAAAATAATTGAATTTTTGTCGAAAAACTGCTATTTTTGTAAAGATAATTGAATTCTTGACGAGATATTCGTTAAAACTTTAAAAAATAATTGAATTTCTTTGAAGAATTTTATTACTTTTAAAAATAATTCAATTCTTATGATGAATATTGCCTATTTATGAAAATAATTGAATTTTGCAAAGAACTTTATTAAAATTCCTATAAAAATAATTGAATTTCTGTGAATAATTTTGTTATTTATCAAGATAATTGCGTAAAAACTTTTGAAATAACTAAATAGTATTAAAAAATTCATTCTTGTCAGAAATAGGAAATTTTTTTGAAGGTTTTGTATTAGAATTCGTAGTAGTTTCGTAGTTTATGAAGCAAAAAAAAAGACACCAAAAATTCAGAATTTTCTTATGAATTCTAAAAATTTAATTTTTTCCAGCACTTTTAATAAAAATCCCTGATTTTTCTGACCAAATCTACTTTCCCTGAATTTCCTGATTTCCCTGACTTGTGGAAACCCTGCGTTTAGTATAATTTGTAAAAATCTAACCAAATTCGGTTGAATGACAATAACAAATAACAATTTAATAACAGGATGAAAGAATGAATAAATTTGAAAACCCCACAAAAATTGACTAACCAAACCTGACGAAACGAGTGTGCGCCGTGTGCGCAGAGGAATTTCGTGTTCTTTCATTTGTGTGCGTACTGGCAACAGTCCAACAGTGTAAGTGTGACCTTTTTGTCTTTTTTCATGTTTGGATTCACAAGTATGTATTGGTGAACTGTTTGTAGTCGTTTGTCAACCGAAGATGGCGGAGGATTTTAGTGATACGAATTCCCATGAAATTACAAAAAATCACATTCCACAGAGATGTAAAAATCAGTGGGTACGTCTCAATGTTGGCGGAACATATTTTCTAACAGCAAAAACAACATTAACAAGGGATCCAAACTCATTTCTATATCGACTATGCCAGGAGGACTCTGACCTCATCTCCGACAGGGTTAGTTGATATTTACAAATTTCCCGCGGCATTTAAATTTATTAAATAAAAATAAAAATTTTACCCTCACTCACAATTTGCATGGCAATTTATCAAAAATACATCAATATCCGTTATTTTTCTAAAAAACCCTTTGACAATTTCACCTAAAAATCAATCAATTCATTGAGTGCGATTCTAATCGTCAAACCTACCCTCGTTTCTAAAGTCAACTCGTCTTTTTTTCACCACTTTACTTTCAACGATTAGAACTCTTGCAATTTTTTTTTTCATAGACAATTTTCAATTAATATCTGATTTCTATTTATTTTTATTTCTATTATTAAATATTGTATTTAAGATATGGATATTTTTTTGTAGGATGAAACTGGAGCCTATTTAATAGACAGAGATCCAACATATTTCAGTCCAATTTTAAATTACCTTCGGCATGGTAAATTGGTGATTAATAAAGATCTCGCTGAGGAGGGTGTTTTGGAAGAAGCTGAATTCTATAACATTACTGATCTTATTAGGCTAGTTAAAGAAAGAATTATTCTCAGAGATACAAGGCCGATACGTGATTCACAAAAGCTTGTGTACAGGGTTTTGCAATGTCATGAAGATGAGCTCACACAAATGGTATCAACAATGTCCGATGGATGGAAATTTGAACAAGTAAGTTTGAATTCAGTTGATTTTTAATTACTAAATTGCATTTGTAATTACTTTTTCAACAAAACATCTCCATAATAAACATAAAAAAAAATGCTGAACAAGAAAATCGGAAATCCGTCTGCTAAGCATTTTATAAAAAAAATACTTCTTTCGAATTAATAGATAAAAATTCATTATTCTTTCATACAGAAAAATATTAATTCTATCATTTGTAATTAATCAGGGTTGCCACAGGTCAGGGAATTCAGGGAAAAGTCAGGGATTTTCAGTAAAAGTACTGGAAAAAATTGAATTTTTAAAATTCATGAGAAAACTCTGAAGTTTGATGTTTTTTTTTGTTTGACTCGTAAACTATGAAATTACCATGAGTTTTAATACAAAACCTTCAATTTTTTCTATTTCTGGCAATAATTTCTTTTTAAATAACTTAATTTTTCAACAACTAGCATAAAATTATGACTTATAAATTATTCAATGAATAATTTTTATAATTTTATAAATACTAGATTGATAGAAGAATTGTAGTAAAAAATACTAAAAAAAATTGAATTTTGGAAAAGTTACAAATGATTCCAGAAATTCAATTATTTTTAAAAGTTATAAAAATTCTTCGCAGAATTTCAATTACCTATGTTCAAATATTTAAAAAAAATTCTCGTCAAAATTCCAATTATCTTTATAAATAATAAAATTCTTCATCGAAATTCAATTATTTTTAAAAATTTTAATAAAATTCTTGACAAAATTTCACAGGAATTCAATTATTTACAAAATTTTTAATAAATATCTTCGAAATAAATCAATTATTTTTATAAGTAATACAATTTTTACAGGAATTCAATTATTCAAAATACAAAATTTCATAAAATTTTTCGAAAAATATCAATTATTTAAAAAGATTTTTATAAAATTCGTCGCAAGAATTGAATTATTTAAAAAAGTTTAACAAAGTTCTTTTTAAGAATTCAATTATTCTTATAAATAATAACATTCTTCACCGAAATTCAATTATTTTTATAAACTTGAATAAAATTCGTTGTAAGAATTCAATTATTTATATAAATAATAAAATTCGTCGCAAGAATTTAATTATTTAAAAAAGTTTAACAAAGTTCTTTTTAAGAATTCAATTATTTATAATTATAAATAATAAAATTCTTCACAGAAATTCAGTTATTTTTATAAACTTGATGAAAATTCGTTGGAAGAATTAAATTATTTTCAAAAGTAATAAAATTCTTTGCAAAAATTCAATTATGTTCAAAAATTAAAAAAAAATTATTGTCAAAATTTCAAGTATCTTTATAAATAATAAAATTCTTGGGAAAATTTTAATTATTTTTATAATAAATAAAACTGTTGATAAAATTCTTTATGAGAATTCAATTTTTAGAAACATTCAATTATTCAATAAATTATTTATTTTTTGATTTAAATAATTGAATTCTTCTAGAATTTTCTAATAAAAATTGATTGAAAAATTAATTATTATCGAATAATCGATTTATTATTTATGAAAATAATTGAATTATTGCAACGAATTTTATTACATTTTTTTCAAATAATTGAATTTTTTTGAGAAATTTTACTACTTGTAAAAATAATTATAAGTTGTTGATAATTATAAGTTGTTGAGTTTCAAAAGGGTTTGAATTTGAATGTTTTGAAGAATTTTAATTCCTACAGAAAAATAATAATGATTAAATATTTATTTAAAAAATAAGTTATTGATGTTTTTGAATAATTTTACAATTAAAGAAATTAGCAAATAAATGTAATAGAACATTTTCTTTGAGTGTCTAATCATTTTTAGAATGAATCAGAATATTCTTTAGGGTCAGGGAAAAATTAAAAATTTTGTCTGGAAATCAGGGAAAAATAAAATTAAATATTTGTGACAACCCTGTTAATTTAAATCAATAATCAATTTAAAACAATTATAATCATTTCAAAATAATTAATTATATTTTTAATCTATTTTCGATTCTGCAATTAATTTCTTTCCGTATGAAAATTGAATATAGAAACTATATCTACATGGAGAGAAAATTATAATATTAAATTTTATAAAAGTTTTTCACAATTTGGGGAAAAAATGCGACAAAGAGAAATTTTGTTATAAAAAATACTAAACTTTAAACAAATTTATGTTAAATTTAGCATAATTATATCAAATATAAGAATTTTAGTTAAATTTTAATATAACTTTACTTAATTTCATATTATTTCTTTCACTGTTTAATATTTTCTATGTCAAAATTTCGATTTGTTGCACTTTTTCCCAAATTGTAAAATACTTTTACAAAATTCAATATATATTTTCTCTCCGTGTACCATATGACATTAATTATTTTCTTTTCTCTCTTTACAATTAACAACTGTTTCAGCTGATAAACATAGGTTCACAATATAATTATGGCAATGATGATCAGGCAGAATTCTTGTGCATTGTAAGCCGAGAATATGGTCCGAGTCAATTAGCCAGCAAAGAACAGGAATCGACAGATCGCGTTAAGGTAAATCAACTAAAATAGTTTTCAAACCAAAAAATAAATACTGCTTTTTTGGAATATTGTTATAACCGACGTAACAAAGTGTTTTTTCTCAACGCCTATTATTGGTTATTTTCTTTAAATTAGCTAATCTACATTATTACAAAAAAAAAAAAAAAAACAATTTCTGTCAAAACTAGAAATATATTTTGTTATTTTTCATTCACACTTACACTATTATTTTAGATTTGTATCTTTAACTATGATTAACATTTACAACACGAAAGCTAACAGGATAAAAGATCTCATTTTTGTTTTAATTATTAATTAATCATAATCAAAATAATCTTTCAATTACTAAACTTTTTTGGGTTTTTGGTTAGCAAATTAAAATTCAATAATTAATATACAGACACCTATTTTTAGGATTTTAGCTTTCAAATTACCCGCACAATTTTTTTTTATTTTCAATAATTGAAAATAAATTGTTCTGCTCTTTATTTGTAATCTACTTTGTTTCTTTACAGTTTGTTAATAAAACTAATGAATATTTTAGTATTCATACACCTAGAGAAAAATTTTATTTAAACCAAATGTAATTTGAGTTAAATAAAACTATGTTTTCTCAGAGCCAACTAGGTTATTTATTTGTTCTGAATAAAAATTATATTCGACATAAATTTATTTGTTTTGAATAAAAATTATATTCGACATAAATTTATTTGTTTTGAATAAAAATTTTATTCTACATAAATTTATTTGTTTTGAATAAAAATTTTATTTGACTTAAAAAAAACTTTTATTTGAAACAAGTAAAATTATATTTGAACCAAATAAAATTTAGTTAAACAAATAAAATTTTATTTAAATGAAAAAAAATTTATTTAGAACAAATAAAAAGTCCAGTTGGCTCTGAATCAAATATATATCTTTTCTCTGTGCGTACAGTTTAAATAATAAATTATCAATTTATTCCAAATAAATTTACTATCAATAATAAAATTAATTATTATTACTCAAGAAATTGCAAATTCTCAGCAGATGAGTCTATTTTCAATAATTTTATTTCCAATTTTGTGTTATTGTCGTATTTATATGTGTATTGTCCTTCGTTTGCGAAATAGAAATACATAAAATTATTGCGGCTTATGAAATAAATGTGTAAAATATTTTTCAATTTATTTGCAAAAATAGAAGGAATTTTCTGTGAAAATTTTAATTTATTTCATTTCTTTTCAATGATATAATGCACTTTTAATGAAAAAATTTATAAAATTTTTCCTATTCTATTTTTAATCATTTTTTTTTTTTTTTTTTTTTTGATTTTCAAGATTTGCACAAATATTCAAAAGCTGCATAATAAAGCATGTTTTTATCCCCTTTATATTTTTATTGTACCTAAGTTTATAAATTATTGTAAAGCATGCCATTTGATTAAATAAAGAATATTTTTTCTTTTCATTGGTTTGGTCAATTTTTCTCCCGAGTTTTTTTGCATGTTTCGCATGGTAATTTTTAATTTTCTTAACCATATTTTACATAAAAAAAAAAATTAGCTTTTTTCGCAAAAATTTCTCTGAAATTAATTTTTTAATCGGAAATTTTCAAAGAAATAATTTATAAATAACAAAAAAAAATTGTCATTCAAGAAGAATTATTAAATTACTTGTTAAATATACATTTTAAATTTAAAATCTCGATAATAGAGAAAAGTTTCAGAGAAATTTTTATTTTTGGGTTCATTTTGGTTAAAGGCGGAAGTCGACTAATAAAAGTGCTTTTGGGCAATTTTATAGGAGCTTGTATAAAAAAAGAGATTTTTTTTTTAAATGAAAAATTGGTTTTTAATCTAAAGAAATATTTTTTAAATATCTTTTAATAAGTTCGAGTCATTCGGTTTATTCTAGGTTCTGCAGCAGAAAGGTTCACGTATGTAATTTCTAGTCCTCTTCGAATTGTTTTACCTCCCCTGATATAGAATTAAGAATAAAGCTGTGAAGAACACAGATTACTAAAAAGATAGAAAAAAAGCCGCAAGAATCGTCCTCAATTTAAGAAAAAATATCCAGTTAAGATCTCAAGGAAAAAAAACTGTAATATTCTTGAAGACGTATAGATATATATTTAGCAAAAATGCTTGACTGATCTGTGAAAAGAAAAAAATAATGAGGATCAGAATAATTATCTCCCTGATGCAAAATAATTTGCTAGAGGAAAAATAAAAAATCCTTCAAGTGTGGCATGTTTTAAAGGTTTGAATTCACTAATAATGAATTTAACAGACAATAGCGAATTAAGAGAAGAACATCTTTCGTACGATTTTCTGCAAAGTTAAACTCAACTTTTAACGATCTCTGATTTATTCATCAGCCAATGCATCAATTTCACCGCATAGAAAAATTTTCTTCCGCAAAACATAATTTATTTCCTAAGGAACGAACAGTTTTAAAATTTTCAAGTTAACTTTTTCCTATAAAATTAAGACTATTAATTAATTAAGTTTTTGATAATTAAAGTTTTATAAAGTATACCTACTTCTTTTTCATTATATTAATTCCCCATCACTAATTAAATATTTTTAATGTTTCTTATACGTAGTTATTTTTAACCATTTTTCCTAACATTTCAAGACACATTTTTACAGTTAAATTTTATAAACTAATTTCCTCAAACTAAGTTTTCCATAATTGTATATTTAACAATTTTCTAATTAACTTTTCCTGAAAATTAGATTAATAATTTTTTAAATCATTATTTGAAATGAATTTTTGAAGAAATAAAAAGATTTTCAAAATACAGTGGTGAAAAATTGGCTGATCATTAAAACAGAGATTCTTTTGTACTAAATTGTATAAAATGATTCATTTTTTTTGTACCTATATACAATTGTATATTATGAAATAAGGGTCTTAAAAAAATTAACCTTTTCACTGCCGCCAAAAAAAACATAATATTTACCTAGACTAGTAGGGTGATAATTAACTGTTTTAATATTTGAGTACTCGATAATCAAGAAAAAAAAAAATTACGATAAATTGTAAATAGAATCAGCGGGACTTGATTGCAAATTACAAAACGCGTGAAAAATTTTCTTTCATTTTTTTATTAAAAAAAAAAAAATTACTATAGCAAATTTACGCAATTTGCATTGTCCAAATTATATTCGGAGCAAAATATTCAAACATCTATTCTAAATCGTAATAAATAATTATAATAATAATAAACTTCAAAATAGTCGTAAAACTAAAAAAAAAATATCACCGCAATTTTATATAAATATATAAAATGAATCACTGTAAATTTTTAAGCGATGACTCGAGTACTACGCTGTCGTTTTATTTTTTCTTCATCAACATATAAAAATTTTCCATTAAGTCACAAACAATTTTTTAATTTCCCACTTTTTTTTTAGATAATAATAATGTTCCTACTTTTGCAATTTTAATAGATTTTGATTTTGTGATATATATTTGCTGTATTCTTTTTACTTCTACTTGAAAATACTCATATACATGTTTTTCAATATTGTGTTCTAAAAAAGAAAACAGAAAAAAATGAAAGTACTCACAATTTTAAAACTACAAAAAAGTGTGTTTTAAAAAATTCTGTCTTTTACAGAATTTTTGTCTGATGCTTTTGCTTCCTTAACATTTATAATGAAGTTGAAATTTGTGAAGTAGAATAATTTCAATTAATCTAATATTCTCTAAATTTGCTAGTAAAATAAATATATTAATTAAAAGAGTAAAATATTACACTTTCAATTTATAGACATTTTACTATAAAATTAGTAGTTTTCTACGAAAAATTAGTAAAATCTTTACTATTCGATTGATAAACGAATTTAATTAAAGAATTAATTTTAATTTCAAGAAAACTACTAATTGAGATTTAGAGAGTACTTAACAACAAAAATTAGATTTAAATGAAAACTATGTCAATAATTTTGCGTAGAATTAAAAAAAGAAAAATAAAACAATTACCATAGATTTTAAAACATATTTTAGAACATATCATAGAATATATATAAAATAATTAGTAATAACAAATTTATAATTCGATTTAATTAAAAATAAACAATTTCAAATAATGCACAAGATAAAAATAAATTTCTAGAAAATCTCAATAATAAAATTCAAATTTGGAGATTAAAGGTAAGAACCTCCCTCATTCCACAACCACTCAAACCTTCAATCTCCATTTAGTTGAAAAAAGTACAAAAATAAAAAAATAATCTAAAAATTTATTTCTATATTGTGAAAAATTAAAAACAAAAAATGATTTAAAAGGAAAAAAAGTAAAAAAAAAATTGTTTTTTATAATTAAAATTTGATAATAAAGATAAAGTAATAAAAATTTGTCTAAACTTTACAAACTTCAACTTCAATCATTTACAATTTTTTTTTAAATAGTTTTAGTCTGATAAAACAATATCCAATCGTCTGGTACGGTGGGGAAAATTTAGAAATAATTTTAGTCTCAGAAAATGTCCACATTTAAATGTGGCAAAATCATATTAATGTGAAGAAGAAAGAAAGGGAAAAAAATGCTTTCAGGAAAATAAATCCTGTCAAGCATGTAAAAAGAATACAGCCGTTACTCTATTTTGTATAGCAATTATAGGTAATGGGCTCGTGTTCATGGCCTACTTAAAAATCGAAATATCAGACACAGAAGTCGATTTTAAATGAAAAATTAATATAATTGAAAAATATGTATAATAATGAGAATTATAATTGAAACATGATTCTAAAAAAACACAAGATTTATAAATAAATTTTAAATTATATAAATACTCGACTTCTGTGTCTATATAATAATAATGACAATTTAATATAAGTCCTACCATTACTACTATTACTAATAAATAATAAATTAAAGAAATTAAAAAGATTAAAAAGTCTAGCGCATATTACCAAAAAAAAATATATCGCACATATTTGGTAATTAGGAAAAACTCCTTTTTTGAGTTAGATAATTAATATCTTAAAATAATTGTTTATTATTTTAGATTTCATATTCTCTTCGATAAACAAATTTTAAATAATTTTTATAAGCTACGTTTTTTTATTATTATTTCTATTTTATTTTATAACTATTTTATTAATTTTATTAATTTTATTCATTTTTTTATTAGTTGTTAGGAAAAAAAAAGAATTTAAGATTCTCGAAAATTTTAATTAGCAAAAAATAGGTACATATTATTTTATAAATATTTTGGCAATTAATAATTAGATTGTAAGAATCGATTATTTTTTAATTTTTGAGATACTTTAAAATGGCTCAAAAATCGAATTATGTTTGCATTTTTTAAAGATATATATTTTAAGAATTTTTAAAAGTGTATACTCCGCGTGCGAATAAATAGCGAATAAAAAAAGTAATAAACCTAATGTTTGGACAAGAAAAAAACGTTTATCTTGTTCCAAATTTTTTTTTTCAAGGATATGTATTATACGCAGAGATATAAATGTTATATTAGAAGAAAAAAAATAATGGGTACAATAAAATTGAAGTAGGACATATTCAAAAGAAAACCTATTATCAAATCCTAAATAGAGTTTAAAAACTTAATAAGTATAGGATTTATAATCCAAGATGAAGAATTTAGTGTGATTTAAAAAAATGGAGAACATTTTTTGAGGCAGTAACTCATTAATGAGAATAATTAAGCTACAACGTGCTGCTTGTTAATATAGAGAAGAAATTTATTAGCGAAAAATTTTAGGTTTATAATTAATTTTTGAATTTTATTTTCCCTAATTTTTCTATTTTCTATGGAAAAAATTTCCAAATAAAAATTAACATTTCGTCGAGAGAAAAAAGAATATATTTAGAAAATACATTCTTCAATGAGAATATTATTAAGAAAAATTTTCAAATTCAAATTATAGAAAGAATATTAAGGAAAGTAGAAATAAAAAAAAATAATTATAGGCGAATTTTTAATAATTTACGACTTTCGACGACGAGTCACGTAAAGAAAATGAGGCGAAATTAATAAACGTTGCTAATGAGAGCTTAATTTCAAATAATATCATTTTCTCATATTATAGTTACATTTTTTAGTGCAAGCTTTATAGTAGAAAATTTTCATCGACACTAAAACTATAATAATTGTAAAGAACAATAATGTTCATTACCTACATTTTTAACTGTAAGTCATAATTGTAATCCAATTGTGTGTATTTCTACTTTCATAGAATTTTCTAAATTTTGTCAACGACTCGACTTTTTCTATTCAACATCTAAAATATATAAAAAATTACATCAAAGTGTAGTCCTTGAAAAGAACTAACACACAATATATAAGTAATCGAGAAAAATGTTTTGAAAGATGACAAGTGGACCTGAGATTTTCAATTGTAAAATTATATGTTCACAATCTTTTTTGAAATTTATTATATAACCAAACTGAAAATTTTTCGAAACATATATATGTACATTATTATAATTGAAATAATTATACATATACGGGGGAAAAAAATACACCCATTATAGATGTTATTGCTGTTTTCCTTATCGCATTGTAAATATAGCAATCGAAGATCTGATTGTATTTTCCCAAATGCGATGTAAATAGAAACATTTTTTTCATTCAACTACTAAAAGAATTTTACCCCAAAAAAATTTTTCACCACAAATAATAAATTTTCCAAAATTCAAAATATAAATCAGAAAAAAAAATTTGTAATTGAAATTTTTATGGATCACAATTTAAAATAAAATTTGTAAAATGTTTAATGCTTTACCTCCCCTTCTCCCAAACACTCACACACAAACACAGATAATTGTAATAGGTTTGATAACTGTATAACATTTTACAATCTTCACCCCTCTCACATTGTAAAATTGTATAAGCAAAAGAAAAAAAAACAAAAAAGAGTGATAAAAAATTTATCATTTGTATAAGTTGTAAAATTTTAAAGTAAATAAATAATGAAAAAAAGGAAACTCTATATACTGTTAAACTTGAAATTATTTCCCTATATCCTTTTGAATGTATTCAAATTAAATATTCTTTTTCTACATATTTTATTCTATATTTCGATAATAGAAATTATTTAATGAAATAAAAATATTATATACAAAATAATGTAATATCAATAACAATGTCGAGTGTGAAAAATTATAGCACAGAAAAAAGTAAATCGCAAATAATGAGATGTTCTGGTTTATAAGACATATTTTTTATGGCATGTTCGCTATTTGTTTTAATGGTTGATCGAGATATTTAGCTAGCGCTTGAGCTTTTTCTCTCAATAATCCAAATCCTACATTTTCTCTTGCGTAAAGACATAAAAGTAAATTCGCAACTTCTGTAATGACAACTTTTCCATCCTGCAAAAAAGAACGATTGTTATTAAATTAGTAAAAAAATAATTAAACTTAAAAACCCTAACTAAACTTCAATGCAAAAAAAAATAATGACAATAATAATAGGTAGTAATAATAATAATAATAATAATAATAATAATAATAATAATAATAAAAATAGTAATAATAATTAAACTTCAATAATAATTATTCTGAATAATAAATTTTACCACACAATCCATTAATACAAATTTAAGTTCATCTTCTTTAAATGCATTTCGTCCATTTTTTTCATATGCAGACCAAATACTACTTGTTATTGCAGCTGTAACTCTTGCATCTTTATCTCCATATCCACTGTATGCCAGAAGACCACCATCTCTATTCAGTAATCTGTAATCGTACGTATAAATTAAATTCAACTTATTCTTTGACACACTTTTATTATTATCTCTCAAATTATCAAATAAAATTATTCAAAAATTTCATTTGCATCAATTTTTTGACAAAAAATATATTTTCGTCAAATCAAACTATTTACTCTAAATATCAATAAATAGAAACAAACAATATTCTTTCATTATTAAGAAATGTTTTCTTAGACTTTCGAATGTTTACACGACTTCAGAGATTATTAAATAAAGAATTTAAAAAAGAAATTAAAACAAATTTTGGCATTAAAGCAAAAAGCGAATTGTTATAAATTTCAAAACCTAACCTAAAATAAATGACATTCAGAAGAAACTATATGGAAAGTATTTTACCATATACTTACAAAGTATTTTCAACACCGCCCGTATTTGCTTGACTCAAAACTTGAGTAAGAGCTTTCGGTCTTAACATTTTTTTCTTCTATTTTATTTTGTTTTAGAAAAGTGACATTTGCACTGTGTATTTCAGAATCACTTTGACACACTGACACTTACACAAACATAAAAAAATACATATGTGTTTATTTCTCTTTAAAACCGCGCTCTCATTGGTCAAATGCATTTATTTGCCTTGTGAACAACCTTTATTGCCATGTGATTCTATTTCCATCTGTCAGTCACTTTTATTCAACAGGAAAAAAAATTAACCTGTTGTTTGTGTTTTTTTTTCATTATAACTATAATTTCTTCTCTCGAACTACAATAAAAAAACAAACTTTTCTTTAAGTTTATTTTTCCAACAAAGAAAAAAAACTCAGCAGGAAATCAACAATTTCGCAAAGAGTAAAAAATAATAAGAGACATTTAAATTTTGCATTCGATTATTATGAGAGAAAAATGTTAATTTTCGACGAAGATTTAGAACTCGATTCCTTACCAGCAAATATTTATAAGGAATTAGTTTATGAACTTAATCAAGATTCAGGATGGCGCACTCTGGGACATTACGTTTCCAACGAATTGGGTTGTTTCGGGTAATTAACTATTTCTTCAACAATTAAATAGATAATATATATGAATTAAATAATTTATACTACAGTATAATTAAAATTGTACGTTACTTAAAAAAATATAATACAGTCGGTAAATGGAATAATAATCAACAATATTATACTTTATAGAGACTTCTATCTAAACTTTTATTTTCTTCTACAGAGAGCAATTTTGGATTCGAGAATTCGAGCAAAATAAATTTACAAACAATCAAACACCTGCGGAAAAATTACTATTTGAATTACGAATTAAAATGTGCACTGTTGGTGTCCTGAGTTCTTTACTTGAAGATTGTGGATTATTAAAAGTATTATCAATTCTGTCTTCCCCAGGTAAAACAACGAAACAAAATTTTCTTCTAACAATTATTAGAACATATTCTACGATAAAATTAATAATTATTTCCAGAACCTCTAGTCATTATACAACAACCAAATTCAACTTCAGATGACATTCAAATAAATATGGACCAACAATTAAAATTAATTTGCAAAGCAACTGGAATGCCACCACCGAATTATTTATGGTATCATGGAAATATTCCCCTCCCTGATTATACAACTGAAGAATTAAACTTTAAAATAACAAAGTAAGAACAATCGAATTCTATAAAAATTTATCTCATTTCCATTCAAAATTCAACATAAATATTTTTGACGAAAAAATTAATTTTTCTCCTCTTGTGTTCAATATATTATATCGTGATTTATCAAATTGAACTAATAATTATTTCTGTACAAATAGCCTTAATGAAGAAGGTGAATATAAATGTAAAATCTGTCAAATCTGTCAAGATGGAAGTTGCATGAATGAAATATATTCTGAATCGATATTTCTAACAATAAAGCCAATTGCTGTTGTTATTGAAGAACAACCACAGCCAACTTTATATGTTAAGGAAGGGGATAAACTTTTGTTAAATTGTAAAGCAAACAATCATTCAAAGGCCAATTTTCAATGGTTTCGAGATAATACAAAATTGGATGATCAAACGTCACATATACTTTCAGTAATTACTCCAATTAATTTGCTAAAATTGAAACTATTCTAAATAAATGCCTAATAAATAATAAATTCTCCTATAAATATATATATTCTTCAAAAATAATCATTAGCTTTAATCGTTTAATTTAATTTATATAAATTAAATAATAACAATTTCTAAAAACAATTTCTTTCGTTATAATTAATTTATATAAAAAATTATTTATAATAATTTCTTTACTTATAAGTAATTTATTATATTTTTATTACAGATAAGTAATTTTGGAGGAAAAGATGAGGGAAAATACTACTGTTATGTATTTAATGAAATTAGTGAAGTTTATACGCAAAGAAGCTACGTGATGGTGAGTGTAAATAATTATTTAATTCTTGAACTTCCTTTTAGGAATTTAATTTATAAAAACTATCCAATAAAAATTAACAAATAAATGAAAAATAAAAAAAAATTTCTAAATGAAAGTGGAATTCCACCTCAACCACAGCCTCTCTTTTCCATTTTCATTTAGAAATTACTTTTTAATCGAATTTCTCTAAAAAAACTTCTCCTAAAGAATTTAATTTACTTCAAAATTAACCAATAAATTAAAAACAACAAATAATTTCTAAATGAAAGTGGAATTCCACCTCAACCACAGCCTCTCTTTTCCACTTTCATTTAGAAATTACTATTTAATCGAATTTCTCTAAAAAAAAATTTCTAGAAATTTTCTAATTAATTTAATTTTAAATGGACGAATTGATTGAAAATAATAAAAAAAAATTTTAAATGAAAGTGGAAACCACCTCTTCCACATCCTCTCTTTTCCACTTTCATTTAAAAACTACTTTTAGTCAAATTTTTCTAAAAAAAACCTCTTCTACAAATTTTTTAATTAATTTAATTTAAATAAAAATTAACCAATAAATGAAAAATAAAACAAAAAATTTCTAAATGAAAGTGGAATTCCACCTCAACCACAGCCTCTCTTTTCCACTTTCATTTAGAAATTACTATTTAATCGAATTTCTCTAAAAAAAAAATTCTTGAAATTTTCTAATTAATTTAATATTTTAAATGGACGAATTAGTTAAAAATAAGAAAACAATTTTAAATGAAAGTGGAAACCACCTCTTCCACATCCTCTCTTTTCCACTTTCATTTAAAAACTTTGTTTCTAATCCAACATTTTTTAAAAAACTTCTAGCAATTTTTTAATAAATTTAATTTAAAAATTAATTAAAAGACGAAAAATGACAAAAAAATATTTTCTTCTATCTCACGATGAGCTTATACAATAATTTTTAAAATTCCCTTTTTTCCCGAAAAATCAATCTAAAATTTATGAAATAAATTTTGGTCCACTAATAAAATTTACGATTTCCTAAAATATTTAAGAAATAGTGTAATAAGTATATTTGAATATTCCAAAAAATTCTCAAAAACTTATCAAATTTAAATTTTTTGTTGTAATCTACTGTTTTGTAAATAAAATTACAGGTGGATCTTCCAAGACAAAAATCAGTTGCAAAAATTGCTTTACTAATTGCAAACGAAGACTATCAATTCCAAACGAAATTGAGTACACCAAAAGCTGACGTGGCAAGAATTGCAAATATTTTAGATGGAATTGGATTCACTGTAATTTGTTTAATTAATTTAAATTTAAATGAAATGAGAAATGCAATATCTATCTTTAGCGAGGCATTGGTTGATGGAGTTTATGGTAAATAAATAAAATCAAATTAATTTCAGTGAAAGAAATTAAAATTATATTCGAAAAAATAAAATATAAAATTGAAATATTTCTTTCTTTCTTTCAAGTTAACTATATTGTTTTCAGGTCTATTTTATTTCGCTGGTCATGGATTTAAAATGCAAGAAAGTTACATGCTGCCCATCGATGCGCCAGAAGTTTATCTGAGAAATAATGCAATTTGCGAGAGTCAATTATTATCCATGATTTTAAAAAACGATCCTGCTCTATTCGTCAATATTTTAGATGTCTGTCAAACAGTTCCGTCCAAGTACGTAACGTAAGAAAAAAAATTGTTTTCTAATTATTTAAAATAAAAATAAATATATTTTTAGAGAAATCAATCCAGAAATTCACAAAGAAATTCCCTTAGTGAATGAATATAAAGGGGGAAAAAATCTGAGAAATTTAATTCAAGCTTATTCAACGTCAAGTCATCGTCCAAGTTATGAGAGAAGTGGCAACGAATGTGGAGTGTATGCAAAACATCTTAGCAAATTTCTCGATATGGATATACCAATAATCAAAGTTTTTGAAGAAGTTGGAAAATGTAAATTCAAAAGTTCTCTAACTAATTAATTTATTATTAATATTATTCATTAAATACTCGGAATTTTATTAATTCAGCTATTGACACGTGGTTAAAAGGAAAAGCAAGAAATCAAATTCCTATGGTTTCATCAACAATAACAAAACCATTTCGCCTAACTGACTCTACCTCAGGGAGTAATTAAAAATTTTAAACATTAAAATATGTTTATATTAGTTAACAATAAAACATATATTTAATTTTAAAATTATAATATTTTTCAGATAAACCTCCGTCAGCATTTAGTAAAATTATCCAATTAATATCATTTCCGGAAAAAATTATTGACATTAGTTTTGAGAAATGTGAAATAAAAGGGAAAATATCGATTTCACCGTTTATAAAACCATATTTAAATATTATTCGAATTTGTTTATTAAATGCCGATAATTATGATGTCAATTATTATAATTCTGTTCCATCAGAAACCAATAGTTTGTATCAAAATTTGAAGAAAAAAGAATGTTGGGTTCATAATCCACAATATACAAAAGTAAGTGTTTACATATAATTTTTTAAATTAATAAAATTTGTTATAAATAATAAAGAAATTGTTTCTTCTTTATTAGGGACCACTGGTAATATGCCTTTTGAAAAATGGCGTTCCGATTGGGGCAGCTTTATTTGATTTTATGGACCATATTCCACCTTTATTACATCGTTTGAAATAAATGAAAATTGTTTTGAAAAATTATGTTTAAATGACTTCGAAAAAAGCCAATGTTAAACTAGAATAATTAATTTTATCTTTGTTATATTTTTAAGAGAAATACGAATATTTACGTATAATTCGATTTAACTATTTATTAAAACAAAATATAAATAAATATTAACTTATATTTTAATAAAATGCAATTTTTCTCTGAAATTACCCGAATTTTCTATTCATACATATTTTTTACTCGATAATTTATTCATTAATTTAAAATTTATTTATTTCTCATTTATTTATTAACATATTTTCTATACACAATTTTAATTAAATGTTTTGAAAAAATATTCAAATTCATTCATTCATTCATTCCTATAAAATTTAATTTGTTAATTAAAAACGTATTTATATTTAATTGAAAAATTTGAAACTAACTATTTTGAACTTTAATAATATTATTGAATAAAAAAATTATTTTCTGAAAAACAATAATGAAAATTTTAATGAAATATTTTCCACTTTCAATTAGAAATTACTTTTTAATAAATTTCTCTAAAAAAAAATTCTCCTAAATAATTTAATTTACTTTAAAATTAACCAATAAATGAAAAATAAAACAAAAAATTTCTAAATGAAAGTGGAATTCCACCTCAACCACAGCCTCTCTTTTCCACTTTCATTTAGAAATTACTTTTTAATCGAATTTCTCTAAAAAAAATTGTAAAAATCTTCTAATTAATTTAATTTTAAATGGACGAATTAATTAAAAATAAGAACACAATTTTAAATGAAAGTGGAAACCACCTCATCCACATCCTCTCTTTTCCACTTTCATTTAAAAACTACTTTTAGTCAAATTTTTCTAAAAAAAAAATACTTCTAGAAATTTTATAATTAACTTAATTGAAATAAAAATTAACCAATAAATTAAAAATAACAAATAATTTCTAAATGAAAGTGGAATTCCACCTCAACCACAGCCTCTCTTTTCTACTTTCATTTAGAAATTACTTTTTAATCGAATTTCTCTAAAAAAATTGTAAAAATCTTCTAATTAATTTAATTTTAAATGGACGAATTAATTAAAAATAAGAACACAATTTTAAATGAAAGTGGAAACCACCTCTTCCACATCCTCTCTTTTCCACTTTCATTTAAAAACTACTTTTAGTCAAATTTTTCTAAAAAAAAAAAAAAAAATACTTCTAGAAATTTTCTAACTAACTTAATTTAAATAAAAATTAACCAATAAATGAAAAATAACAAAAAAATTCTAAATGAAAGTGGAATTCCACCTCAACCACAGCCTCTCTTTTCCACTTTCATTTTGAAATTACTTTTTTATAAATTTGTCTTAAAAAAAATTCTCCTAAATAATTTAATTTACTTAAAAATTTGAACTTTAGTATTATTGAATAAAAAAATTATTTTCTGAAAAACAATAATGAAAATTTTAATGAAATATTCCTAATCGATTTTTAATTTATTTCTCAATGTTAATAAAATATTGTTTAAATTAAATAAATTCATTTAAAATATAAAACGGTTTGAAAAAGGTGGAATAAACGTGTAAGTGCATAAATAAACAATGTCTGCTGCAAATAATAATTTATGGCATTAAAATTAAAAGCAATAATACATGCAGTAAGGTTTAAAATCTACTCACCGATCGCGGAGTTCCAGCGTCGCGATAATTCCCACGTTGTCCCTCGTTGTATTTATTCATCGGAGAAGAAATGTGTTTACTTGACTCGGCATGTTTCATTACGTATCCTCCTCCAGCTCCCTGGTACACACGTTGTCACCATAGCATCCTTGGAAATGAACACACACTATTTCTTCAAAAACACTAATAACAGTCCGGAAAACACCATCAGGAAACTTTTCCTGCACGCACACAATAGAATGTCCATCAGAGTCCACACAACCGAAAATAATTGTTCCTTTTTCACGAAAACAAAGTACTAACACTATTTTCACTTTTAGACTAATACATAGTCCTTTTATGCACAAATTGATACCGATCACTGTAACCGTCAAAAAGGAGACGAATCTATTCCGAGAATACTGAAAAGTCTATTATTTTTGCAATCGCCCCGTACGCGCGTCTCTTGTTCCGTTGACGATGCGAAATATTTTCTTCATTGAAATTTAACTTTATCAAAACTGCTCGTACGATTATCAACAATGGCTTGAATGGAAATTCCGAATTACTTTTATTTATCTAACAATTTTAAACAAAATGGCAACGGTAATTATTGCTTTTGTCCCCAGATGCCATTTTAGGGGAGGGGGATTCCCTCTCCCCCATCCGATTCGGATGGAGAAAGAAATGCAATTGGTCCCATCAAAAATGATATTTTCCAAGAAATCGATGAATTTAATCAGGACACACTAAATATTTGATTAGAACGAAATAAACATATTTTACGCACAATTCATAGAAATATTTTCACTTTAACGATCAACGGCGACAATGCAATGCAAACGACACGAGTTAATAAATATCCCGATCTCGCACAATTTTTGACGCGTATTTGTAATAAAATAACTATTTTTTCGAGTCGCGAACACATTTATGAGCACTCCCGCACAAACAAATAAAGAATTTACTGAAAAACACTTGACACTGTAACGACAAAGTTCGGAAACAAAATGGCGTCAGGTGTACATTTTTCGCGCCAACGGTCATTTTGAGGGGTGGCGGGTGGGGGAAGAAAGGTCATTGGCACCAACTGAAAAAATATTTTCAAAAAAATCAATAAATTTGACGCGAACAATACACCAAGTACACTAAATATGCATATATTTATACTTCCTTTACGACTATATAACAATATTTTCGCTTTCACGGTCAACGACAATAATGCAAGTCGAGCGTCATTTTTTTTCGACAATGATAAATATCCCGCACAATTTTCAACACGCATTTGTAAAACATATTTTTTAAGTCGCGCGAACACTTTTATCGGCACTCTCCCGCACAAATAAATAAAGAATTTACTGAAAAATACTTGACACTGTAACGACAAAGTTCGGAAACAGAATGGCGTCGGGTGTACATTTTTCGCGCCAACGGTCATTTTGAGGGCAGCGGGTGGGGGAAGAAAGGTCATTGGCACCAACGGAAAAAATATTTTCAAAAAAATTCAATAAATTTGACGCGAACAATGCACCAAGTACACTAAATACGCATATAATTATATTTTCTTCACGACTATAACAATATTTTCGCTTTCACGGTAAACGACAACAATGAAAGTCGAGCGTCACTTTTTGCCGACAATGATAAATATCCCGCACAATTTTTAACACGCATTTACAAAACCTATTTTTTAAGTCGCGCGAACACTTTTATCGGCACTCTCCCGTACAATAAAATAAAGAATTCAAGGAAAAAAACTTGACACTGCAACGACAAAGTACGAAGAGAAAATGGCGTCGGGTCAGGTCATTTTGATGGTGGGGGAGTAGGGAAGGAGAAATGAAAAGGTATTGGCATCACTGGAAATATTCATCGATTTTATGGAAAATATCATTCAATATGGACTTTCGATTGTGAAATTGATACAGATTACGCACTATTTTAGCTCATATTTGTTTGATGTGCGTTAAAAGAAAGAATTTAACTACGAAATAGCTCAATTTCCAACAAGCCGATTGTTGAAAACAAGATGGCGTCGCCACTTTGGAAGCGACGACGCGTACATTAAAATCTATCAAAAATTTAGTAATCCATTAAAATTTCTGTTAAATATTACTCAAAAATGCATTTTTTAAACAAAAGTAACAAAAATCTGCCCCTTAAACAATGAATTTAGTCTCAAAATTGAAAAATCTATCTGCCATATATACAGGCATAGCTCTTTTCGAGGTTAAGCATCTGCCGAAAAATCCAACTATATCTACGTAATCGAGTTGTATTTTTATAAATTTACACTCAGAAACGTTAAATAATGATGAAAAGATCAAGAATTAACTAACCGTTCGGCGTTCTTTCTTCACGAGAATACAATACGCAACGCTCCCACCTTACGATCTCCCTTCCATGGCGGCCGAACAACGAATGCTGCTGCCGCTGCGCGTTCTGGCTGCGTACTACAGTGTAGTAACACAACCTTCTCCTATTGGTCGAATGCATACTCGTCAGAAAGCGCGCTAAATTTCAAACGTAAATGAAAGAAAATTAGTAATAAACATTACTATTTGTCATAAATTATTAAAGAATAATTGTTTAAATATGTTTTACATAATATATAAATACTATAATAATTTAACTATTCGTTATATAAATTAGAAAAAATATTTTTACACGTTATTAATTATTTTTAAAAAATGTTTAAATTAAAAATTCATAAATAAATTAAATTACATAAAATAAATTATTATTTAATATTTTTATTGTTATAAATATTATGATAGACTAAAAATAATTAATATTGGTATTATTGAAAAAGAAGTAAAAGAATTAAATTGTATAAAATAAATTAAATAAATAAAAATAATAAATAAAATATTAAACTATTATTGTTTATTAATTATATTATTATTTATCGAGTAGATGTAATTATTTTTTATTATAAAATAAAATTTGAAAATTATTATATTTTTTGTATTTATTTTTTATTTTATTACTTATTGTTATATGTAATTTATTCTTATTTATTCCCAAAGAAATTCAGTTTAGACCAATTAAAAATATATAAATATGAAAACATTTTAATTATTAATTAATTAAATTAATAATTATTATTAAAAAATTATTTAAAAATAGAATAACAATTAAGAAACAGTAAAAAAAAATCTAATTGTGTAAAATATAATTTGTATAAAAAATAAATAATATAATTTTTTATAAAAAATTAATTCCAATATGATAAGTAAAAAAATACGAGCAGTAGAAACTTTTTTTAAGAGATTAATTAATAAATTTAGAGCCGTTTTTTCATTTCCTATTTATCACGATGTAACAAATGAATTCATTTTTTTGTCACTTTCGATTTTTTTTACTTTCGTTACCACGGTAACGTGAGTTAATAAAATTAGTTTTTTGCCAACATGAAACTTTTATAGTTTTCAAAATTTTCAAGTTAATTTTATAAAATATCTTTTTTTACAATTTCTCATGTGAAATACAATCAAAATTCTTAGTTTAATTTTGTGAATATATTTTTGGCATCTCCTTTCAAAATGGTACGATATTTACAATATTTATTATTATTATATTTATAATATTTAAACTTTAATTTAAAAAATCTCGAAAATTTACAAAATAATTAAAGGAAAAACGAAAATTGTCAAAATAAATTCAAAATGAATATAAATCAGAAAGTGTTTACTGAAATATTATTTTGGAAAATATATTAAATTTTTGAAATTCAAATTTCTGTTTTATTAAAGTGTAAAAAAAAATAGTGAATTTTTTTTTTTGAGTAAAGTGAAATTAATTATTTACAGCGCGAGTGTATATCAATGCATGTCGGCCAAGCCGGAGTGCAAATGGGAAATTCCTGTTGGGAATTATATTGTTTAGAACATGGAATTCAACCTGATGGAACAATGCCTTCTGATAAAAAAGTCTCCTTCTCCAGCGATTGTTTTAATACATTTTTCAATGAAACGAGCAGTGGAAAAATGGTCCCTCGAGCAATTATGGTCGATTTGGAGCCGACAGTCGTTGGTAAGTTGATAACATAATTCTCATTTTTAATTCAACTCATAATTGTCAGTATTGTCACTGGAATATTAATTAATTACGATTACTAATTTTATTAATTAAATTGATTAATTATTTAATATTCGAATGAAACTTGAGTAAATAAAAATGAATTCTCCATAAAGAAATTCGAAATTCTCTTTCAACAGACGAAGTTCGAGTTGGACTCTACAAACAACTTTATCATCCAGAGCAATTAATAACCGGTAAAGAAGATGCTGCGAATAATTATGCGAGAGGACACTATTCCATTGGTCGTGAAGTTATTGAATCAGTAATGGATCGAATTCGACGATTAACTGATTTATGTACAGGTCTCCAAGGTTTTTTTGTCTTTCATTCGTTTGGCGGTGGAACTGGTTCTGGATTCACGTCACTCTTGATGCAAAGACTCTCTGAAGATTATGGAAAAAAGAGCAAACTCCAATTTGCCATTTATCCAGCGCCACAGGTGAAAAAATTGATTTTTGTATTAAACTAATCTGAAATAAGAGAGAAAGAATTTGAATTAGTATGAAGAATTAATATGAAAGATAAATAAAAATTATATTGAAATACTTAAATTAAATACTTACAGGTGTCGACAGCAGTGGTGGAGCCATATAATGCAACACTAACGACTCATTCGACAATTAGTCATTCCGATTGTGCCTTCATGGTCGACAACGAGGCAATTTATGAGATTTGTCGAAAAAAATTGGGAATTGAAAGACCAAGTTACGCGAATTTAAATCGATTGATTAGTCAAGTTGTATCGTCAATAACAGCCTCGTTGAGATTCGATGGCGCTTTAAATGTCGATTTGACGGAATTTCAAACAAATCTCGTGCCATATCCAAGAATACATTTTCCTCTAGCCACTTATGCGCCGGTTGTCTCTTCAGATAAAGCTTTTCACGAAGGAATGTCAGTCGGCGAAATAACAGCCGAATGCTTTGAGCCCTCGAATCAAATGGTGAAATGCAATCCACGTGAGGGAAAATACATGGCCTGCTGTCTTCTCTATAGAGGCGATGTTGTCCCAAAGGATGTTAACGCCGCCATCGCAGCGATGAAGGGAAAAAGTTCCATTCGATTTGTCGATTGGTGTCCAACTGGATTCAAAGTTGGAATTAATTATCAACCACCAACTGTCGTTCCTGGCGGTGATTTGGCAAAAGTAAGAATTATTGTTCAGAAAATATTTCCAAAGAAGTATAAGAGAATAAAAAAAATAATTTTAAATGATTTCAGGTTCAACGAGCAGTGTCCATGCTGTCAAACACAACAGCCATTGAAGAAGCCTGGTCGAAATTAAATCACAAATTTGATCTGATGTATAATAAAAGAGCTTTTGTTCACTGGTACGTTGGCGAAGGAATGGAAGAAGGAGAATTCTCCGAGGCTAGAGAAGATCTAGCGGCACTTGAACGAGATTACGAAGAAGTCTCACTCGAATCACCAGCAACGCCAGACACTTGTTCCGAATTCTAAACAAATTCCCCGGAATTCCAATTTTTTTGTCTGCCCTCAAGTCCTCAGTCCCTAAAACGTATCTTCAAATATCTTGAAATTAATCATCAACAAATTTAGTAAAAAAAATTTTCTTTCAAAAAAAGGAATGTAAGAAAATAATTAAAGAAATATAAGAATGCCTGAAATATTCTGTCATTAATTTTATTCGATAAAAATTCAGTCAAAGACTAAGCGAGCAAAAAAAAAGTATTAATTTCAATGTCGAACTACAGATATGTACTTTTAAAAAAGAGAAAAAAAGATTTACTATGACGCGTTATATATTTTAAGTCAATTAAATACTATAAACTCAGACATTCTCTTGTATATAGTACAAAAAAAAAAATTTGTTTTTTTGAAGATACACAATGAGTCACAAAAGACACACTTAACTTCAAACTCCGATTATAATAACAATTCAATGAAATAAATTTGTGTCTTATGATTCTCAGTACAAATCTCTAAGTCATCGTTAAAAAAAAGGTTAATTTTAAAACAATATATAGAAAAGTTTAAAAGCAAATTCCTTTATTTTCATAACTTTTTATTCGTTTCAATTAATTTTAATATTAAAATTTAATAATTGAAATTTATCATGTTTATTAATTATTAATTGCATCGAATATTATAAGTATTTAGATTCGACTATGTACACAAAAAAAAATTTTTTTTTCTTTTCTCGGTGTTTATTTTACATCCAAAATGAGAAACATTCAAAATTGGATAAATGCTTTATAGAGAAGTACTGAAAATCTTAAAACTTCATTGTCCATTAAGCCATGAAAAATTTGGCTATAAAATAATAATCAATGCATTCACAAAAAGTAGTCAGTTTGTGGCTTTTTGCTTGGAATTCCTCTGCTTTCTTGGGGAGCAGCTTCAAATATCGTGAAGTCCCTTTGAAGAAGTTCGTTTAATTCTAAAATCGCAGCCACGTTTCCACATCTGGATTAAAAATAATAAAATTTAGTCAAACAAGAATTAAATGATTTCGATTTTAAGTAAATTATAATTATTAAATTACATAAAATTTTAAAAACAATTTCAACTCTAAAAAATTCAATTTTTCATGAATTAGTTTAATTTTTAGACTTGAAGCTAAATGACCGAATTAGCAAATAATTTTTGTCTATTGTTGAGTAATTGATAATTAATAGAAATTGATAGAAAAGAAATACTAATATATTTACCTATAACAATAATTAGGCGCAGACCAAACGGTTAAAACAGTCTCATTAAAATGCCATTTGTATCCTTCCATTACCAGCTGATGAGCTCGACAAATCATGTCAATGTCATTGGCAGAATTAAATTGTGCTACAACATCGCTGCCAAATAAATATCCAGCTCCTCGAGGTGATACACCCCAACCTTGAGTATCTTCAGGATCTGACCATAAAAGATCACACATTGGTCCATCATGAGGTACCTGAAAATTAATGTACATTTAGAACAAAAATTCTTTATTTTAACAATAATTTTATTTATTGTTTTCTAATAATATTTCTTTTTTGAAATAAATTCTTGGTATACGAAATTCTTTAACTTTACCTCCTGTTTCCTGTCAATTGTACGAATTTGATCAAGTGTCTGTATACTAGGAGAAAGACCACCATGAACACAAAATATTCGCCCATCAATGATAGCGGACAATGATAAATAATCGAAAATCTCTGTGCAATAACGCCACACTGTATTGCTGCCATATTTTCGTAAACATTCGTCATAAAAGCCATACACTTGAGTAATTTGTCTTGATTCGTGATTTCCTCGAATTAACGTGATTCTGTCTGGATAACGAACCTGAAACATTTTTTTTTTCGATTAAAAATCTCTTCACTAAATTTCACTAGGTAATAAAATTATAAATATAACATCGGTTTTCAAAAATAATTTACTGGCTTGATTAGAAAAACTGTCTACTGACTATGAATACTAATTTAGATCCGACTACAAAAAGAACTACAAAAAAAACAAAAAATCAAAAAAATATTGATTTAAATTTTCATCGTGAATTAAATATAAATTTTAAGAGAAACGTAGAGCAAAATTACTTTGAGAGCAAGAAGAAGTAAGAAAGTTTCGACACTGTAAAAGCCTCGATCAACAAAATCGCCCATAAATAGATAATTCGTTTCTGGTACATCGCCTCCTACTTTAAATAATTCCTTCAGATCATAAAACTGACCATGAATGTCACCGCAAACCTGGAAAAAAATAAATAATAAATAATAAAGCAAAAAAATGTAAGTAAAATAATAGTTAAATTTAATATTTAAAATATTTTTCCTTACAGTAACTGGAGAGTCAACTCTTTGCACATTACTCTCTTCTATGAGAATCTCACGGGCTTTTGCACAAAGAGCCTTTACTTCTGCTTCCTTTATGATTTCGCATTTTTTCAATTGCTCGATTTGCCGATCCAAATCACTGGAATCGGCCATTTTTAATCAGTAATAGTTTACCTGTAAACATAATTATAATCAAACATTAAATACCCATTTGGCAAACAAATTTACACTTCTTTTAAAAATTTCTTTAAAAACATCAAACAAAGTAGTACTTTACATTATTTGAAACGTAAACGAAAAATCAAATTGTAAAGAAAAAAATCAAAATTGCATCATTTATTAAATTATTTAAATACTCAGGTAATTAAAATCTGATAAAGGAAAATACGGAAAACACTGAATATTCGAGAGACGAAACATCTAATTGTTTTATTTCCCTATAAGAATGAATCATAATTTATAGCTACAGGTAATTAATTAATTAATAATAAACAATTGGCAATGTATAATAAAAGAAAGTTCCCCTTTAGCGAATAACACTCTCGAGATGTTTAATTTAAAAAAAATGCTCAAAAACAGTAAAATAAAAATTAACCTTGAATCAAATTAAGATTTGTTTATAAGCTGTACGAAAATAAATTACATTCCAACTATACAAAATATACAAGGACAATAAAGCAGGAAAAATCAATGGCTAACTTTGCGGAAATAAACAAATGTTTGTGAAAATCATTGCCTTAAAGTAGAATACAACAAAATGGATAAATAGACAAAAATATAATTATAAAAGAGAAAAAGAAGCAGATAATTAGATAAAGCTTCCCATTACACTCCCTGAGATTGGCAAAACGTTTTTACGTGGTGAGTAAACAGTTAGAATATTTATTGAAAATTTATCATTCAAAATAAATTTTACAATCTTAGAAAATATACATAACCGTAATGATACACACCTTATATTTGTTGAACGTAATAATTTGCAGAATACCAGGAAAGTTCGTTTTAATCGTTTTAATTTAAATTAGAAAATGCAACACAACCTTTCATTGCTCTATGATACTATCATAAAGTAAAAATTATTTAGATGTGTAACCCAGTTTATCAGCAAAAATCGGGCGGTGTCTTTTCACTTATATCGAAAATCTTACCACCTCACTTTTTAAAGCCGGTAAATTTTCTTTAAAATTCTCTTAAAATTTATTTCGATAAGAAAAATTATTTAAATAAAATGCCAAATTTATAAATAAAACATTTTTTTAGATTTCTTCGGCAACTTTCCATAAATCACCACCAGATGGCGAATGTGACTTCCCCTTTAAACAGCTCTTTTGATAGGTTAAAATCATGGACAATTCGAAAGTGGATACTTCCGGTAAAACTTTTGATTTCTGATTCATGCGCAATCAGTAGAAAAAAGGACAGAATTATAATAATCTAATCTCTCACTCTCACACATCGGTTTTATTAGAAAAATGTCAAATCTCTAGTTTGTTTTCTACATTTCATGGCTAATTACACGTAGATTTTATTTGTAATGATCAAAAGTAACAAAAAGCAACAAGCTTTAGAGAGATTTGACAGAAATTGGAAATGAATTGCAATGGCAAACCACCGATTAACGATAAAGTTCTGTCAAATATTTCCATGGAAAACAAATCAATTATTACATGTAAGTTGACTTGAATTTGACTTTTTAGAATTGTCATTGTTATGAACGCCCCCCAAAAGAAGCTGTCAATCAACACATTTCTTCTTTTTTTAAATCTAATCAATAGTGCAATTGATATATCTTGACCTTTATCATGATCCATGCTTTGCATACATAAAATGCTTGTTATACATTTTAAAAACATGTATTATTTTCTTATAACTTTTTTTATTTTAAAAACTGCATGTTGTTTTATGTTTTTTTATACTATTTGTTTATTTAGCAAAGTATTAATTTTTTTCTTAGCCTATTACTTAGTTTTTTTCTAATACTTCTAGAAATTCGGAAAACAAACCTAACCTACAAATATTTGAAAAATTTGGTAAATTAATTTGTATTACTTATTAATATAGTTTTTTTATTGAATTAGGTGCTGGAGATGAGGCATTATTTGCAAGTTTGGTGAATAATCTCGCTAAATCAGTGTCGGATGAAAATGTTGAATGGCGTAGATCTGTCAGTCAATTGCCAATTAAAAAAGTTAAACTCAATCCTAGATTTATTCCATTTTCGGTGGATATTTTGCCAGAGGATAAAAATTGGCATCTCGTTAAACAGCCAATTTTTCATATATACTGGACAGAGTGTTCCGTAAGTTTTTCTTTTTGTTTTGTTTTTTAGTGCTAATTTCGTTTTTATTTGATTGAAGTAAAATATAAAAATTTGTTTTTATTTACAGGACGTTGATATTTACAAATCTTCAGTGAAAGATGATATAGATAAATGGTTAAAAAATCTAGGGCATAATAATATCCAGGACTGGATGATAGTACTCGTAGAAACTTATGATATCAAAAAGAGTAATAAATTACTTCCAAGAACGACAGTTTTAGATAAAATTCGAAATGATTTTGGTTCTAAACACGGGGACAGGTATATTTATTTTTTACATTAACTTATTCTTTTTTTACATAGGGTTGCCACAAAAATTTAACTTTGTTTTTCCCTGATTTCCAGACAGAATTTTGACTTTTTCCCCTGACACTAAAGAATATTCTTATTCACTATAAAAATTATTAGATATCGAGAAAAATGTTCTAATACATTTATTTGCGAGATTTTTAAATTGTAAAATTCTTCGAAAACAATTGTTTTATTTATCATAATTATTTAATCATTATTTTTTCATTCAAATTAAGATTATCAAAAATTTCAAATTTAAATCTTTTAAAATTTAATAACTTATAAGAATATTATTATAAACAAGAAGAAGTCAATCGATTTCTTCATGTTTATATAATAATTAACGATAACCCAGGAATAAAATTATTATTTTATATAAGAACTAAGTTACTCTAACTTCTTCGAAATTATTTTCATCATTTAAATTCAATTATTATTTTCAAGAATTTTTAAATTCTACGAGAATTCAATTATTTAAATACAAAAATAAATAATTTATTCAATAATTTAATATTTATTAAAATTTAATTTTTTTTATGTTATTAGCAACTTTTGAAAATAATTAATTTCTTTTAAGGAATTTAATTAGAATTTTACTGAAATTTATTATATTAAAGAATTTTATAATAGTTTTTGAAAATAATTGAAAACTTTTTGAAGAATTTTATTAAAATTTTTATAAATACTTGAATTCCTGAGAAGAATTTAAATAATAATTGATTAAAATAATTGAATTCATGCGAAGAATTTTATAATGTTGTTTAAATAATTGAAATTTTGACAAGAAGTTTATTAACATTTTTGACAATAATTTAATTCTTGATAAGAATTTTAAAAAAATTTTGATAATAATTTAATTTCTTCGAAGTATTTTATTATTTTTCAAAAGAATTGAATTCTTGTGATGAAATTTGATATTTATCAAAATAATTGAATTTTGAAAAGGAATTTTATTAAAATTTCTTAAAATAATTGATTTTATGGGGAGAATTTTGTTGTTTATCAAGTTAATTGAATTCTTTTTCAGAATTACTAAAAAAAAATTTGAAAATTGATTTTCTGCGACGAATTGAAAGTTATTTACGAAAATAACTGAATCATTGGAAATATTATTTTATTAAAAAATGGAATGTTTCTTAAATTTGAATTCTTTCGACAAATTTAAATAAAATTTTTAAGAATAATTGCATTTTTCGAGGAATTTATTTAAAATTGTATTAAAAATATTTAAAATTCTGACGTGAAAATAATTGAATTCCTAAATGAAATTTTATTGTTTATGAAAATAATTTAAAGTTTTCGTAGAATTGTATCAAAAATTTTTTTCAATAATTAAATTTTTTGATAAATTTTATGAAAATAGTAAATATTAAAAATCATTGAATTACGAAAAACTTTTAAAAATAATTGGAATTTTGCAAATAATTTTATTTAAATTTTTAAAAATAATTGGAATTTTGCAAATAATTTTATTTAAATTTTTAAAAATAATTGAATTTTTGTCGAAAAATTTTGCTATTTATAAAGATAATTAAACTCTTGACGAGATATTCATTAAAATTTGTAAAAGTAATTAAATTTTTTCGAAAAATTTTATTAAATTTGTAAATAATGGAATTCTTGTGATGAATAATATTGTTATTTATAAAAATAATTAAATTTTGCAAAAATTTTTTTTTAAATACCTAAAAATAATTGAATTTTTGTGTAGAATTTTGTTATTTTTGAAAATAATTGCATTAAAACTTTTGAAATAATTAAATAATATTGAAAAATTCATTCTGGTCAGAAATAGAAAAAAATTTTGAAGGTTTTGTATTAGAATTCGTGGTATAATTTTCTAGTTTATGAGTCAAACAAAAAAGACACGAAAAATTCAGAATTTTCTTATGAATTCTGAAAATATAATTTTTTCCAGTACTTTTAATAAAAATCCCTGACTTTTCCCTGAACTGTGGCAACCCTGTACAGTGGTCTCTTTTCTTACAGTTATAATTCCAAAATAGTAAACTACAATCTTAAAATAGTAAAATACAATTTTAGAATAGTAAGCTTAGATTAGCTACTATTTTTTAGTACGTTATTAATTTTTTTTTCCTTTTGCAGGTGCATATCGGTTATAAATCCAATTAAGTCTGAATCTCGATCGGCTGAATCATGGAGAGGTCTAATTGTACGAATAAGGCATTTAACACTAACAGCATATGACAAAGCACTTTTACGATTTAGAGAAATTATAAAGGAGCATCGCGAGAAACGAAATCAACTCGGTTGGAATTTTTGCCATTATTTTCTTCTACAAGTGAGACTTTTTTTCTAAATTGAGAATAAAGAATTTTTTAGTAAAATGTATATTTAAATATTGAAATTTTTATTTTTGCAGGAAGAACTTGCATTTGTATTAGAAGTCTTAGGTTTATATGACGAGGCTTTGATACAATATGATGAATTAGACGCACTTTTCACACAGTTTGTACTCAACTCAAATGTCGGAGGTGAGCTTTTTCTTTTTATTTCCAAAGAACTAGTTTTTTTTAAATTTTTTACTTATTTTATTCTAATGAATTCGGTTATAATTCCTATAAATTTTATATTTAGAAATAAATATTTTACTTATATATACTATTATTCCTTTTTTTCTACTATAATTCCCAGGCTTTGCAGTCATCTACTAAAACCTAATATTTACTACTTTTTTTACAATTTGCTACTATTTGGATACTTTTTTAGATTTATGACACTAAAAGCTACTTTTTTCTTTATTTTCGGGGAAATTTGCATCACAGTTTAAATTCGCTAACAGTTGAAATAAAAAAAAATTCTAAAAGTTGTAATAAAATTCTTTGAAACGATTTCATTTGCAAAAATTTTTTCGAAAATCAATGATTTTCAATATCTAGAATTCCATAAAAGAATTTTGATGAAATTCCTCACAAAAACTCAACTTTTTTAATAAGTAATAAAATCTTCACAGGAATTGAACTATTAAAAATATTTCTGTATAAGAATTAAATTTTTGAGAAACATTCAATTATTCAATATATTATTTATTTTTGTATTTAAATATTTGAATTTCAGTGGATCTTTCTAATAAGAATTGATTTAAAAACGAATTTTAGTTGAAATTTTAAATTAATAATTGAATATTAAAAGCATTATAGTTTGATTTTTTAGAATTAATGAAATTGAAAGCGTTGAAAATTTTAGTTATAAAACTGTAATAACATTTAAATTTTCACTTTAAAAAATTATTAATTTATTATTTTCTTAATTCCTGTAAACAATTCAAATTAAATTTTATATTTCAACTAATTTTATTTGTTTACTTTTAAAAATTACTTTTAAATGCAATTATTTTTGAAGAATTTTATATAAAAATTTAGAATTGGAATTCTCAGCAGGATTAGAATAAAAAAATATATTTTCTATGGAATCCAGAAAACAGGGAAATACTGAATAAAATGTTTGTGAATCGACTAAAACAATTTTTTTATTCTTTAAAATTAATTTTCGATAGCTACTTTTTTACTATAAACATTTATTTTGCTTCATTCTCACTATTAAAGCTACTTTTTGATACTTTTGAAAATTAATTATCGAATATGAAGTCTGAATTCCTTTCTTTTCGAATGTTTTTAATTAGTTATTTTAATTTCCAGACACGGCGGTTTGGCTCAGTACGTTTCAAACTCCGTTAAACAATTGGTCAGGTGTAAAATTAAATAACACCGTTGATCATCAATTGAGACTGATGTTGGCTGAATGTAAAGCTTCTTTATTAGATCTAAGGAGTTATTTGTTCGGCAGACAGGCGGCAATGTTATTGTTACGCAACATGCCTTGGGAGGTAATTTACAGTCTTTTACGAAATAGTATATTTCGTAACGAGTGCGAGCAGTTGTCAATTTTTGAATGAGCGAAGCGAAGCTTCGCCTACAGTTTGTTCCAAAAAAAGTGCTCATTCAAAAATTGGCAACTGCTAGCACTAGTTACGAACGATATTTTTCATAACAAGGTGCAAAAAAGTGCCCTTTTTTGCACCGCGTTATGAAAAATTATAATTAATACCGAAATCTAAAAAAAAATATTGTAAATTTCCCAATAGATTGCGCAGAGGTGTTTATCATTTATTTACAATACACTCAGCGAACTTCAAATTTTGGAAATTCAAAAACCAGAAGGTGCTGTCGAATGTTGGGCTTTTCTCTGTGCTTTAGAAGTTCTTCACGCCTGTCAATTGTCGATGTCAAATTCAGAGAATAATCAACAAGTTGATCTCTGTTCTGTACATACCGCAAGTTTATGGGCAGTTGCCAAAGATAAGGTTTGAATTAAACAAACAATTTTTTTGTATTTTTTATCGACTAAAGCGACTTTTTTTTGCTCCTTAAAGTCGTTCCGAGGCCTAATTTCTTAAAATTTGACATTTGTCACATTTATTTACAATTAAGAAAATATTTTAATTTTAGTTGGAGTCTTTGGGAAAATTGTGTGGTCTCATGCCGGGCAGTGAACCATCGAGTGAACAATTACACACGGTTGTTTATTTAATTGCCGGAATTGGCGATTCAGAACCACAAGCAATGGGAAAACCAACACCAATTGATAAATTAAAAGAGGCATTGTCCTCGAAGGAGGCATTTAAACGACAATATCTTGAGCACGCTGAATTGGCAATGGGAACTTATAAGCATATAGGACGTATAAGATCGGCACGTTTAATTGGCAAGGATCTTGCAAATTTTTATACTGAATTAGGTGAAAATCAAAAGGCCGTTGCATTTCTCTCCGATGCCTTACAAACATATACGGACGAAGGATGGTTAAATTTAGCGGCACAAACTCAATTAGAATTGGCGCAATGTTATAAACGAATGGACGACGTTGAACGTTATACAAAAATATCAGCCGCCATTGCCAGTAATAAAAGTTTACATATTACAGTTCGTAATACATATTTCGAGGAATTATTGGGCTATATGAAATTATTGTCTTCCCAAAAACCATTGCTCAGTGAATTAATGGACTGTTTCACAATACTCAGTATGGAAGTTAATGTTACGGACAAAGTGGTTCAAGATTGTATAGTTAGTATAGAAATTATTGTACAAAGTTCACTACCAAGAGAAGTGAAATGTAATCTTGCTTCAGTATCCGTTGAAGAAATACAGAAGCCCCAGGTGCCTAATAATAGAAAAAAAGGAGCGAAATTACCAATCGAACCACAAATAGATTTGTAAATATCTAAAATCAAATTTTTAATTAAATTAAAAAATTATTTATTATTTGGGTCAGTCCATTATATTTCACCTGAAGCCGTTGCGGCCTATTTTTAAAAAAATCTCATAATTTGTAAAAATGATGTTTAATATCCATAGAATTCATTTTTGAGAATTATTTTATAAAATTTTTTGAATTTAACTTAGAATTTTAATTTTTAAATTGAGTTGGACAGAAAAAAGGTTAGATTGACAGTTATGTAAATTTAATAAAAAAGCATGGAAATAATTTAGATAATAGAAATTTCTTGAATGATATTTGTTAAAAATGAGCTAATTTACTTGTATAAATAGATTATTATGTAAACATACTCAAAATAATAGATAAAAATTGATTTTAAAACTTAACTATGAAATGTCAAAAGTCACTACATTTAAATTACATTTTTCTAAAAAGTTTATAAATATAAAAAAATTTATTTCTATTTAATGTAAAGTATTTTCAATGTACTTTCATAATATGTGCTAACTTTTTAATGTTATAATATAGAAATATGAAAAATTTTACCTTTAATATTGAGTGTTTCATGATTTTCAGTGATTTTAATCACTTATTTCTTCTCAGGTGCAAGACTAAAAAATCCAATTTTTGTCTTAATATTTAAGTTTGACCTTCTTTTCCATTCTATTAAATTTTGGTGATGGAGAACAAGCTACTTTGTAGTTTTATTCATGTTTAAAAAATCTGCTTCCAAAAGCGAGTTTGTTGGTTAAAATGCAGGTAATTTTATAACACTATCTCAATAGTCATGCAAAAATCTACTTGCATTTTAACCAACAAATTCGTTTTTTCAGTAGATTTTTTAAACTAAATTTAAACTGAAAAGTAGCTCGTTCTCCATCACCAAAATTTAATAGAATGGAAAAGAAGTTCAAACTTAAATATTAAGACAAAAATTGGATTTTTTAGTCTTGCACCTGAGAAGAAATAAGTAATTAAAATCACGGAAAATCATGAAACACTCAATATTAAAGGTAAAATTTTTCCTATTTCTATATTATAAAATTAAAATGTTAGCACATATTATAAAAGTAAATTGAAAATACTTTACATTAAATAGTAATACATTTTTTAATATTTATAAACTTTTTAGAAAAATGTAATTAAAATGTAGTGACTTTTGACATTTCATAGGTAAATTTTAAAATCAATTTTTATCTATTATTTTGAGTATGTTTACATAATAATCTATTTATACAAGTAAATTAGCTCATTTTTAACAAATATCATTCAAGAAATTTCTATTATCTAAATTATTCCCATGCTTTTTTATTAAATTTTCATAACTGTCAATATAACCTTTTTTCTGTCCAACTCAATTTAAAAATTAAAATTCTAAGTTAAATTCAAAAAATTTTATAAAATAATTCTCAAAAATGAATTCTATGGATATTCAACATCATTTTTACAAATTATGAGATTTTTTAAAAAATTGGCCGCAACGGCTTCAGGTAAAATATAATGGACTGACCCATTTATTAAAAAATTATTTCTATTTATTTCTTCTTCAAATTTTATTTAATTCATTGATTTTAATTTCAGATTATTAAAGTGTACAATAGACGTAAAGAAATCAATATACGAGAGTTTATCAATAACAATGAATTCATTTTTCGAAGAACAACAGGACAAAAGTTTATTTCTTGCCAAGGCAAATCCACAAATTGTAAAAATACCAATAAGACGATCGGACAGCACAAAACATCGAAAACCGTCCACAAATGTAAAATGTGATTTTGATAATTCTCTTGTCAGTGATGAATTTATAATGAAGCCGGGACTAAATACACTGATAGTTAAACGAAAATTTGAACAACCAGGTTTTTATAAAGTTGGTCAATTATCATTGATCATTGAAAATAAATTAGAATATTTATCAACGATGTTGAGTCCGAGATTATTGTTTCAAGTGGCAAAAACACAACCAACAGTTTCATTAAATTCAACGAGGGATTTATTAGCCGGTCTTGTGCAGAATATAGAACTAATTATTTCTAGTGGTAGTTTGCGAATAACGAAAAATGATGTTTTAAAATTGAGAACATCGCGTGGATTCACATTGCGAATTGATGATGCCGAATCATCGGGACACAAGGAATATAATATTAATTTACCAGAATGTGAACCATTTCAAATAGAGAAAATTCCATTGAAAGTGTTTGTTGATCTTCCACCGAAAAAGGAATCATCGTCCATAGAGCACAAGGTATTTAATTATTTATAAATATTACGTTCCTTGCCAAAATGGTACTTTAGTTCCTTGTACCTTTTGTCGACAGGGTTGCCACAGGTCAGGGAAATCAGGGAATTCAGGGAAAAGTCAGGGAAAGTAAAATTGGTCAGTGAAGTCAGGGAAAAGTCAGGGATTTTTATTTAAGTAACTGGAAAAAATTTAATTTTGGGGAAGTTACAAATTATTGCAGAAATTCAATTATTTTCAAAAGTAATAAAATTCTTCGCAGAAATTCAATTATGTTCAAAAATTAAAAAAAAATTATCGTCAAAATTCAATTATCTTTAAAAATAATAAAATTCTTCTGCAAATTTCAATTATTTTCAAAAATTTTAATAAAATTCTTAGCAAAAGGACACCGCACTAAATACGCTAAAAATGGCTTTCGGTTAAAATTCTTAATATTTTCAAAATTTTTAGTTAAAGGTTTTCTGTTTAAAAAAATAATTTATTAATAAAAATTTCTCGAAAAAATTCAAATTTGTTGATAAAATTCTTTATGATAATTTAGTTTCGAAAAACATTCATTTATTCAATAAATTATTTATTTTTGTACTTAAATAATTAAATTCTTATAGAATTTTTCAATAAAAATTGATTTGAAAATTAATATTAGTTAAAATTTTAGATAATAATTGAATATTAAAAGCATTATAGCATGAATTTTTAAAAATACATAAATTGATAAAATACATGATTGAATTCTTTCGAAGAATTTTAACAAAATTTTTGAAAATAGTGACATTTTTCGAAGAATTTACTTAAAATTGTATTAAAAATAATTGAAATCCTGTGAAGAATTTTATTAATTTATGAAAGTAATTAAATTCTTGCAATGAATTTTTTCAAATTTTTTTTTAAATAATTGAAATAATGTAAAGAATTTTATTATTTATGAAAATAATTGAATTCCTGCATCGAATTTTATTACATTTTTTTAAATAATTAAATTCTTTGGAGAACTTTTATTAAAAAAGTAGATTGTGAAAATATTTGAATTTCAACGAAGAATTTCATTATATTCGTGAAATGTAATTAAATTCTTACAAAAAATTTAAGAGAATAATTCCATTTTTCTAGGAATTTACTTTAAATTGTATTATATATAATTGAAATTCTCAGAAAAATTTTATAATTTATGAAAATAATGGAATTCTTACAACGAATTTTATCAATTTTTTTTAAATAATTGAATTCATGTGAAAAATTTTATTACTTGTAAAAATAATTGAATTTATGCAACGAATTTTATTACATTTTATTAAAATAATTATATTCTTTTGAAAACTTGTATTAAAAATGTAAATTTTGAAAACTTTGGATTTCAGCGAAGAATTTCATTATTTGTAAAATGTATTTAATTTAATTCTTGCAAAAAATTTTTGAAGATAATTTTATTTTTCGAGAAATTTATTTAAAATTGTATTAAAAATAATTGAAACCATGTGAAGAATTTTATTATTTATGAAAATAATTGAATTCTTGCAACGAATTTTATTATAATTTTTGTAAATAATTTAATTTTTTTTTTGAAAAATTTTATGGAAATTAAAATTTTTATAAAACATGAAGATATCAATCACTCATGTTTTATAATAATATTCTTATAAGTTGTTTAATTTTAAAAATGTTTGAATTTGAATGTTTTGGAAAATTTTAATTCCTATGGAAAAATAATAATTATTTATTTAAAAATTTAGTTATTGATGTTTGCGAATAATTTTACAATTTAAGAAATTCGTAAGTAAATGTAATAGAATATTTTTTTTTGAGTATCTAATAATTTTTAGAGTGAATCAGAATATTCTTTATGGACAGGGAAAAAGTGAAAATTTTGTCTGGAAATCTAGGAAAAGTCAGGGAAAAATAAAATTAAATATTTGTGGCAACCCTGGTCGAGGAATTTGTTTTCTAATATTAATTGCCAAATTTTCAGTTAAGCATACAATGTCCTTGGGGTACGGAGGAAAGTATAGCTCTCACTTTTGCGCCGCCTTTAATGTCTGTGATGAAATTACACACCGCTAAGCAGAGGAAATATCTTCAAATTATCGTGACAGGCTTGAATAGTCAATTACTGCAATTGACGGAACCACAATTAACGAGTAGCTCATCAGTGGATGTGAATTTTAAAAGTTTAAATCCAGTTGCCGGACAGAAATTAATGATTGGCAAAGATATGAACGTATCATTCATGTGGGAACTTGAATTCGGAAAGAATGAAAAATCCGCAATACCAATTAAAACCGATTTCCGAGTCAAGTATATTCCGATAAACAGCAACGAGATCGATGAGGATACTTGCACTGACGATCCATTACATATCCAGGATTTGCAAAAATTAGAGGAAAACAGCAATGTCTATAAATGTAATTTCGACGTTGTGGACTATATGGTTAGTAGACAATTTTTTTCCCTATGTTTACATTTTTTTATTTTAACATAACTTTTATTTACCTTTTACATTCTCATCACATGAGAAGATATTTTTGTTAATAACGCATGATATAAATGTGATTTTTTTTAAAGAGATTTCTCAGGCTTCGCACTCATCTACTAAAACCTACTATTTAATATTTTGTTAAGTTATGTTACTATTTGGGTACTTTTTTTTAGATTTCAGACACTAAAAGCTACCATTTCTGTTTTTTTTTGAGAATTTCCACTACTTTAAATTCGTTAATACTAGAAATCAAAAAACTATTCTCAAAAATTATAATCAAATTCTTTAAAACAATTCAATTATTATCAAAAAATATTCGAAATTCAATTATTTTCAATACCTAGTATTTTCATAAAATTTCGCAAAACAATTCAATTATTTAAAACAATGAGAATGTAAAAATTGATAAAATTGATCCAAAATTCAATTATTTTCATTTATTTAAGTTTGAATTTGCATAAAATTAGTCCAAAGAAATCAATTATTTAATGATTTTTATAAAAAAAATTCTTCGCAAGAATTAAATAGTTTCTCTCTGTTTAAATTATTTTTATAAATATTTAAATTCTTTCATGAATAATAAAATTCGTTTCGGGAATTAATTTTTTAGCATGATAAGAAAGAAGTAAATATTTTTGATGAAAATTAGGAAAAAGTCAGGAAAATAAAATATAGAATGGAATTTTTATCAGTTTTGTCAAGTTTCTAAATCGATTGTTTTTGGTCTTCAAGTTTAATTTTTCGATAGCTACTTTTTTACTACTTTTTTTTAGTTTGATAGCTACTTTTTGAAAATTAATTATCGAGTGCGAAGTCTGTTTCTTTTTATTATTGTTGTCGTATAATTTTAGAATTTTGCTTCTAACAAACATTCTTCAGACATTGTTTACAGTGACGTCTAAAATTGAAGCCAGTGGCGGCGGAGGTGACTTCTGTCGTGCAGGCAGCATGTGCCATCTTTATCTCACAGTGACACGCATGTTACCTACTTCCAATCCAACTCCTTCACCTCAACTCATGTACGAAGTTTTGGCTGATCAAACAATGTGGGCTGTTTGTGGAAGAACCGCCGGCATTGTGTCGTTGGAGACTCTTGAAAAACAGAGCGTTACTTTAGATGTAATGCCATTAACAAGTGGTTACTTACCCCTTCCAGTTGTTAGATTATCTCGTTATATTCCTGCCACAGAGTCTAAAAATGGTACGTGTTTTTCCATATTTCCTGCAATTTATTAATTAAATGTAATAATAAATAAAATGTAATTTTAAAACAATTCGGATTAACCATTGTTATTTATTTGATAATTACAGACATATCACGCAAAAGTGAAGTAACATCGGGACCGAGACTCGAACCATTTAGTCCAGGACAGGTTTATAATGCAAGTAAGGCTCAACAAGTTCATGTACTACCAACCGCACCATCAGAAACAACATGATGAACTTTAGGAAATTGCGAGTAATATATGTAAATTACAGAAAATTTATCTTTACAAAGGTGAATTTTGTCCGGAAGATATCATTTTTTTTGTAAGTATTTATTGTACATTTAAAGAAAATTGAATGTAATAATATTTAAAATGAGAAGAAAAAAAGCATTCGTTTGCCTTTGAAAAGATAAGAGCACTCTGCCATTAAATATCTAGTAATATTCTGACAATACAAAGTAGTGCAGGATATATCAAGAGCTGTTTTCTTTATTAAATAGCTTGAAAATTTGTAATTTTCGATTATTACACTTTTTTCTTGAGAGAAAAAGTTTAGAGAAAAAATCATTCGTAGTTAATTAATTTCATCAAGGATAAATGATTCCATCATCATTGTTTTTTGTTTTCTTTTTTTTTATTGAAACTTAAGTTTTCTTGTATGATAGAGTAAAAAATTATTTATTTATTTAGATCGAACTTTGTACTTATATGTATAGAGTAACGATTATTCTGTAATTTTATATACTCATTAATTTGCACTTGTTATATTGTATTTATACGACAAGTTGTACGATGTAAAATATGGCATATATATATATAAATGGAAAGTTTGTTAAGTCGTTTCATATATATTATAAACTTGGTATTTCTGGTATCTATTTATAATTTTTAAGATAGAAATGTGAAACATAAGGTTTTAATGATTATAGTTGAGATTTGATAATCTAATTTTAAGACATTTATAATTTTTCAGCCAAATTTTATTTAATTTTAAATTTCAACTTTTTTTAAAGTTAATTGTAATGCTGCCATTTCTTCTTTTTTTTATATGCATATTTTATTATATACGGGTTCAAACTAATTTATTTTCTTTTTTTTGAAAGTCCAAAGACAAGTTGAATTCGTCTTCCGATGTTTATAAATGAAGATTGAATTCCATTAAATTATAATAGACAGCAATTTTTTTTATTATATTTAATGTTTTAAAGATTTATTTTGTCATTTATTTCGATTGTTGACTTATTTAGAAATTTTAGTTTTGTAATTAAAAATATGGAAATTACATTTTTAATAAAAAAAAAACGAAGTTTTCTATCAAATACTCTAGTCTTATTAAACCCGTTTAAACAAAAAAAAATTATTAAAAGATAAGTTTACTTTTGATTTTTAAAGACTATTTTATAAATGTAAATATGGAACTAAATAATCAAAGCAAATTTAAGAACTTAAATATTTATTTAATATTAAACTTATATTTATAAAAGTTGGTAATAAAATTACATTTATTTAAATTTAATAAGCTGGGAGAGGTTTTTGAGTTAGGAGTAATCCAAATCGCCTCTTCAAAGTAATTCGTTCTCTTGAATATTTATCTTCAGGAGAAAATCGGGCTGTAATTACAAAAAGAAATTATTTTCCTATATACATGAAAAATTATTTGAAAATTGAAATACTTGAAGTTTTATTTACCTGGATGCGCCGACATGGTAGGTTTTCCATTAGGGTCTACTTTCTGAAAATTAAATAAAACAATTATTTAAATATTCGCAGTCCTTAAATAATGTTATTATTTATATTTTACAAATAAAAATAAATTTCTATTATAGACAAAATTTTGAGGTTATGTTCCAGACAACAATGTTTATTCCGCTTATTCTAATTTATTATTCAAATTTATTTTCAAAATAATGTATATTATCAAGCGAAAAGAATAGTAAAACAAGAGGAAATTGATTAAATTTACATTAATATTTGCAGAAATAGTGGTGAAATAAATAAATTCTAATCATTTGGAGCTTACCTTTAATGTGTAAACACGATGTCCATCGTTATCAAGATAATACATAAGATACATGTTTGTTTTTTCTTGAAACAGGTACAACAGAAGATAGTAGTTTTAACTGTCAAATTATTTTAAAATTAGAAAAAAATGTCAGAATATTCGGAATAAAAATAGAAAAAAACACTGTTCTAACCTATTTTTACACACGTGTTGCAAATGGTTGCAAACAATTGATGTCATGAAGTTGTGCGCACTTGAAACAACTTGAACTCGGCCGAATAAAACATTGAGCGCCAAACAAAACATTTAAAAAAAAACTTTTCTTCTCTCATTAAAAATTATTATATTCTTAATAATTAGAAAACAGAAAATTGTTTTTATTCTTTTATTAAGATTTTTATAAATAGAAATTATGATATTTAACATATTTAATTCAATTATTTACAGATTGAAAGTATTTGCTATATTGGCAAAAGTGTTTTTTTTTTGACATTTACCTGTTGGTGTACCTGATTGTTTAGTTGTGCCTACCGCCAAATGCAAGAATGTCCTCTGAGGCAAAGTGACATATTTTTCTTATAAATAATTAATAGTTTCAGTATTAAAGAACTAATATTTACAGGTTAATCAAGAAACCTAGTTATTGATCTTTGGGAATTTCTTAATCATCAGTCAAACTGAATAAAATTTCAGCATACAAAATTCATAACCTCTTCTCCCATGGAAGTTCTTCTCGTTAAATATTTTATACGCAATAATTATGTGTCATCATTCACACGAATCGCACGAATCACACGTCATTCACTTTGATTAATTTTATCAGTCTGTTTATGCAAGAGAAGGAAAAATTTAATTTCAAAGTCTTGGGAATTTCCATTGTTGTGTTGTCATTTTGCACACACTTGTTATTATTGTCATAATCTCTAAACTCGTGGCAGCTCGTGGTCTCAGAGTATGTAAGTATTATTAAAATTGTATTTGACTAAATGAATTTAATTTACTGTGCACTGAAGGCAATTTTATTTATTTACAAAATAATAATTATATATTTATTTACTATTTAATTCTCTTTTCATTGTATATACTAATGTAGAATTCTTTTTCACTAGAAATCTTACTAGGGGGTGTAACTCAGTGGTAGAGTGTCCGCTTCGCATGCGGAAAGTCCTGGGTTCAAATCCCAGCTCCTCCAATAAAAGTTAGTATCTTTTTTGCTTTTAGAATTTAAATTGTCATTAATTAATTTTGCTATTTTTCTATATGATTGTAAACATAAGTAAAAACAATCTTCTTTTTTAATTCATGTATAGAAAGTTATTTTATTTACAGTTAATTGTCGCACTGATAATGACTGATACTTTTATTTTACTATTGTTTTCTGCTGATTTTGTTATTTTACTTTTAATTGATATAAATTATTTGTTATCTATTGACAATTGTTTCTGCTGTCAATCTAAATCTCATGTTAGAGTTTTAAACGATAAGATAATTAATAGAAAAATGTTCAATTTGAAAAATTGACACAGAAGGTCAAAGTTATTTTTTTTTTTTATATCAGATTTCAAAGTCAGTCTAGATTATGTTGTGCTTACGATTTTATTAGCAAAATTCAACACTTACGAATAGGTTCTTTATAAAGATTATTTTTGTTACATTTTCCTTACGAAAACAATTGTTTTTGTTTATAAAAACAATTTTTATATTAAAAAAATATTTTTTCTTTCTAGATTTCTAAAAATTGAGATGGCTAGTTCCTTAAATTTTGATCCGTCAGGTAAGAATCTCTATTTTCTTTAGTATTGAATTTTTAAGTTTATTATTTTTATTAAAAGATATTAATATAGAAGAAAATATGATTTTACAAAATAAAGATTTAATATTCTTTTTATAGATCATCAGCACATTCGCTATAATCCCTTGAGAGGTGAATGGGTTCTGGTGTCACCGCATAGAATGAAACGACCTTGGGGAGGACAAGTGGAACCATTTAATGATGAGGAAATTCCGGAGTACGATCCAAATAATCCTCTATGTCCAGGAAATGTTCGAGCTAACGGTCATGTATGAAATTTATTTTTCAGTCTATTACTTCTTCTCATGAAAGCAATTGTTTTAAGCATTGTTTTACCGAAAATGTTTTGTTTATATAATTAATTTTTTTTTTTTGACTTTTCAGGTAACACCGAAGTATGAAAAAACATTTTGTTTCGATAATGATTTTTCCGCACTGCTCGAGAATGTACCAAGTCCACCAAATTCCGACGACGAATTATTTTTAATGGGCTCGGCCAAAGGACAATGTAGAGTGATGTGCTTTCATCCCAAGTCGAATGTCACAATAGCGCGAATGACTATTGATGAAATTGGCGAAGTCATCAGGCAGTGAGTTTTAATTTTCCTTTACAATTCAAATCAATTTATATCCATTTTTTTCTAAAAGTACCAACGGGACAGTTCCGCTCGTTAAAGATTTTGGTTTTTTACATTTTAGTGGAAATTAAATATGCGGAATGGGAAAAATTGTCTCGTTGGTAATTTTAATGTTAAATGAGATTTTATATGAGATAAATCAAATAGCAATAAAATAATGGAAAATATAAAGAATATAAAAATATAAGAATTAGCAGAGAAATATTAGGAAATAAATAATAAATTTAAAGGTGGATTAAGGAAATGTTGGAACTGGGTGAAAAGTGGTCTTGGGTTCAGATATTCGAGAATAGAGGAGCTTTAATGGGTTGCAGTAATGCTCATCCGCATTGTCAAATTTGGTCTAGTTCTTTCATACCAAATGAGGCTAAAATTAAGGATAAATTTCTCCGCGATTATTATCAGCGAAAGGGACGTCCTCTTCTTATGGATTATCTCCGAAAGGAATTACTCAAAAAGGTTTCAATGCATTCTCTATTTTTCATTTTATCGACAAAAAATGAAATAAATTTTAAAACAAAAATTAATTTCAAAAGAAAAAAAATTAAAAGACTAATCAAATATTCAAAATATGTAATTGAAAAGGTGTCGTAAATTCTTCTCTTTAAAGGAACGAATTGTAATCGAAAATTCCGATTGGCTTGTAGTCGTGCCATTTTGGGCAGTTTGGCCCTATGAGACAATGGTGCTTCCAAAAAAACAAGTACAAAGAATGCAAGATTTAGATGCAAATCAACAAAAATCACTTGCTGGTGTTATGAAGACACTTTGTACAAAATACGACAGACTTTTCAATTGTTCCTTTCCATATTCCATGGGATGGCACGGTAGGATTTTTTATCGACTCAGCCCCAATTGATCCAACTTTCATTGTCAGATATAAGAATTTAACGTGTGCAGACTTCACACTCGATAATTAATTTTTAAAAATATCAAAAAGTAGCTTTCAAACTAAGAAAAAGTAGTAAAAAAGTAGCTATCGAAAAATTAAACTTGAGGACCGAAAAAAACTCGTTTTAGTAACTTAACAAAGCAGACAAAAATTCCATTCTATATTTTTATTTTCCTGATTTTTTCCTAATTTTCATCAAAAATATTTATATCTTTTTGATCCTGCTAATAAATTTAATTCCTGCAACGAATTTTATAATTCATGAAAGAATTTAAATATTTATAAAAATAATTTAATTCTTACGAAGAATTTCATAAAAAAAATTTTTAAATAATTAATTTCTCTCGGCTAATTTTATGCAAATTCTAATTTAAATAATTGAAATCCTCAGAAATTTTTTTAATTCACGAAAAAAATTGAATTCGTATGAAGATTTTTACAAAAAAATTTTTAAATAATTGAAATCTGTTTGGAAATTTTATGAAAATAGTAGGTATTGAAAATCATTGAATTGCGAAAAGTAGGTATTTAAAAAATAATTAAATTTTACAAAGAGTTCTATTAAATTTTTTGACAATAATTGAATGTCTGTGAGGAATTTTATTAAATTTTTTTGAAAATTAGATTAAATTCCTAAAAAGCATTTTATAAATTATAAAAATAATTGAATTCTTGCGAACGATTATATTAGAATTTTTCAAAATAATTGAATTTCCAGGAAAAAATTTATTACTTTTAAAAATAATTGAATTCCTGTGAAAAATTCTCATATTTTTGTAAATAATTAAATTCATCCAAAAAATTTAAAAAAAAAACATTTTTTTTAAATAATTGATTTTTTGAGGAATTGAAATTTAGTTTTTAAGAATAATTACATTTTTTAGCAATTACTGTAAAATTGTATAAAAATTATTGAAATCCTGCGATCAATTTTATGATTTATTAAAATAATTGAATAGTTGCTAAGAATTTGATTAAAATGTCAAAAATAATTGAATTCCCGAGAAGAATTATTTATGTAAATAATTTAATTCTTGGGAAGAATTTTATTGAAATGCCTCAAAATAATTGAATTTTCAGGAATAATTTTGTTATTTATCGAAATAATTGATTTCTTTCGAAGAATTATTTATGTAAATAATTGAATTCTTTGAAAGAATTTTATTAAAATCCTTGAAAATAATTAAATTCTTCCAAAGAATTTAAAAAAAACATTTTTTTTTTAATAATTGGCTTTCTCGAGGAATTGAAATTAAATTTTTAAGAAAAATTACATTTTTTGAGCAATTCCTGTAAAATTATATTAAAAATAATTGAAATCCTGCGATGAATTTTATTATTTATGCAAATAATTGAATAGTTGCAAAGTATTTTATTAAAATGTCAAAAATAATTGAATTCTTGAGAAGAATTTTATAATTTATGAAAATATATTGAATTATTGCGAAAACTTTTATTAAAATGTTTAAAAATAATTTAAATTCTGCGATGAATTTTATTTTTTATGAAAATAATTGAATAGTTGCTAACAATTTTATAAACATTGTTTAAAATAATTAATTTTTTCAAAATATAATAAATATTATGGAAATTTTATTTTAAATAATTGTATTCTTATGGAAAACTTGATTTGTGAAAATAATTGAATTTTTCGATTAATTAATTTAAAATAGTATTAAAAATAATTGAAATTCTTCTATGAGTTTTATTGTTTATGAAAATAATTGATTTCTTGCTTTTAGAATTTTATCAAAATTTTTTTTTTTAAATTGAATTTCCATGAATAATATTATTAGTGAATGTAATTGAATTATTGTGAAGAATTGTATAAGAATTTTGTTAAATAATTGATTTTTTCGAAATTTTTTTGAAAATGCTATTCTAAAGTAATTGAAATCCTGTGGAAATTTTATTATTTATGAAAATAATTGAATTTTGGCGAAGTCTGTGTGCGATAAATAAATACTTATCGAGAAGTGGATCAAGAGGGGCTGAAAAAATACTTAAATTCCTAAATAAAAGGGTAAAAATTAAAATTAATTTAATTCAGGTGCTCCTACCGGGAATTATTTGAAGGACGACTGTAGTCACTGGACATTTCACGGTATTTATCTTCCACCATTACTTCGATCAGCAACAATAAAAAAACACATGGTTGGCTATGAATTACTTGCTCAAGCACAACGCGATTTAACTCCAGAGCAGGCGGCCGAAAAATTACATTCTATAGCCTGGGAATAAATTTCCACAAACGTAGAAAGAAAAAAACAGAGTTTTTTTTTTAAAAAAGAAAAAGAAAATAAATTCATAGAAAAAAACAAATATATCTAAATCAATGAATTTTTCTTTATTTAATATTTCTTTTACATGATTTTTGGTCAGAAACTGGGCGAAATCCATATTAACTTAAAATACTGTCTAAAATCAAATCAATGTCCAACTTAAAAAATTGTCTATACATAATTTTCAGTACTTGATTTTGTAAATTATTTCTAATAGGTATTTTACAATTGAGAAAAAAAATTCTATAAATAGAAAAACTGATCAGATCTTATGAATATTGTGCATTTTACAACTGAGAAAAATAACTATATAAAAGTAATAAAAAAGCATCAGATCTTATTGTAAATTTTCATATTTATACAATATTTATAATAATGAAAATTATCGTTATTTTAAATTGTATTTATTTTCTCGCTACTGAATGTAAAAGAAAATGTATCACAAAATAAATGCAAAATAAACTATTTCAAATATTGAAATTGAAGTCTTTAAAAAAAAGCACCATATAATAATTGAGAAGAAAAAAGAAGATTAATTTTATCTAAGAGATTACTTTTCCTACACAGTATATAAATTATCGAAAAAAAGGAAAATATTACAATGAAAATAAAAAGAAAATGAGAAATATTCTCTAATCTAGCGATAATTTTCAGCCATGTTTAAAAGATGATTTTACTGAGTTGAATTGAACAAAATTTCTTCTTTCAAAAAAGATCTTGATTTGTTACTCATAAAGTCAATTGAATATTACGTTGTTTGCACACTTGTGTGCTAAGAGCACTTAATATTTTACAATAGTTACTGATATAAAAAATACGTAATATTATTATAATTAAAATCATAATCCACTGTTGACCAAGTTATCCCTTTTTTGGCGATAACAATAGTTAACAATGGAAGAATTTTTTTTGTTTTTAAATTAATCTAACCGTCTGTGATTACAGTGTACGATAACTGCGATCCGTCCAGGCCTTATAGAATTTCCAAGAAAATGCACCAATTCCCACAATGCATACCGTGAGAATCATGCCACCTGATATGTCAAAGTTAAAAACAAACAAATCTGATTATAAAAATAATTATTTACAAATTAGGGAATTTTTTTTTTGGATTCCTCAGGGTTGCCACAAAAATGTTATTTTATTTTTAAATTCAATTATTATTTTCTAGAATTTTTAACTAATTTCAAATTTTCAAAAATTTCAAATTCAAATCTTTTTGAAATTTAATAACTTATAAGAATATTTATTATAAAACATGAAGAAACTGATTACTCCGAGTCTTCGACTCGGAGTGATCGGTTTTTTAATTTTTTATAATAAAAAGATAACCAAGTGATAAGATCATTATTTTATATAATAGGAATATTTTTACTGTAATTTTTTAAAAATTATTTTCATCATTTTAATTCTATTATTATTTTCTAGAATTTTAAAATAAAATTCTTCTTTAAATCAATTATTTTTAATAATTTTTGAAAAAGTTCTTTGAGAATTTTCAAATTCATTTGTTTACAATTCAATTTTACGAAATTTCAATTATTCAGAAATTCTCCAATTGAATACGTATTAAAAATAAACACTTCAAATAATTTCAGAAAAAAATTCAATTAAAATTTATCAAAATATGTAATTAATTATACAGAATTGTTGATTATAATTATAAAAAATTAAGATTTTTAAAGAATTTAATTTGAAACCTTTTCGAAATTTAATTATTTCTTAAAATTCATGTCATAATGATTTTAATATTCAAATATACTATTTGAATATTTGAATAATTTAAATCATAAATATTCAAATCTAAACTTATAACCAAAATTCATTATTAAATCAATTTTTATTGGAAAATTCTACGAGAATAATTGATTTTCTGCGACAAATTAAACGTTACTTATGAAAATAATTGAATTATTGCAACGAATTTTATTATTTTATTGAATAATTGAATGTTTCTTAAAATTGAATTCTTTCGTTAAGTTTTAATAAAATTTTTATTAAATTTATTTAAAATTTAATATTTATGAAAAATATTAATTTATTAATATTTATCAAAAATTTGTTTTCCATAATTAAATTTTTTGATGAATTTTATGAAAATAGAAAAAAAATTTTAATAAAATTTTTAAGAATAATTACATTTTTCGAGGAATTCGATTTAAATTTATTAAAAATAATTCAAATTCAGCAATGAGTTTTTTTAATTTATGAAAATAATTGAATTATTTCCAACAATTTTATAAAAAAGTTTCAAATAATTGATTTTTTCGAAAAAATTTATGCAAATTCTATTTTTAATAAGTGAATTCCTGTGAAATTTTTATTATTTTAGAAAATAATTGAAATTTCGTGTAGAAAGTTTTTAAAATTGTTTTTAAATAATTGAATTCTTCTGGGAAATTTTATTAAAATAAAATACAAATTATTGAATTGAGAAAATTTTTTGAAAATTTGTAATGAATTTTATTAAAATTTTTGAAAATAATTGAATTCTTGTGATGAATATTGTTTTTTTTTTAAATAATTAAGAATTTTACAAAAATTTCTATGAATATAATTGAATTTCGAAGAAGAATTTTGCTGTTTATAAAGATAATAATTGAAATGTTGACGAGAATTTTTTTTTCATTTTTGAAAATAATTGAATTTCTGGAAAGAATTTTAATATTTATTAAGATAGTTGAATTCTTTCAAAGAATTGCGTTCAAATTTTTAAAATTGAACCTAATTTCAACAGAATTGAAATTAAAATTTTTCAAAAAAATACTTCGTTAAATGATTTATAAGTAATAACTTTATGTCAGTTCTTCAATAGAATTAATTAAAATAAATTATTGCCAGAAATAGAAAAAATTGATGGTTTTATATTAGAGAATTCGTTGTACATAATTAATTAATAGTTTATGAGTCAAACAAAGACACAAAAATTCTAAACATTGACTTTTTTCCAGTATTTTTAATAAAAATCCCTGACATTTTCCTGACCTGTGGCAACCCTGTTCTTAAAATGAAACTTGTAAGCAAATTTATTCTTTTCGAAGGAAAAAAATAATAATTATCTCTTACCCATGAAACTTAAACCATCAAAATGACGTTCCTTTGGTGGTTCTCCGGTTGGATGTAATGGCGAAAGTGTTGGAACTGGTGTTGTTGTTCCTGAGGTTGGCGCAGGAGTTGGCGCCGGATGAACGGTTGTATTTGGAGCCAATGTTGTCGTAGTCGGTGGAGTTACAGTTGTATTTGCGTCCGGTTTTGGTGGATCTGGTTTAGGCGGAATTGTCGGAATAGGTGTTGTCGTTTTTGGTTTTTCAGTTGTCGTTGTAGTTGGTTTTGTTGTAGTTGATGTTGTAGTCGAGTTGGGATTAACAGTCGTCACATTAGAAGGAGTAGTTGTCAGTGGAAATGGTGTTGTTGTATTATGAGTTGGTTCTATTGGTGCTGTAATAATAAATAAATAATTATCACAAATTCTCACTAATGGAAATAATTATAAATTATCATCGCTCGTATTTTTCAGAGAGAAACAAAAATTAATTCAATGAAACGAACACAAATATTGCACAATCAGATGTCAATAGAAATTGATACATATTAATAAGATCTGGATCAAAAAATAATTTTATTCATTCGTATGTGCCACGTCTTCATTTTTCTAAACACATAAAAATCAAACTCTTTTTATAATTAAAACGCAATAAATTTTATATTATTTAACAGATATGACGTAAATAGATTATTTTTCTTTTTTTTTTTATCTTTTACTTTCACCGCTCATAGATTTGTAATTAATTTCACATGATTTTTTATTTATTTTATTTCTATTTGCATTAAAGTAGCGAGAAATATTATTTAAATTAGAATAAAAAATGATGAGATATATGCAAATGTAGAAATTTGAGAAACTTACTACTGCTGACATTTGATGCCTGTAAAACTCCAATTGTTAAAAAAAGTAAAATACACATTCCTGTGATCGTCTTCATGATTTTTAAAAAAAGTCAACTAATTGTTAAAAATAAAACTTTGAAAATGCTTGTTAATAAATAATGAGTGTTTAGTAGTTTTGATTTTAAAGCTGTGCGGAGTAGAATCACTGTATATGTAGTATAATTGTACTGATTTCTATGAAACAATATGCAGATGTCTAAAATATACTAACACTAAAATATGCTAGAATTTACTAGTAACAACTAGTGACATAGAGTTTTTTATGTGTATGTGTATGTCAAAATTCAGGTTAATTGCACAGGTGTTTGTGTAAAGCTACTTTCACAATTTTAAGTCAAGTACACATGTCAACTAATTTCCTGTCGCCAGGATTGGACCATTGAAAACGCATCTAGTTGTTTATATTTTCAGTTTCTTTAAATCGTATGTCATGAAATTCAAATCTTGTTCAATTTTGTTTGATATCGTTCGCATTAATCATGGATATTGAGGAAATTAACTAATTTTGAATCCTTTGTTCCTTTCAAATCTATTTGTTTTACATTTTCTAACCTTTTGGTTCAATATTATTGCGCGAGAAATGAAGAGGTTATGTTCACTGAAATTTTGACTTCGCGCGACCTTTGTCATTTTGATTCTTTTTTTTATTGTTATTACACAGTTTTTTCGTTGTGTTTGATAACTTTTATTTTAAGTAATTATTTAATAGCATAATGTCGATCAGTGTTGATATTAGATTAAAAAGAGCGAGTAAAATATACCACGAAGGGGTTAGTTTTGACCAAGGTTTTGACTTAAGCACACTGTAAAAAAAAATTTCTGTAGATTTACAGTTTTGTTTAGAATTTTATAAAAACTTGTAAAATAACTTCTTTAAAAGTAGTGAATTTAAAATCCCTTCTGTAAAATTAATACTTTTAATGTGTCAATTTTACAATTTTCTGTAAATTTACTACTCTGAATGTAGGTAATAAAAAGACAAAAATATTACCTACATTCAGAGTAGTAAATTTACAGAAAATTGTAAAATTGACACATTAAAAGTATTAATTTTACAGAAGGGATTTTAAATTCACTACTTTTAAAGAAGTTATTTTACAAGTTTTTATAAAATTCTAAACAAAACTGTAAATCTACAGAAATTTTTTTTTACAGTGCAATTATTGCGCATTTCAAAACAATTATTTGCTAATTTTTTCCTTTTTCTTTCTTTTGCAGGAAAGTGTCACGGGATTAATTTTAATACAAACAAATTCTGATATCAAGCACGATGGTATTTTTCTCACAATGGAGGGTTGCGTTAATTTGCAACTCAGTTCCAAAACAGTCGGGATTTTCGAAGCGTTTTACAATTCTGTAAAGGTATAAATAATGTAATAATAATAATAGAATAATAGAGTGATTATAGGTAATAATAGGGTAACAGGGTGTCTACTAACTGGGAATTTAATTTGACCGGGAATAAACCAGGAATTTTATGCCAAACCGGGAATTTTTTCACCAAATTAAAAAAAAAGTTTGAAAATTCTAAAAAATAAGATTTTTGAAATTTTTTAAGATAATTAAATTTTTATAAACAAATAATTGAAATTTCTTTACATTCTGTTAAAAATAATTTAATTCTTTTAAAGAATTTTATTTAAATTTTTCGAAAATAATCAATGGAAGTTAGTCACTGTAATTATAATTTTATTTTTAAAATATAATGTCCCTCTTAAAGCTTTAAATCAATTTTTTGCTTCTAAAAGTTATATTATTCAATAATTATAATTATGGAACTTCTCTTAAAAAGAATTTAATTATTCATAAAAACTCTAATTAAAATTTTTAAAGCCATTTGTAGATTTATTTATGTTTGAAATCAAATAAATTTAAATTTGATGAGAAAAAAACCGGGAAAAATTAGGACAAAAGTCGAGAAAAAACCGGGAATTTTGTTGAACGAAAATAATAAGACACTCTGGGTAACAATAATAATAGGTAATAATAGGGCATTATTGAATCAATTAACAATGATTATTTTTCGTTTCAGCCAATACAACTTGTGCAGTACACATTGGACGTTGCTCCATCGGGAAAAATTCCAAGTGGCAAAACAGAAATACCTTTTGATCTTCCTCTAAAACCTCGTGGTAGTAAGACTCTCTATGAAACATATCATGGAGTTTTTGTCAATATTCAATACATGATTCGCTGCGATATTAAAAGAAGTTTCCTTGCCAAAGATGTAAATAAATCATTAGAATTCATCGTTGAGGATAAAGTTTCTTCGAAATTGTCCAGTGAGCAAATGAAACCAGTGCCATTTAAAATAATGCCAGAATCAATTCATAATACAAGGGAAAGAACAAATTTACCTCGATTCTGTATCTCTGGCAAATTAAGTTCACTGAGTTGTAAATTATCCGAACCATTGATAGGAGAGGTTAGAATTAATCTTTACCTACAATTATAAATCTACTGACAACTTTTTTTTTTGTAATCAAATTTAAATTAAATTTCTTTTTTTATCTTTCAGGTAACTATCGAACATTGTGAAGCTGTGATAAAATCAATAGAATTACAACTTGTGAGAGTTGAAACTTGTGGATGTGCCGAAGGTTATTCAAGAGATGGTGAGTGTAAAAAAAGTAATTTTTCTTGTTGATATTTTTAAAGTTTTAGGAATTAAACAGAATCGCTTTTTAGCTACAGAAATACAAAATATACAAATTGGCGAAGGTAGCGTTTGTACTGGTCTTCCAATACCGATTTACATGATATTTCCACGTCTTTTTACTTGTCCGTCATTGACAACAAGTAATTTTAAAGTTGGTAAGGAAATTAGTATTAGAATTTAATAAAAGTGCGATAACTTTCAAAATTACAAAATTTAATTTAATAGATTAGGAATTCTTAGAGGAAATTTGAAAAACGAAAGTTATCGAACTTGTAATTGCAAAATTACCGCAAAGACTGGCGATAATTCATTCTTCATTTTTCAGAATTTGAAGTTAATCTTATTATCGTATTTGAAGACGACTATTTGGTAACTGAAAACTTTCCAATAGTTTTAACGAGAAACTAAATAGGCAGAAAGCAGAAACAAATTGGTAGTTATAATTATTTCTCTATTTTTCCAGCAAGAGTCGTTTAGTTTTCTAATTTCTGGTCTTTAATCCACCTTTTCGTTAATCCTTTTCGTTCAATTGTAATTTTTCTTAGACTTTCTTTTTGAAGCAAATGTGATTTTTTTTCTACTTTCGTTAGTTTTTTTGATTAACTCCATTTTTAGGAAACTTGTGGCAATAATAAGACGAGAGTTGTACAAAAAACGGTAATATTTATTTGTATTGGAAAATGGTTGATAAATACAAAAGAATTTTTCTTAAAAAAAAATTTCCTATTCGAAGCCTGCTCTTTGTATAAATAATTTTAAATATTTTTCCACGTGTTTGTTATGTGTTAAGCCAACAGAAGCTAATAAGACGACGTAACCAAGTACGAAGGTCAAGAGTTTGTGTTTTCGGAACCATGCGAGCACGCCTGTTTTCTTTGACTCTCTGAAAAAATGTCGTTTTAAAACTTAATTTTCATCTTTAGATTTCAAATAATATTTATTACCTTGACGAATTAAATTCTTGACTGTAGATAAGTAGATAGCGAATTCGTACTAAATCACTATTGGTTACAACGTAATATTTATTTGGCACTTTTCCGCCTACTGCATCCGGTATTACGCTCCTTCCTTTTTCAGCTTGAATCAGCAGAAAAGAAAAAGAAAATTAGAATTTTTACTTTAATTTTGACTTCTCGTTTTTTGGAATATTTATTTATTTACCTGAATCTCCTCGTTTAACGCCAGGATGATTAATAAGTTCACAAAGTGCAACACAACTCATTTTGCTGCCTAGAAGACTGCCACCCCAGCCATAGCCAACAGGACTGTACGGTAAACTGACTCCTAATTCACTTGATAAATAAATTCCATTGCCAAACAGAGGATTCTAGAATTTACACAAAAGTAGACAGTAAGAATCATTATTTGAGTCATATTTCAGGGCTCGACCTAGGTCCGTAAATCGGTAAAAATCAGTTTCTTTTAAAAAAAGGTCCGTAAAGTCCGTAATTTGATTAAGAAAAGACGAAAAGTTCGTAAATTGTACGATATAATTTGGAGAATTAAAAATGATTGTAGAAATTCAATTATTTTCAAAAGTAATAAAATTCTTTGCAGAAATTCAATTATGTTCAAAATTTTTTTAAATTCTCGTCAAAATTTCAATTATTTTTATTAATAATAAAATTCATGACAAAATTACAATTATTTTCTAATGAAAATTAATTTAAAAATGGATTTCAGTTAAAATTTTAGATTATAATTGAATTTTGAAAAGGTTTCAAATTCAAATCTTTGACAATTTTAATTTTTCATACATTAACAATTCTGTAGAAGAATTAATTTCTTTGAAAATGTTTATTTGAATTTTACTTGAAATTCTTTTTTTGAAGTTTTTATTTTCTAATATATATATATATTTAATTGAAGAATTTACAAAGAATGGAAATGTATAATTGTAAACAAATAAATTTGAAAATTCACAAAGAACTTTTTCAAAAATTATCAAAAATAATGGATTATTCATGAAAATAATAGAATTTTTGTAAAAAAAATGTTATTATTTATGAAAATAACTGAATTATTACGAAGAAATTTATAAAAAAAATTTGTAAATAGTTGAATTCCTGTGAAATTTTTATTATTTATAAAAATAATGTAATGTTTGCTTAGAATTTTATCAACATTTTTTTTAAATAATTGAATTCTTTTGAAAACTTTTATTAAAATAGTAGATATTGAAAATCATTGAATTGAGGAAGATTTTTTGAAAATAATTGAAATTTTGCAAAGAATTTTATTAAAATTTTTTTAAATAATTAAAATTTGTAGAATTTTATTATTTTTGAACATAATTAAATTTTGACGAGAATTTTTTTTTAATTTTTGAACATAATTGAATTTTTGCAATCATTTGTAACTTCTCCAAAATTTAATTTTTTCTTTATAGGAATTGAATTTTAAGAAACATTCAATAAATTATTTATTTTTGTATTCAAATAATTGAATTCTAGAGTAGAATTTTCTAATAAAAATTGATTTAAAAATGAATTTCAGTTAAAATTTTAGATAATAATTGAATATTAAAAGCAATATAGCTTGAACTTTTAGAAATAATTGAATTTTGAATTTAATTTTTTAAAAATTATTTTAAGTATTTATTCTCTAATATATATTTAATTGAAGAATTTGCGAATAATTGAAATTTCGTAAAATTGAATATTGTAAACAAATGGATATGAAAATTGTCAAAGAACTTTTTCGAAAATTATTAAAAATAATCGATTTAAGGAAGAATGTTAGTTAAAAATTCTTGTAAATAATAATTGAATTGATAATGATTTTATCACTTGGTCATCTTTAATTATTATAAAACATGGAGAAAGCGATCACTCAGAGTCGAAGACTCGGAGTTATCGATATCTTCATGTTTTATAGTTATGAAAAATTTAATTTCTAGTTTTAAATAAAATTTTCTCTTATTTGATTCGGCCTGATTCTATTTTTGTCAGTTGGTCCGTAAAGTCCGTATTTTTAAATACTTTCACTGGTTCGAGCCCTGATATTTGAAATTGATTATTTTTGTTTGTTTTGAATTATTACTTTGCACATATTTTGTTGTAGACCGTAATGCAGAATAGAGTGAAAATTTTCTAGTCGACTTCCATGATAGGCATAAAATGTTGCTTGACCTCGAGCTGCTGTTTGCCATTTTTCCTCCGATGTCGAATGTTTCATACATGCAATTTGAAAAATTAAATTTGGTGGTGCTGCTTTCATTTCCGAGGGAACTTTCTTTAATACTGTTTCAAACTGAAAATTACAATTACATCAGTAATAAAAGAATTCGGTATTTTATTTTTGGAAAATTCATTTCTTATACTCACACTTTCTTTGCTAACACTTTTTATATTAGGATCTCGTAATTTCACCAATAACCAATATAATAATTCTATCGCTGGCCCATAATTTTCGTAGACATTCGGCTCATTGAGTTCGTGATAAATTACACTTAGTGGTGGAATTGTCTCCAACATTTTTCTCTGAAAATTAACAATTCTTTGCGGAATATTTTCCAAAAACATTCAAAACTTAATGAATAGTATAAAAACTAAAATAATATTGAACTAATAATAATAATGAATTATTCAATTAAATTAATAAATAGTAAACTAAAATAATATTGAACTAATAAAAATAAAGAATTATTAAATTAAATTAATTAAATTTAATTAAATTATTAGTTTCGATGAATTTTTGTGTTAAATGGAAATTAGCGGAAAAAATACCAAAGCATCAATGTCCTTGCATTCTTTCCTTATATACATTGGAGGAAATGGTTTAAGACAAGTGTCATATCGATAAGTGTGACAGGCTGCGATAAATAATGACAATTTTAAGTCTGCAGACTTGGGATCTTTTTCCAGTAAATGCTTAAGTGAAAGTATTTTCTTCTCGACATCTTCTTGTAATAATGATTTTTCAATCAACTCCATTTGATTCCTTTGTCCATCAATTTTGTAATGTTTGGAAGAAATTTCTTCCTTTTTCGAATTCTTTTCCGTAGAGGCCATAATAATTTAAAAAGCAAACAGCAGTACCTGTAAAAAAATCATTTAAATATTTCAATTACTTTAATTCAATTCTATTATAAATTAATTCCAATAATATTAATTACAATTAATTTTCTTTAAAATACAGTACAATTTTGTCTAAAAAAGCAGCCAATAAATAATAATATAAAGTCACAATTTAAAAGGAAAAAAAATTCTCGAATGTGTCTAATTTCTTATCAAAAATTAACATAAATAAATATAACACATGCACCTGAATTTAAGAAATAAATTTTTAGTGTTATGCTTTAACAATTTTTTTTACAGAAAAAAAAAAATTGATTTAATATGTGTGTAAATAAAGTCGAGATATTTGATTCTGTAGTCCTTCAGAAGGAAATTTACGTGTCATCATAATTGATGATAAAGTGTCACAATCGGGTTATTTCTATGTCAATATTTCATTTTTATGATAAAAGTCATTACGAAGTGTGATAAAATATTTCAACACTGGCAAACAATTGTATTCTTGATGTTCGATTATAGGGAACTTAATTTATCAACTTGATTTCATAATTAAAAATTAAATTCACTTTTCACTTACTTATTTACAGGGAATTTGTCCTTAAATGACAGGTATCATTTTTTTCTCGTATTAAAAACTTTGATTTGCATCAAATGTGAAGTCACTATAAAATTGTTTCGCGTCGTCTTTTGTTATGTATACACGGAAACCTGTCTGAAGTGAGCTACTATATGAACTGAACAGTATTATTTTTCTTTCCAGAGAAATTTTTTTTTAAAAGAAAAGTACGTTATATTTTTGATATATTTTTGTTTGAATATTACGATTAATTTATTTTTTGAGAAATTATTGTAATTTTTTATTATTTTTCATACATTTCAAATGCAAAATTTCGTAATTATTGAAAATGGAATCGAGGAGAATAATTGAATTTTCGCGCCAATTTTTACTGCGCCATCTACAACTTCCGTACTTGTTTTTGATTGGACGAGGCAAAAAGTTTTAAATTATTTTGAAAGTAAGCGCCAAAGTGGTATTTCCGTCACCAACAAAAATCACTAGATTGAAAATTTGCATTTTTGTGATTTTTTTTAATAAAATGCTTGTTCATAGTTTGTGGTATTTTCATCAAATGTTTGTCTTTTTTTATATTCTCGAAACATTTTAAAAAAATCAAGAATTAATGTTACATTTGTTAGAGTCACGTGAACATTGCCTTTCATTTTTTACCACTCGAGTCACTTTCATTTGTTTTTTGTAACAATTTGCCTCTTTGTTTTTAACAATGAAAAGTAGTTTTTCATATAATTTTGATTAATATTTATCAGTTTGTTTATAAATCCCAATGGTGATTGAATTGTTTTTGAAAATATTTCTCAATTTCAATAATTTTGTGGGTTTTTTGATGGAATACAGTTGGCAGCACTGGAATTCAATGTCATGCTTCAAGGTAAACTATGGATGACGTCAGTGTACGTCATTTAACAAGTGGGAGTGGATGGATGGATGTCGACAATCGTGTTGGTTTCAGCGATTCGTGCACGAAAATTTCTATAAAATCAAATAGTTTTCATTCAAATAATGTTTATGGTCTTTTAGCAATGTAGTGTCGTGATTAGTGAAGTTGTTTTGCACGTGGTTTTCGGTACATGGAAAATCACCGAAAAACGTTTGCGCATGTCTGTCTCCGATGACGTCACGAAAATTGTGGTTTTGATCAGGCTCGCTCGGTTTTTTTTTTTTTTTAGTACAATATAATGTTACTGTGCGAAGTTTAATAATTCGTGAAACGAAAAAGGAACCATTATTAAATAACTAATATTCAATTGATATAAATTGCAAGTAAGTAAAATTCCTTGTCATGTTTATCTAATCGAATCTCAATGCACAATGTGCTGTCCGTCTGTTGTACATGGCCTTCGGTTTACATATGACATTGAGTTTCGTTTTTTTGGCAAAAAATCAGCTTCACTCCCGCTTGTTTTTCCTCTGGCGGTGTTCACAATTTGCATCTGTTCGTATATCGTTCCAAGAGAAAGCACAAGTCTTGTAATATTTAAGTCCCTTGGTTTTTTCTCTTTTCAAAAAATGTATCGATGTGCTTATGTTGTCATGCGAGATATATTGATCTTGTTTGCACTCTGGATGGTACGAACCAGAAAAATATAACTCGCCTCCTTCATATTATCATGTTTTTTGAAAAGATTCATTTCTTTTTTTTTTTTTTTCATTCTTGGTCTCACATTCTCGTTTCTTATTGTCGTTTCTTTCAATGTCAATCTTTTTCGAGATCTTTTTTTTTGATAACTGAAAAAACAAAATGAACTGATACTTTTTGCAAATTATATTCTTCGATTTAATATTCTATTTTTTAAAACTATTATTTCAATAATTAGAATAATAGTTTACTTTTTTTTATTGATTCCCAATGACATTATTGAAAGATTTTTATTTAAAGTAGAAAGACGACTTGATAATTAATACTTAACTGATAAGATTGGTGTATATGACTATTCAATTCTTGTGAAAAATTCTTAACCCTGCAAATGTTTCATTTGCTAAAATAATATTTTAAAAGTACGTATCTCGTTTTATGATTTAGTATAAAATACTTTCACTCTTTTTGATTTATAGTACGAGAGTATATTCTATTTTCGTGACTATTTGTTTCATTTGTTTTACTGAATTATACATCTAATATGTAATCATCTTTTGGTTTTTTAATTATAATAATTAACGTAATTACTGATCCTTTTTTCAAAAGGAGAAATTTTACGAATTTTACTCTTGACTTTACAGGTTATGTAAAGTCATTTCAGTAAATTTTCGTTTATTTTTCAAATATTTAAAAATTTTTATTTTATACATATTATTCTGCATAAACATAATTCTTCCGTATTCTTGTTTTCATTTTCTGTCATTATCTACATATTATAAAACTCAACGTATACCTAATGACACTATATGTAAATTTAAACAGCTGAAATATTTCTCTAAAAATTAACTATACATTAGCATTTAGTGTTTTTTTTGTCTCAATAAAAATTAAGTCTTCATAACGAGTGGCGGTATTAATTTTTCAAAAAAAAAAAGTTTTACGCGTATCAACAGAAATAAACAAAACAATTTTATAAAAATTTTTCATTTTTTTTTTTTTATTTAAAATTGTTCTTTTTTTTTATTATAAAAAAGACAACATATTTTTTTTAATTTTCTGCAATTGTTTATATTCACGAAATTGGGTATTTAAAAATTTAGAAAAAATTATAATTGTTGAGATTAATTAATAATTTCTTGAAATTGGTTTAAAGTTTATTTTTTTAAAAAATTCTTTATTTTTTCTCTTGTTAAAAAAAATACTGTGTGCATAATGCCGCCATCTGTAAAAGTCTCATTGAATCGGTAAAGTAGAAAATTAATCGAATTTATGTAAATGCAAAGTAATCCTGTTTACTTGTTTTCAAAACACTTGAATAATATTTCAAATCAAGGTTTTTATGACTAAAATTCATTATCATTTTTTATTAAATTGCCGCGGAGGAGAGAAGAAAAAAATACATTTCTGTTTTGTAACATTACAACGCAGAGAATTCTGTATTATAGTTATTAAAATTACGTATTTATTTTAACAAAATTAAATTTTAGTTTATTTATTTATTATTTTGTTGCATATAAATGTTTATGTTTATAACAAACGGCTTTTCTTATCTTTTCATATTTATCGTTTGTTTTTTTAATTAATTAAATTTTCTTATCTTCGTGCTTTTTTCTTGTCCAAATTGTACTTTATTGTGAATTTTTCAACTAAAGTAAATTTTTACATTTATTTTTTTATAAAAAGATTAAAAATATATATATGTTTTTAAAAATATTTTTTAATGTATTTGTAAATATTTTCAGTGTTTGTAATTATATTTTGAAACATTTGTAGATATTTTTAATATTTATAAATATTTTTAGTGTTTGCAAATATTTTTAATATTCGTCAATATAAATATTTTTAATATTCGTCAATATAAATATTTTTAATATTTGTAGACATTTTTAATATTTATAAATATTTTTAATATCTGCAGATATTTTTAATTTTTGCAAATATTTTCCTTATTAATTTAAAAAAAATTTATTTCTGAAATATTAATACTTGTAAAAATGCTTTAAAAATAGATTTTTCTATTTCTTATTTATATTTTTTGCTTTAAAAATAGTGTAAAAGGAATAAAATGTTTTTTCTTGCAAATCGAGAATTTAACTATGCAATTAATTATTTAAATTTTTGATTATAATTCAAGAGTCATTGTTTTGCTTTAATACTATGTATGTAACTTTGTCCTAAGTGTGTCAAAATTTTAAAGTTTCCTAGATCTTGAAATCGATAAAGCATCCTAATTGTTTTCTCCTTGAGGCATTTTCAAATTGATTTTACACAAATCAACATTACAGGGCGAGGGTATGCGATATTATCTTTGTAATTATATGGTTAGATTGTGATTTAGTAACACACACATGCACGAACTTTATATTTTATAAATGTAGATTCAAATTTTTTTTTACTATAAACATTTTTATATTCTAATTAAAAGAAGAACGTTTAATTATTGAGTCGAAGAAAAGGGAAAGAAAAAAAAAAGAAAGGGAAAAATAGAAAGGAAAGAAAAAATAGAAAGAAATTAGGTACTAGTAGCTTTTCAGATTTTTATTCGAAACAATAAGCTATTTTTGTTATAGATGATTGTGTTTTTTTTTGTAATAGTAATTTTTTTTGTATAGTTATCAATTCTTGAGGCGATTTCAGTGTACACACTTTAAGACTTTTTATCAGATGCGAGCTTATCAGTGAATCTCACAGAACCTAGACCTACACAACGGATAATATAATACCAGGTTCATGACAATACATTGTTTGACCTTACGATACAAAAGATATATTCAATACAGAAACTCACAAGATATGCAAAATTGTGTATAACATGACCTAAACGATGACTCGATTACCTTTATTTATTTTCTTTTATTTTCTTTTTTTTAACGGAAACCAGCATTCTGACGAAATTATTCTCGTCAATTTCGTTTGATTTTTACTTTCAAAAAATACTGGCCCATCTTTATTAGATGTTTATTTTGTAAAGCCTTTTTGAGAATTTTTTCAATATTCAATAATTACAATAATATAATTTAGCAAATAAATATACAGTTTAGTAAATAAACAGGGTTGCCACAGGTCAGGGAAATCAGGAAAATTAGGAAAAATAAAATTGGTCAGGGAAAAGTCAGGGATTTTTATCAAAGTACAGGAAAAAATTGAATTTTTGAGAAGTTACAAATGATTGCAGAAATTCAATTATTTTCAAAAGTAATAAAATCTTCGCAGAAATTCAATTATGTTCAAAATTTTTTTAAAAATTCTCGTCAAAATTCAATTATCTTTAAAAATAATAAAATTCTTCTCCAAATTTCAATTATTTTCAAAAATTTTAATAAAATTCTTTGCAAAATTTCAATTATTTTCAAAAAATTTGCCTCAATTCAATGATTTTCAATATCTACTATTTTAATAAAATTTTTCAAAAGAATTCAACTATTTAAAAAAAAAATGTTGATAAAATTCTAAGCAAACATTAAATTATTTTCATAAATAATAAAAATTTCACAGAAATTCAACTATTTACAAATTTTTTTTATAAATTTCTTCGGAATAATTCAGTTATTTTCATATTAAATAATAACATTCTTTTACAAAGATTCAATTATTATTTTCATGAATAATAAAACTCATCATAGAATTTCAATTATTTTTACCTAATACAATTTTAATCGAATTCCTAGAAAAATTTAATCATTCTTGAAAATTTTATTAAAATTCCTCGAAAAAATTCCATTATATTGATAAAATTCTTTATGATAATTTAATTTGGAGAAACATTCATTTTTCAGTAAATTATTTATTTTGGTATTTAAAATAATTGAATTCTCATAGAACTTTCCAATAAAAATTTATTTAAACTGAATATCAATGAATATATTTATTAAAAGCATAAAAGTATGAATTTTTAAAAATAATTGATAATTGAATTCTTTCGAAGAATTTTAATAAAATTTTTGAAAGTAATTACAGTTTTCGAAGAATTTACTGAAAATTGTATTAAAAATAATTGAAATCATGTAAAGAATTTTATTAATTTATGAAAGTAATTGAATCTCTAAGAAGAATTTTATTATTTTTGAACAATATTTAATTTTTGCAAAGATTATTATTACTCTTGAAAATAATTGAATTTCTACAATAATTTTCAACTTTTACAAAATTGAAATTTTTATTCGTTTTTTTAACTAAGACTCTTCTATAAATGCATTATTTTGAATAATTTTTGAAAAAGTTCTTTGAGAATTTTCAAATTCATTTGTTTACAATTTTAAAAAAAATCCGCAATTAAACTTTCTCAAAAAAAATTAATTCCACAAAATTGTTAGTTAAAAAAATGAAAAATTCAGATTTTCAAAAATTTCCAATTCAAACTTTTTCAAATTCAATTATTTAAATACAAAGAAAACAATTTATTGAATAATTGCATGTTTCATTAAATTGAATTCTCATAAAGAATTTTATCACTAAATTTTTAAATAATTAGATTATTTTGTCGAATTTTAATAACATTTTTAAGAATAATTATATTTTCGAGAAATTTGATTAAAATTGTATTACAATTAATTGAAATTCTTTAATGAGTTTTATTATTTATGAAAATAATTGAATTCCTAAAAAGAATTTTATTATTTACGAAAATAATTGAATCCCTGTAAAAAATTTATTCTTTATTATGAAGAAAATTGAATGATTGCGAAGAAATTTATAAAAAAATTTGTAAATACTTGAATTCCTATGAAATTTTTATTATTTTATGAAAGTAATTAAAGGTTTGGGTAGAATTTTATTAAATTTTTTTTAAATAATTGAATTTCAACGAAGAATTTCATTATATTCGTGAAATGTAATTAAATTCTTGCAAAAAATTTAAGAAAATAATTCTTATAACGAATTTTATCAAATTTTTTTTTAAATAATTGAATTCATGTGAAAAATTTTATTACTTGTAAAAATAATTGAATTCCTGCAACGAATTTCATTACATTTTATTTAAATAACTAAATTCTTTTGAGAACTTTTATTAAAATAGTAAATTTAAAAAAATTTTGAATTTCAGCGAAGAATTTCATTATTTGTGAAATGTAATTTAATTCTTGCAAAAAATTTTTGAAGATAATTTCATTTTTCGAGAAATTTATTAAAAATTGTATTAAAAATAATTGAAACTCAAAGAATTTTATTATTTATGAAAATAATTGAATTCTTGCAACGAATTTTGTTATAATTTTTGAAAATAATTTAATTGTTTTTTGAAAAATTTTATGGAAATCTAAATTTTTATAAAACATGAAGACATGAATTACTCCGAGTCGAAGACTCGGAGTGATTGATTTCTTCATGTTTTATAATAATTAAAAATTGATGAAAATAATTGAATTAAGAAATTTATAAAAAAATTGTAAATAATTGAATTCCTGTGGAATTTTGTGGAATTTTTATTATTTTTGAAAATAATTAAATGTGTATGTACAATTTTATTAAATTTTTGTTTAAATAATTGAATTCTTTTTGGAAAATGTTTGGGAATAATTTTACTGTTGAAGAAATTCGTAAGTAAATGCAGTAAAACATTTTTTTTGAGTATCTAATAATTTTTATAGTGAATCATAGAATATTCTTTAGGGTCAGGGAAAAAGTGAAAATTTTGTCTGGAAATCAGGAAAAAAGAAAATTAATTTTTTTTTGCCAACCCTTATAAATCAAAATAATTGTATACTGAAATTTCTACATTGATTTTTCTTCCTTTTTGTTGCAGATTATAATTTTTTAAAGTTGCGGGGGATAATGCATTTTGGAAGATTGAGTGAAAACAATGGAAGAATTGGAATTTTATCAAATCTAAAGAAACAAAACAGATTTGATTTCAGTGAGATGAAAATGTTATTGTGCAAGATCCTTTCTGAAAAGTAGAGCAACGTCTCATGAAAAATTAGTGAAAATAATTGAATTACGACGGTGCTTGTAATCGGCTTATCGACTATTTTGGTCATTGACGTAGGGGAATGATAAAAAAGGAAGGAGAAACGTGCAACTGCTGAGAGAAAAGTAACTACAAATTTCATAAGGTATGTTTACATGAATATATAAAAGGCGTATTTCTCATATTTTTAGTAACTTACACCACTGTTAGTGGCAAATTTTTTTAAATTAGGAAAAAGAAACAAAATTACTACAAATATTGGTTTAAAAAAGAAATTATTTTGATAATTTTTCATTTATACCATTTATACCAATAAATGGTTGAATATTTTTCTCCGCGGTCTCTAATACCTCGTGATCTCTGGCAGTAGATTTTTATCTATTTTTCCTTTTTTTTTCATTAATATTCACTCGCGATCTTTCTTTGCGGAATAACATCTTTTATTTATTTTTAAAACTCTTCCGCAATCATTTTCTTTTTTTAAAAAGTAACACATTTCAACTGATATTTTATAATCAGCCCGTATGTTTATAATTGAAGGATAAAACTTTCCTTAATGTATAGTTTTTATAAAATTAAAAAGTGTCGATTGATTTATTTTACTGATACGATTTTTATTGGCATTCAATTATTTTTTCTCTTAGATTTCAAAAATATTAAATTGACACTATTTTTCAATACACTGAAATTATTATTTTTCTTCAGCTAGAATTATTTTTTTCTGGATAGAATTTTTTGTTGTTGCTAGAATTATTATTTTTGTACCAAAATTATTTTTCTTAGGTAAAACTAGTATTTTTTTACAAAAAATATTATTCTTTAGCTAGAATTAGTATTTTTTTACAAAAAAAATTATTCTTTAGCTAGAATTAGTATTTTTTTACTAAAATTATTATTCTTCAGCTGTAATTATTATTTTTTACATAAATTATTATTCTTCAGTTAGAATTATTATTGTTTACTAAAATTAGTATTCTTCAGTTAAAATTATTTTTTTTTTTTTACTAAAATTATTATTCTTCAGCTAAAATTATTATTCTTTTACTAAAATTATTACTTTATTCTTTATATTAAAAATGAAAATTGATTTGCGGTTGAAATTATGAATTCGGTATTGTCATTGTAATTCTTATACATTGTATTTTTGTTCAACTAGTTTCAAATTTTTTTTTTCATAAACGTTGCGTAAAAACTAAAAATTCAACATTTTCCGAATTTAAATATTAATTTTTCGAAAAATATGATTTATTATTTTTTATTATATTTATATTTTAAAAAAATGATTCTACGAAAGAAATTGGAAATATCAATGCGTTTATTTTGTCGCTAACATGACGATTAATTAACAGTTTATGAAGTCACGTTATAATTTAAATGAAGCAGCTTATTTACCGATTGCGCGTAATTTTTTATGACATCCGAAATGCAAACCCAACGTCTGACTTGATAATTGGGAGAGATGTTATGCAAGTTTTGTTATAACCGTCACTCCACTTCTCGTTTTGAGAGTAGGGAAGACAAGTCAATATTAGACGTTGTTGAATGTTTAAACTCCCTCTCGTTTCAGAATCAACTCAGAAAATAATGTGTATAATTTCAGATTTTTCTCTCGTTTTTAAATCGCTTATTATTAAAAGTAACTTGGCTTCCTTTATTAATTTAATTTTTTTTTCATTTCTTTTTTTCTGATTATGAAATCAATTATTATTAGTCGAAAATAATTTTTAAAAACCTTTTTTAATTCAATGAATTTCGAGTTTAATTTAATTATTTAAGTTTTAAAATAGGTCATTTCGTTCTATTTTGATTTATATTTAATTTTGCAATTTTATGAATTATTTTTTATTTTCTCTTTCATGAATTTTTTTTTGTCTGAGTGTGTCTAGTTATTTTGTTTAATTAATTAGATTTTTATTTATTTTATTAGTTTTAAATTCTATTTGCGATTGTTTTTGGAAAAAAAAATTAGTAAACATTTTTACTAATTCAAATTTAGAGAGACAATTTTAAATAAATTTAAAATTTTTATTTAATTTTTTATTTTATTAGTTTTAAATTCTATTTGCGATTGTTTTTGGAAAAAAAAATTAGTAAACATTTTTACTAATTCAAATTTAGAGAGACAATTTTAAATAAATTTCTCGAAAAATGAAATTATCTTCAAAAATTTTTTGCAAGAATTAAATAACACTTCACTAATAATGAAATTCTTTGCTGAAATTCAAAAATTTTTTAAATTTACTATTTTAATAAAAGTTGTCATAAGAATTTAGTTATTTCAATAAAATGTAATGAAATTCGTGGCAGGAATTAAATTATTTTTACAAGTAATAACATTTTTCAGATGAATTCAATTATTTAAAAAAAATTTGATAAAATTTGTTATAAGAATTATTTTCATAAATTTTTTGCAAGAATTTAATTACATTTTACGAATATAATGAAATTCTTCGTTGAAATTCAATTATTAAAAAAAAATTTAATAAAATTCTACCTAAACCTTTAAATACTTTCATAAAATAATAAAAATTTCATAGGAATTAAATTATTTACAAAGTTTTTATAAATTTCTTCGCAATCATTCAATTTTCTTCATAATAAAGAATACAATTTTTACATGGATTCAATTATTTTCGTAAATAATAAAATTTTTTTAGGAATTCAATTATTTTCATAAATAACAAAACTCATTGCAGAATTTCAATTAATTTTAATACAATTTTAATCAAATTTCTCGAAAAATGTAATTATTCTTAAAAATTATAGTAAAATTCGTCCAAAGAATTTAATTATTTAAAAATTTGTTGATAAAATTTTTAATGGGAATTGAATTCCAAGAAACATGCAATTATTCAATAAATTGTTTTTTTGTTTTTAAATAATTGAATTCCAGTAGAATTTTCTAATAAAAATTGATTTAAAAATGGATTTGAGTAAAAATTTTAGATTATAATAATTGAATATTAAAAGCATTAGGCGTGAATTTTTAGAAATAATTAAATTTAAAAAAGTTTGAATTGGAAATTTTTGAAAATCTGAATTTTTTATTTTTTTAACTAACAATTCCGTGGAATTAATTTGTTTGAAAAAGTTTAATTGACAATTTTTTTAAATTGTAAACAAATAAATTTGAAAATTCTCAAAGAACTTTTTCAAAAATTATTAAAAATAATGCATTTTATAGAACAATTTTAGTTAAAAAAACACGAAAAAAAATTTTAATTTTGGAAAAGTTACAAATTATTGCAGAAATTCAATTATTTTCTACAGTAATAACATTCTTTGCAAAAATTAAATATTGTTCAAATATAATAATATTCTTCTTAGAGATTCAATTACTTTCATAAATTAATAAAATTTTTCACATAATTTCAATTATTTTTAATACAATTTTTAGTAAATTCTTCGAAAACTGTAATTATTTTCAAAAATTTTTTAAAAATTCTTCAAAAGAATTCAATTATCAATTATTTTTAAAAATTCATGCTTTTATGCTTTTAATATATTCATTAATATTCATTTTTAAATAAATTTTTATTGGGAAATTCTACGAGAATTCAATTATTTAAATTGTTTTTTTTTGTATTTAAAAAAAATAATTGAATTGCAGTAGAATTTTCTAATAAAAATTGATTTAAAAATGAAAATTAATAAATAATAATTGAATATTAGAAGCAATATAGCTTGAAGTTTTAGAAATCATTGTATTTTGAATTTAATTTTTTTGAAACTGATTTATTGATTTTTTTAAAAATTATTTTAAAGTTTTTATTTCTTAATATTTTTTTAATTGAAGAATTTCGAGCCCTGGATTTAGAAATAAAAAAGAGTGAATACAAAATTTAATACTGAAATTAAAATTGTCTAATTTAAATTAACAATTTAAAATGGAAACTACTTACAATATTTAAAATAATAATTATTAACAAAATTAATAATACTGTTAAAATTAATTCAATATTTTTGGAAGCCATAAAATGATATAAATAAAAGATGTTTTTGTTAATTAATAGGTAAAATAATTAATAGGTAAAATAATTAATAGGAAAATAAATATTATTTGAGATGATTAAATATTTACTCGGATGAAATAAATATTTATTTGAGATGATTAAATATTTACTTGGACGAACTAAAATTATTCTTAAAATGATTAAACTACTAGTTGGACCAACTAAATATTTATTTATGAAATGATTAAATATTTGCTTGGACGAAATAAATATTTATTCGATAATATAGTTGAGTAATCGCGAATGAAGTGTAAAGCTGTGTATAAAGAAAGAATTAAATTTATTTCGAGCGAAAGATATTATAAAATATTGAAAGTTGTCGTCTTCAGGCATTAGATTATTAATTCTTATTTTACTTGTCCATTGAATTGAAAAGAATTTTACGAAACTTTATGTATATATAAATGTAAATGACAATTTATTTGTCGCCGCACTGTTTAGGGAGTTATCTACGTCATGATGAGAGAAAAAGAGAGAAAGAGAGAGAGAGAGAGAGGCATCGTTTACAAGAATGGAGGTCTTGCACGTGGCGATAGGACCACGTGGGCCTTTTGCCTGCGTCACCGACCGAACCGACACCCCATCATAATTATTGATTGAGGGTGGCCATGGTCGTTTCCATGGTAACGTTTCTTTTACCTGTACGCCTCGTATACATGATCGTCCACCTATATTCAACGACATATAACAACACAACATAACTTCCCATACCTGTGCCCTCTCTGATATGGGGCTGTCCCTTGTGTGTTTCACCTGTCTCACCAACCGTACAGCCCAGTTTTGCATCTCATACACACATAAATATACTGTTTTCTATAATGTTACACACTCTCTCTCTCATCTCATTCGCTCAGAATCTCATCTCCCCACATTACCTCACCACCTTTTCAAAGCTAAAGAAATTACACGGAAACCTGAGCTAATTGCATGTATTATATATATCTATATGATGAGTTCTTTTCTTTTATGTTCGCTCGACTTTGTTTTCGCCTTCAATTTCATACGGGAAAAAAAATTTTATTATATTTATATTATATATATATATATGTGTAACTAGAGACGAGAAACTGACAATCGATTTTTTAAAGGGTGAATAACACCCGATTCGAGTTATCATCATTCGAGCATTCAATGTCGATGTTTTCTTCTTTTCTTCTCAATTTTTTTCTTGATATAGTCAAGTTTGAATTTGGAAGTGTGCGCTTGTTTTTAAAGAAAATATTTTTCACAAAATTTCTATCCTTTCTTTATTTGTATTTTTTTCCAAAGAAGGTTTAAAGGAATTTTTATTAATAATTGAATTTTCATTTATGGCAAATAAAAAAAAAAATCTGAACTTTCAAATGAAGGAAATTTCATTCTTTCTTCTTTGAATTAAATTTTTTTACCGCCTGATTTTGCGTCAGTGGCAAAAAAAAATTAATTGTACGAATTTCAAAGTTTCTAAATGTAAAATTCTAATTTTTAATTTCTATTGCAATCAGTAATTTTATGAAAATATTTTTAATAAGTAATATTATTTAAAAATATTTTTAATAAGAAATATCGTATAAAAATATTTTTAATAACAAATAATTTGTGAATTTAAACGTCAAAAACTGGTGAATTATGATTCACAAGTTTTTATAATTTTATAAATAAATTTTTTTATTTTCATATTAAATGTAACTAAATTTTTGTTAAAAATTTAGTTTTTCGTGTTATTTTTTATTTCTATTGCAATCAGTAATTTTATGAAAATATTTTGAAAAAAATATTGTATAAAAACATTTTTTATAACAAATAATTTGTTCATTTAAACGCGTTAAAAACTGTTGAATTATGATTCACAAGTTTTTATAATTTTATAAATAAATTTTTTATTTACACATTAAATTTAACCAAATTTTTGTTAAAAAATTATTTTTCTTTTTAATTTTTATTAAATTATTAGTTTTAAATTTATTTAATTTAATTAATTTTTTATATTAAAAATTTTAATATAATTTTTCGCAAGAATGCAATTATTTTCTTAATAAATAATATTCTTCACAGAAGTTTGATTATTTTTAAAAATTTTAATAAAATTATTTAAATGAATTCAATTATTTTCAAAAATTTGGATAAAATTCTTTATAAAAATTCAATTATTTTTATTGCAAATTTTAATTACATTCCTGGAATGAAAATGATTATTTTGAAAAATGTTAATATAATTTTTTGCAAAAATTCAATTATTTTCATAAATAATAAAATTCTTCGTAGCAATTTCATAAACAAAAAAGAAAATTAATTAAGAATTACATTTTACAATTGCATTTTACAAATGTAAAATTCTGATTTTTAATTTCTATTGCAATCAGTAATTTTATGAAAATATTTTTAAAAAGAAATATCGTATAAAAATATTTTCTATAACAAATAATTTGTTCATTTAAATGTTAAAAACTGGTGAATTATTATTCACAAGTTTTTATGATTTTATAAATACATTTTTTATTTTCATATTAAATTTAACCAAATTTTTGTTAAAAATTTAGTTTTTCTTGTTATTTTTTTATTAATAAGTTATGCACTTTTAATTTATTTAATTTCTTATATTCAAAATTTTAATATAATTTTTCGCAAGAATGCAATTATTTTTAAAAATGTTGATAAAATTCTTTATAAAAATTCGATTATTTTCATTGCAAATTTTAATTACATTCCTGAAAGGAATTTGATTATTTTCGAAAATTTTAATAAAATTTTTTGCAAAAATTCAACTATTTTCATAAATAAAATTCGCATCAGTTTGATTATTTTTAAAAGTTTTTTAAATAAAATTCTTGGTAAGAATTAAATTATTTTCATAAATAATATAATTCTTCGTAAAAATTAAATTATTTTCAATAAATAATAAAATTCTCCGCAGAAATTCAATTCAATATTTCAAATAAAAAAATTTTTTTTTAAATTTTTTATCTGTAGTTTTATTTATAACAGGTTTTAATAAATTTTAATTAATAATTCAAATTTTCATTTATATATTAAATTTAATCAAATTTTTATTATTCAATAAAGTTCTGAACGTTCAAATAAACGAAATTTTATTTCTTGTTCGAATTAAATTTTTGGACAATAATTTTGCGTCACTATATTAAAAAAATTAATTAGAAATTACAAAATTTCTAACTGTAAAATTTAAATTTTTAAAGTTTATTCCAATGAATAATTTATGAAAATATTTTTAATAAAAAATATTTTAAAGTGTTTTTAATATAATAGTATATATGAAGATACTTTTAATAAAATATATGAGAAATGTTTTCAATAAAATAATATATGAAGATATTTTAATTATAAAAAATATTTTGTTTTTTTGAACGTACAAAACTTGTGGATCATAAATTTTTATTTACATTAAATTTAATCAAATCTTTATTAAAAATTGCTGTTTAATTTTTTGTAATTAATTTTAAATTAATTTAGTTAATTTAATTAATTTTTATTTATATCGAATTTGCATTGAACATAATTTATGGTTGATAGAATTTTTATTTGTAATCGTATTTGCCGCGGTATTTTCTTATTAGCCGGTGAATTTACATTTAACAGAATTTTAAAGTAACAGAAAAAATCGTTATCACGAAGAATCGAACCCAGGTCCTGGGTGTTGCTAATACAATGGCGAAACCAATCAGCCATCACACACGTAATTTTATGTTATAATTTTGAAAAATTTAAAAAGTAACATTTTTTTCTTTTCCTATTAATTGAATAATACATTTTTGTTCAATCGAATTGTTTCATTCAGTAAAAACTTTGATTTAAAGAAAAATAGAAATTCCCTTTATATTTCCTTCATCGTTTAAATATAAATTCGATTCTTGAATATTCCATATTTAAATTTACCAACACAATTTTCTTCACATTGTGAATTTCCTTTCTAAAAGTTTTGAGACACTTTTTCTATTAAAAAAACAAAAGTTGTGAGTAAAAGTAGACATGGCTTTTTTTAAATAACTTATTGAAATATATGTATATAAAAAAAAGAAAAAATACATATATATATTTAAGATATTTCTGGAATGTGACAGTAAATATCGTTGAATAGTTTTGTAAAAATGAAATGCAGTTAATTCTATACATTATCACTTGGTGGAAGTGAGAGAAAATAAAAAATAATAATGAAAAAAAAAGAAGAAGAATGAAAAGAAAAAAACGAAAAACATGAATAAAAGTGAAAAGCGTGTGTATATGTAGCATGTCGAACTAGAAGGCATTTTATTCGACTCAATTGCACAGAGAAGATAACCAGCATTGACGAGAATGATGTCTATGTCATTTACCCTTTTTTACAAACGTGAGGCTTGAGAAAAGTACATATAATCCTATTGGATTTTTCTACTTCATTGAATTCTGAAATGGTTCGAAAGTTTTATACTCTTTCTCACTCTCACTCTCTCTCTCTCTCTCTCTTTTTGATAAATTAAAATCAAGAAAAATTTTTAGACAATAACCTCTTTTCTGACAAGTAATTTTTTATAAAAATTTGGGGTTTCTGAAAAAATTGGAATTATATTTTAATCAAATAGTCGATATTAGTTGTGTTTTAGAAATTTATTCTTTTAAAAAATATAAATTTATTTTGAACAAATATTTATTTAATAAATTTTTTATTTAGATTAAATGTGAAGTCTTTAGTTGAACCAATAATTTCTGAACATGTTTGAAGCAAATTATGCTTAATTGGTTTAAATATAAAAACTTATTTCATTAAAATAAAATTTCTTTGATACAAATAAAAATTAGTTGATGTAACTAAAAATTAGTTGACATAAATAAAAACTACAAATAAAAACTATATTTTTGATACAAATAAAAACTATTTTGGTACAAATGAAAACTATTTGCTACCAATAAAAACTATTCGATTTAAATAAAAACTATTTGATTTAAATAAAAAGTATTTGCTACAAATAAATATTTATTTGATAATAGTAACTTCAATACAGTAGAACCTCGATTATCCGAACCTCTGTTATCCGAAACCTCTATTATCCGAACCGAAAATCATTTTATCCGAATTTCTATTATCCGAACTTTTTTTTGGCTATCCGAATTTTAAAATTTATTTTCTCTATTTATTTTATTACTTATGTTTGTTTATGCCAAAAAAGTCTTAAAAAAATCATATATTGTGTTTTATTAATATATTATTATAAATTAATATATATACTTATATATCTTTGAAAAATGTATTAAATTAAATATGTACATATAGTTCAACTGTCCAATTTTTTTACTTTAATTATGAAAAACATTAAAACCTCTATTATCCGAATTTTCGATTATCCGAATCAGGCCGTGCCTAGGTTAGTTCGGATAATCGAGGTTCCACTGTATTTCATATTTTTTTGATATTCATAGAAATTTTCTTCAGTGCAAAACATCACGAATAGGAGAATCAATTTTTTTTATCGCTGTTACTTCAGTTTTTTTCTCTATTTGCCTAAAAAAATAAAACTTGAATTCAAATATATTTTTTTTTTTTGAATTTTGTAAAAAGATTAAAAACGGTTAAATTTTCTGTCACATTAAAATAGAATATTAAGAAATTTAATTACATTAGAAATTCTATTAATGAAAATTCAATAAATTATAGAGAATCGGTTAAGTACATAATATAACTTTGTTTTGATAAAAAATTCCACTGTTTGTCAATTTGGTTTAGTCAAAAAATTCTGTTTAACTTTGACCTATATATGAAAAATTCGATCGATCACTATACTGAAAATCGTGATTATCAATGAATAATTTATTCATTCGTCGTGGGGCAGTTTCTTTAATGCTTGTAACTTAGAGTATTTTTCTTTTACGAAAAGAAAGAAAAATTTAACTGTTACTATTTCATAGTAAAATTTAACCTATTTTTTTCTTCTTTTTTTAATTTCTACATAATGTCATAAAAGATATTAACAAACAATTAATTTTTAGAAGCCAGAGTAAATTTTATTATAAAAATGAAAAAAAAATTTTTTACTATAAGAAAGTAAAATTTAACTGTTACTATACTTTCATAGTAAAATTTAAACTATTTTATTAACTTTTCTTTTTTCTTCTTTTTATATATATATTTAAATTTCTAAATAATATTAAAAGTAATTTAACAAACAATTTTTATTATTGGCGAAGTAAATTTTATTATAATGAAAAATTTTATTATAAAAAAATTGTTGGGATAAAGTTAATTAATGGTAAAATCTACTGTAGAATTAGTAAAAGCTGAGAGAAAAAATTAACAAAAATTTCAAACAGTTTGCTTTATTTTGCAAATTTTACTAGCAACTCGGCTAACTTTTTACTTCATTTTTAAAATAAAATTAGCAATTTTAAAAATAGTAGAATTTAAAAATTTTTAATTCAAATTTTTGTTGAAATTACAAATAATTGCAGAAATTCAATTATTTTCAAAAGTAATAAAATTTTTCTTATAAAATTCAATTATGTACAAAATTTAAAAAAAATTCTCGTCAAAATCCCAATTATCTTTGTAAATAACAAAACTTTGCCCAAAGTTCAATTATTTTTAAAAATGACAATAAAATTCTTGTCCTAATTTCAATTATTTTCATTATCTACTATTTTAATAACATTTTCCGAAAAGAATTCAATTATTTAAAAAGAAAATTTAATAAAATTGTACATACACAGTTAATTATTTTCAAAAATAATAAAAATTCCACAGAAATTCAATTATTTTCATTAATTTTTAATTATTATAAATTATTATAAGTTGTTTAATTTAAAAAAGGTTTCAATTTGAATTTTTTGAATGTCTTAATTTCTGTGAAAAATTAATAATAATTAAATTTTTATTAAAAAAAGAAGTTATTGATGTTTTCAAATAATTTTACAATTAAAGGAATTCATATAAATGTAACATAACATTTTTTTGAGTCAAATTGTTTCCTTTATTTTTTAAAAATATAAAAAGTTTCAAGTTCATTTTCAATTAAAATTTGTAATGGACAAATAGAATTTATAAACATTTTTTTCCTTTATTTTTAAGAAACTTTGAATTTTATTCAAATTTTTTTTCTTTTTTTTATTTTATTATAATTAAAAAATAGAAATTATGTAAATTATTTCCTTATAAAAATTGAAAATTTTCTACAAAAATCTTAAGAGACGGGATTATCTAAAGTTTTTTTTCCCAAAAGAAAAAAATGAGTTTGTAAAAAATATTGTTAATGAGAAATTAAAAATATGCATAAAATGGGTAGATATATTTCCTACTTCTTAATCAAAATTTTTTAACAATTAACAATCTTCTAGTATTTTTTATAAATAAAAACAAAAGAAATTTTTATTTTAAACAAATAAAATTTATTATAGAAAAAAGCATACAATAAAATAAAAAAAAATTTTAATTGAATTTTGGAAAAATTATAAATGATTGCATAAATTCAATTTTTTTTAAAAAATATAAATTCTTTTCCAAAATTCAATTATTTTTAAAATTTTTAATAAAATTCTTGGCAAATTTCAATTTTTTAAACAATTTTAATAAAATTTATGGCAAAATTTCAATTATTTTCAAAAATTTTCCTCAATTTCATATGAATTCTATTATTTAGAAAATTCTTTATGAGAATTCAATTTTAAGAAATAGGCATTTAATTATTCAATAAATTATTTATTTTTGCATTTAAATAATTGAATTCTCGTAGAATTTTCTAATAAAAATTGATTTAAAAATGAATTTCAGTTAAAATTTTAGATTTGAATATTTATGATTCAAATTATTCAAATATTCAAATAATATTTGAATATTGAAATCATTATGGCATGAATTTTAAGAAATAATTGTATTTTGAAAAGGTTTCAAATTAAATTCTTTAAAAATCTTAATTTTTCATATACTTGTAACTAACAATTCTGTAGAATTAATTATTTTGAAAAAGTTTAATTGAATTTTTTTCTGAAATTATTTGAAGTGTTTATTTTTTAATACGTATTCAATTGAAGAATTTCTGAATAATTGAAATTTCGTAAAATTGAATTGTAAACAAATTGATTTGAAAATTCTCAAAGAACTTTTTCAAAAATTATTAAAGATAATTGATTTAAAGAAGAATTTTATTTAAAAATTCTAGAAAATAATAATTGAATTAAAATGATGAAAATAATTTTGAAAAAATTACAGTAAAAATATTCCTATTATATAAAATAATGATCTTATCACTTGGTTATCTTTAATTTCTTCATGTTTTATAATAAATATTCTTATAAGTTGTTAAATTTCAAAAAGGTTTGAATTTGAATGTTTTGAAGAATTTTAATTCCTGTGGAAAAATAATAATGATTAAATATTTATTTAAAAAAGAAGTTATTGATGTTTTCGAATAATTTTACAATCGTTTTTAACAAATAGAAATTTTATAAATATTTTTCCCAAAATAAATTTAAAATTTCTTAAACAAAATTTGATTTATAACATTTTTTTTACTTTAAACTTGTACTTTTGTTTATGAATTGTAATTGAGAAGCAGAAAATGTGCAAAATATTTTCTACTTTCTAATTTTAATTTTGCAACAATTGTTTAATTTTTTTTTAGAAAAAGAAAAAAAAAGCTTCATATATTCGATTTGTCAAACAATTAAGTTTTTCATAAAAAAGGATAATATTTTGCAGGATTTACATTTGTTAATTACCTAAAACGTTTGTTACAAAATGCTAATTTTTTTAGAAACAAAGAAATAATGAATAATAACATTAATAATTTTTTTAGATTAATAAAAATATTTTTGAATTTTTTGAAAAATAAAGATAATATTGTTAAATTAAAAAAGTGTGGACAGACTGGACAGAATACGATGATTTTTTATAGTTAATAATAATAATTAATTAATAATAATTACACTGAAGAATTATTTGATTAAATTTACCGATTACTTGTCTATTATCAAATGAATATTTACTTGAATCAAATAAATTTTTCTTTAATGTATATTATTATTAGATTAGAATAATAATATAGTAATATTACGTTACTATTATTTTATTATTATATTATTTTTTTTTTTTAGAATACTATTAGAATAATTATAAAAATGCCTTACGGAAATAGAAGAAAAAAAAGCGTTTCTATAAATATTATTTATTATTTATCAATGCACGTAATTAGTATATAGAATATTTGATTTGAAAATGTAATTAGAGTTAAAGAAACTTTAAAGGTATATACACACACGCACAAATGTATATAATATTAAAAATAGAAAAATATTTGTAGCCTCTGCTCTCTTTAGATTGTTGAACTTGAAAACAACACACGCGAAATACCACTAGAATTGCAGAGGGTTATATATTTAAATTTCTGCTCCTTTAAGCTACAGAAACTTATTTCTAAAGCTACTACAAGAATTTATAGATACGAGTAAAGTGAAAATAGAAACATGCAATTAGAATTCGTTGTATATTTAAAATTATTGTTCCGTTCGCGGCTATTTTCTTTTTCAAGCTCATCGCCTATACCCTTAAAAATTGCTTTATAGAACATTGTCAAAAAAAAAAAATTAATAGATTAAAAATTCATTTTTTAAATGAATTATTATAATTTGTCTTCAAGATTTTAAGATTTTATTTTATTACGCACATGGAGTAAAATGTGTGTGAAATTGAAAGTTTCCATATTTTTAGATTTGGAGAGAAATTGTTTTTATTGACGCATATAACAATATAACTATGCTTATTGTGAGTGAGTTTATTATATTTTTAATAATGCTTTCATTTTTAACGTACGCATGTACAAAGCTCTATCGATTGAGACTATGATTCGAATGACGTCATTAGCTTTTCCGTATTGTATAATACAATATATTGTGAAACCTCAAGTTTCAACTTGGAAATTTCTTTCATAAATTTAATATATATGTGTATGTATTACAGTCGATGGAAAAAGTTCAGAAAAGGAGAACATTTTTTTAAAACTACTTATACTATATTAATATTTTATTATCAATTATCTATATTTCATTCAAATTACCGTCATTTTTAGTATAATATTCATTATTTGTGTTTTGAAACTACAGGAAAAAATATTAAATCTGAATTTCAGAATTTTTTCGGTGCTCAAAATGATATTTTCCAACTCGATCTTTGAAGGAATAAATTAAAATGTATATTTTAGTGTTGCCAGTGATAAAAAGCGGTTTTAACCTTCACCATATGTTTTCTATAGGTCAGGGAAAAGTCGCAGGAAAAGGGAAATTGTTCAGGAAAATCGAGGAATTTTATGAAAATTAAGCTGAAAAAATATCAAGTTTCTATATAGTTAATGCTTTATGTAATCTTTCTTTCTTTTGTGTCCTTCGAAAATGTTGAAATCTTCAATTATCCTTGAATTTCTTTTCTGCGCCTTAAAAACATTAAAATCACCATTAATTTTAAATTAAAATCTTGAAGTTCACTGAAAAAAAAGATATTCATGTTTTGAGAGGAAAATTCCTCTTCTAAAATACTTTTGAATTTTTTTCTTGAATTAGGAATATTATACTTTTCAATGGAGAGTATTTCCTCTTATTTTGATAGAAAATACTCTTTAGTAGAGAATAATTGCACTAAAAAATAATTGAAATTTGGAAGTTACAATTCAAATTTTTGACTTTAGTTATTATTTGAAAAGATTAAAAATTAAAAATTTCCAAAGTAATTGAATTCAAAACAAATTGCGTTTGTGTTTGAATTTACTTTTCCGGAAAAGCTCAAAATTTTCATACTTTTCCAAAATATGGTCCAAAACTGTAAAATAGGCTATTTTTTACCAACTTCAAAGACAAAAAACTTCATGAAGCCCACGCTAACTTTCAAAATAATTTCCAATGATAATCGTTTATTTAGTGATGCAGAATAGGAAAAGAATAAAATAAAATAAAAATTGACACAGGTCAGGGAAATCAGAGAATTCAGGGAAAAGTCAGGGAATATTATCAAAAGTACTGGAAAAATATTCAATTTTTAGAATTCATAAAAAAATTCTGAATTTTTTTTAAAACTTATTTTGCTGATAATTTTCTTTAAAAATTCAAAAAAATTGAATTTTCTAATTTTTGTAAATAAAATAAAATTTTTTATTTTCAAGCAATAACTTCTTCACAGAAATTCAATTATATTTTCAATATAATTTTAATAAAATTACTTAAAAGAATTCAATTATTTTAAACAATTTTTATATGTAATTCTTTATAAGAATGCAATTATTTTCAATCATGTTTTATAGTTATGAAAAATTTAATTTATAGTTTTTGCAATTTTTAATATTTTTAACTAACAATTCTATGGAATTAATTTTTTTGAGAAAGTTTAATTGCGGATTTTCTTAAAATTGTAAGCAAATGAATTTAAAAAATTCTCAAAGAACTATTTCAAAAATTATTAAAAATAATGCATTTATAGAAGATTTTTAGTTAAAAACACGAAAAAAATTTAATTTTGGAAAAGTTACAAATTATTGTAGAAATTCAATTATTTTCAACAGTAATAATATTCTTTGCAAAAATTAAATATTGTTCAAAAATAATAAAATTCTTCTTAGAAATTTAATTATTTTCACAAATAATAAAACTCATTGTAGAATTTTAATTATTTTTAATAAAATTTTAATCGAATTTCTCGAAAAATGTAATAATTGTTCTTAAAAATTTTAGTAAAATTCGTCGAAAGAATTCAATTATTTAAATAAATTATAATTATTATTTATTTTATAGAATTCTTTATAAAAATTCAATTATTTTCATTTCAAATTTTAATTATATTCCTGGAAAGAAAATGATTATTTTAAAAAATTTTAATATAATGTTTTGCAAAAATTCAATTATTTTCATAAATAATAAAATTCTTCGCAGCAATTTGATAAACAAAAAAAATTAATTACGAATTACAAACTTTCGAAATATAAAATTCTGATTTTTAATTTCTATTGCAATCATAGTAATTATATAAAAATTTTTTAAAAAGAAATATCGTATTAAAATATTTTTTATAACAAATAATTTGTTCATTTAAACGTTGAAAACTGGTGAATTATGATTCACAAGTTTTTTTAATTTTATAATGAATTTTTATAAATAGATTTTTTTTACATATTAAATGTAAACAAATATTTGTTAAAAATTTAATTTTTCTTGTTATTTTTCATTAAGTTATTAATTTTTAATTTATTTAATTTAATTAATTTTTATATTCAAAATTTTAATATAATTTTTCGCAAGAATGCAATTATTTTCAAAAATGTTGATAAAATTCTTTATAAAAATTCGATTATTTGCATTGCAAATTTTAATTACATTCCTGACAGGAATTTGATTATTTTGGAAAATTTTAATATAATTTTCTGCAAAAAATTTTCACAAACAATAAAACTCATTGCAGAATTTCAATTATTTTTAATACAATTTTAATCGAATTTCTCGAAAAATGTAATTATTCCTAAAAATTTTAGTAAAATTCGTCGAAAGAATTCAATTAATTAAAAATCTGTTGATAAAATTCTTTATGGGAATTGAATTTCAAGAAACATTCAATTATTCAATAAATTAATTATTTAATTAATTTTTATGTTTATTTTTATTTATTTATTTTTTTTATTTTTTTATTTTTTTTTTTAATTTTAATTTTTTATTTTATTTATTTAATTTTCTAATAAAAATTGATTTAAAAATGAATTTCAGTTAAAAATTTAGATAATAATTGAATATTAAAATCATTATAGCATGAATTTTTAGAAATAATTGAATTTTGAATTTAATTTTTTTGAAACAGTTTAATTGAATTTTTTAAAAATTATTTTAAGTTTTTATTCTCTAATATATATTTAATTGAAGAATTTACGAATAATTGAATATTGTAAACAAATGAATTTGAAAATTGTCAAAGAACTTTTTCGAAAATTATTAAAAATAATCAATTTAAAGAAGAATTTTAGTTTAAAATTCATGAAAATAATAATTGAGCACGGAGAAAAATATAAAGTAACTTTTACTACTTTTATGGTAAAAAATTTCCGGTAAAGTATTTCTGGTTGGAGTAAATTTTGTTACGTTCGAAGTAAATATTTGTAAAACTTAGTGAAATTTACTTCGAACGTAGAAAAATTTACTCCAAAAGTAGTAAAAATTACCAGAAATACTTTACCGGAAATTTTTTACTATAAAAGTAGTAAAAGTTACTTTATATTTTTTTCCGTGAATTGATAATGATTTTATCACTCGGTCATCTTTAATTATTAGAAAACATGAAGAAATCGATGACTTATCGATATATCTTCATGTTTTATAGTTATGAAAAATTTAATTTCTAGTTTTAAGTATAAATTTTTCTCTTCTTTGACTCGGAATGGTTATATTTTTGTCAGTAATTTATTGGTCCATAATTTTTCCTTTTTGGTCCGTAAAGTCCGTATTTTTAAATACTTTCAATGGTTCGAGCCCTGCCATAGGTCAATATTGCCCCTCTTTCTTTAGATATTTCCCCCACTCGAAAAAAAAATTTTTATTTCATTAAACTTTCAAGACTCATCTCGAATTTTTTGTTTCTTATCAAAGTTTTGATGCGATTATTGGAGTGTTTAGAACTTGAAGTACATATTTGTGGCGTGGATTTTCTTCGGATGCTCTTATCATGAATTTGTCGAAAAAGCATTAGCAGTGGCGGGTTTCGGCTTCTTCTTCTTCATCTTCTTCTTCTTCTTCTACTTGAAAGTTTTGAGGCGATACAGCACTCGAGACTTTGAACGGATAACTGTGGGGGGGGGGGGGGGGGTTTGGGGTGGAAGGGAATGGTTGAAAAAGGGGGCTTTGGGGAGACGCGGGGGCCTGTTGAGCGCGTAAGGTGACGGTGTTGAGGGGTGTGGGGGAGGGCTGTTGCGACGCCGGGCGTCCGGTGATCGCGCCTTAAATGGTTCGACGCCGCACGCGCCCAACAGCTGCCAGCTCGACTTTCTCGCTTCTCTTCTCTTTACTTCTTCTCCCTTTATATACATAAACGCACTCACGCACATGTTCTTTAGCAGTTAAATGGAAAAATTCTCGAAACTCAGTTTTTCCTATTTTTTTTTCTTCTTCTTCTTTTTTTTTTTTTGGAAGTCTTGGTGAAATTTGTCCCTCTTTTTCTATAAAAGGGAAAATATTGCAACTTGACGTTGGATTATTTTTCAAAAATATTAAAAAATATTAAATTAAATTTAATATTTAGTATTAAAAATATTAAAATTAAAAATTTTTTTTATTTGAATTTATTTTGCGCATTAACGGAATAGGAATTTTTTATTATTTAATGTTATAAATTATGTCAATGCTTGAAATTTACTTTTTTTTGGTTAAAAGAGATTTGTTTAAGCTGTGTCCGGAAATTGCGAAGAAAGTTACTGTTACTATACTTTTATGGTAAAATTTAAATTATTTATACACTTTCTGGACATTTTTACCAGTTTTTACTATTTCTACCATCAATTTGACTCTAAATGAAAATTTTCTTAAATCTAAAAAGTCAAAATTAATTTTTACTTTTAAACTATTTGTAATTTGTACACATTTTTCACAATTTTTACTATTTTTAAATTGAAATATTATTAAAACTTTGAATTTAAAAACTAAAGAATGTTAAAATTCATAAACTCAAAAATTAAAATTTTTTAGAAAAATTCTTAAATAATTGAAATTTTGTAAAATTATTTTAAAAATAATTGAATTTTTTATAGAATTTTATTAAAGTTTTTGAAAATAATTGAATATTTTTTTTTGGGAGGAGGGTTAAAAATTGCAAATTAAAAATGCAAATAAAAAAAAAAATAAAAAATAAAAAAATGCAAATTGCATTTGAAAAAAATTGAAATTTGGAATATTTACTGTTAAAATTTGTTACTTTAGTTAGATTTAAAAAGATTTAGAATTAAAAATTTTGTGAAATAAAGTTTAAAATAAAATTTTATTCAATATTGTTTATTTTATAATAATAAATAATATTAATTAATTAAAATTATTAAAAATATTGAATTTTAAAAAATTAGAAGCTTATTTTCATTTTTAAATTTACCTTTAAGGGCATTTGAACCATTATGACGTCACACTTTGTGCAAAACATGTGTTTGAAAACTGTGACGTCATCATGGTTCAAATGCCCTTAAAGATGTTTCATTAAAATTTTTGATAATTCAATTATTTTCAAAATTTGCAATTAAAATTCTTCAAAAGTTGATTTTCGAAAATTGTAACAAAATACTTTAAATAAATGAATTATTTTCAATCAAATTTTACAAAATTTTTAATATTCAAAAACAATTTCTGAAAGATTTGTTTTATAGTAATTTTTTGCATTATAAAAATCAAAATAAGTTGCAGTTCTTTTTACTAAAAATTGTGGTATTTTGTTTCAATGTTTGGAAGAAAAGTCGAAAAAGTCTCAATTTTCTTAATTTCCCTGACAAAAAATTTTTTTTCCTAACCTTTACCTGATTTAACTGACAAAAATTTTGTTTTAATGTTTCATGGATATTCTATCAATTATCACCTGGAAATCATAGAATTTTATAAGGAGAAATTTGTAAAAACCCTGTTTAAATATATTTAAACTGAAAAAAAAATTTATTTGATTCAAATAACCGATTAATTGACTATTATCAATTAAATATTTACTTGAATCAAATAATATTTATTGGAGTGAATTAAAAGGTATTTGAACCAATAATATCAGCTATTTGAAGCAAATATATGAACTGAACCATTTAATTGACTCGAATAAATATTATTTGATTCAATTAAATATTTAATTGATAATAGTCAATTAATCGGTTATTTGAATGAAATAAATTTTTTTTCCGTGTATCAAAATAGGAAAATTGAATAATATGAAAAATGAAAATCAATACACGAAATGTATAGGATATTGTTTTGCATGTGTATATATCGTTTATCTATCATAATTCTTATATAGTCTATAAGTAAATTAGTCAGAGAACGATTAGATCATTTTGCATGATGCTGCGGCATCAGCAATTTATAATCTCTTTTTGAAAAATGCTGGTTTGATAATGATGTTTAAGACGGCAAAGAACGTTACGCATACCTTCAAGAATCGACCCTCTCTATTTTTCCTCTCTGACACACATGCTACGTTTTTTTTGTCTCTCTTTCTCTCTCATTTTGACTCTCTTTTGCGAGTGTTGGCTGAAATCTCCTTCTCTCTCTCTCTCCCAGCTTCATTTTACACTCATCTCATTCCCACCTAGAGGCTTCCATTCTGTTTCTCTGTATTCTCTCCTCATAACCTCGGTGTCGCATTTCAAGCACTGCGCCGTATACAGTAGTATAGATCTCTGAAAGAGAGGAAAAAGGAGGCTAGGGAGTATATAGCACATGATTGCCACGGCTACAGGTTATACTCTCTTCATATTTATCTGTGTGCTTCTGGGTGTGTGTGTGTGTGTGAATGTACACACATGAAACCCAAAGCCACAATCTCCGGCACAAACGCAGACGTTGTACTATAACGTCTATATACACTATATACTTTTTGTGTCTGGATTCAATGACTAGAAATTGATGATAATTTTGAATCACCTCTCTCAGAAAATTACACTTTTGATTTATGACACGTTTATATAAAGCAATAATAATTTAATGTCATTGAGAAATTTTATTTATTACATGTACATTGTCATTTTTTTTTTATTCTTTCTTCTTCTGGGTTTGGAAAATAATCGAAAATAATTATACTTTTTTTTATTATTTTTATTCACATTTTTTAGTTTCTAAATTCAAATTAGCGAACAGTCTTTAAAAATTAAAAAAAAATTTTTTTTTTAAATTTTCTTGAAAGTTACTCTTTTAATAGTTTTTTTAAATAAAATTTTATTTTTTATTTTTTATTTTTTATTTTACTAACCGGGAAATTCGGGAAATAGCCGGTAATTTAATTTGACCGGGAAAAACCGGGAATAAGCCAGGAATTTTATGCCAAACCTGGAATTTTTTTCACCAAATTAAAAAAAGTTTTATTATTTTAATTTGTTTTTAAAAAATCGCTTTTTATTTCAATTCTTATAGATATTTATACACGGAGAGAGAATATATATTAAATTTTGTAAAAATATTTTCAAATTGGGGAAAAAGTGCGACAAAGCGAAATTTTGATATCAAAAAATACTAAACTTTAAAAAAACTTATGTGAAATTTAGTATAATTATATCAAATATCAAGAATATTAATTAAATTCTAATATAACTTTACTAAATTTCATATAAGTTTTTTTAAAGTTTAGTATTTTTTGATATCAAAATTTCGCTTTGTCGCACTTTTTCCCCAATTTGAAAATATTTTTACAAAATTTAATATATATTCTCTCTCCGTGTACTGTTCTCTAAATTTAAATTAGTTAGAAATAATTAATTTGATAGTAAAAAATCAGTCACTGATTCAAATATAGTAGGTAAATAAATTTTTTAAAAATTATCGAATTAATAGAAATTTTGTGAAATTCAACTGAAAATAATTAAATTTGTTAAAGAATTTCATTGAAAACTTTTTAACAAATCGAATTTTCAAAGTATTTTAATTTAATAATTGATAAATAATTGAATTTTATATAAAGAGTCACATTCTAATGTATTCATGTTTCTTAGTGCGAAGATTAATAATTCAAATTTTTATTAGTTACACTTAAACAGGGTGTCTACTAACCGGGAATTCCGGGAAAACCGGGAAATAACCGGGAATTTTATTTGACCGGGAAAAACCGGGAATTAGCCGGGAATTTTATACCGAACCGGGAATTTTTTCACAAAAATTAAAAAAGTTTTATTATTTTAATTTGTTTTTAAAAAATCAATTTTTATTTCAATTTTTATAGATATTTATACTGTTCTCTAAATTTAAGTTAGTTAAAAATAATTAATTTGATGATAAAAAGTCAGTTACCAATTCAAATATATTATGTAAATAAATTTTAAAAAAATTATGAAGTTAATAGAAATATTGTGAAATTCGACTGAAAATATGTAATTAAATTTGTTAAAGAAATTCATTAGAAACTTTTTAACAAATAGAATTTTCAAAGTATTTTAATTTAATAATAATTGATTAATAATTGAATATTATAAAGAGTAAAATTCTAATGTATTCATGTTTCTTACTGCGAAGATTAATAATTAAAATTTTTATTAGTTAATTTAAAATTAACTAAAAAAAATTAAAAATTAATAAAATTGTTTAATAAAATTGAACTTTCGCAAAATTTTTTTTAAATCTAAAAAATAAAATTGTTGTAATTTTTTAATTCTATTGTTTCAAGATAATTGAATATTTTTCTAAACAAATCATTGAAATTTTTTTACTTTTTTTGAAAAATAATTGAATTTTTTTTTTTTTCGAAATTTTTCGAAAATAATCAAGGGACCATAATTATAATTTTATTTTTAAAATTTTAAGTCCCTCTTACAGTTTTAAATCAATTTTTTGCTTCTAAAAATTATACTATTCTATTATTATTTAATATTTATAATTATTGAACTTCTCTTAAATTTTTATCATTTTAAATTTCTGAATGTTCAAATAAATGATATTTATTTATTTCTTGAGCAAATTAAATGTTTATTACATATTAAGTAAATAATTATTTATTGCTGCTTATTATTTTCAAAAATTTTAATAAAATTCTTCACAAAAATTAAATTATTTTCATAAATAATAGCATTCTTTGGAAGGATTCAATTATTTTTATAAATAGTAAAATTCTTAGCAGAAGTTCAATTATTATCAATGTAATTTTAATAAAATTGAAAAATACAATTTTCAATTATAATTATAAAGAGACACGATTATTTTTAAAAACTTGAAAAAATTCTTTGTTTAATTCAAGTAATTTCCAAGTTTTTAATTAAAATTATTGAAAAAAACATTATTTTCAAAAAATTTAATGATTTATTTATGTTTGAAATCAAATTTAAATTTAAATTTGATAAGAAAAAAAACCGGGAAAAAATTAGGATATAGCCGGGAAAAACCGGGAAATAACCGGGAATTTTGTTAAACGAAAATAGTAGACACCCTGATTAAAAGTTTTTATTAAAATTGAATTTTCGCAAAGTTTTTTTTGAAAATTCTGAAAAATAAGATTTTTGAAAGTTTTCAATTCTATTGTTTCAAGATAATTGAATTTTTATGAACAAATAATTGAAAATTTTTGAAATAATTGAAATTTTACATTCTATTACAAAAAAATAAATTCTTTTAAAGAATTTTATTTAAATTTTTCGAAAATAATCGAGAGAAGTTAGTCATCAATTAATAAAATTAATTATAATTTTATTTTTAAAAATTTCTTCGCAATATATTCAATTATTTTCATAAATAGTAAAAATCATTGCAGAACTTCAATTATTTTACAATTTTAATCGAATTCCTCGAAATATGTCATTATTCTTAAAAATTTTATTAAAATTCGTCGAAAGAATTCAATTATTTCTAGAAACTAAAAAAATTCTTCTCAAGAATTGAATTATTTCCATAAATAGCAATATTCTTCAGATTTACTAAATTCTTTTGAATATTATTTTTAAAAAAAATTCTTCACAAGAATTCAATTATTTTCCAAATTTTTAATTAAAATTATTAAAAACACATTATTTTCAAAAAAATTTTAAAGAAACTCGTCAAAAGAATTTAATTATTCATAAAAACTGTAATAAAAATTTTGGAAGCCATTTGTTGTTCGAAATCAAATAAATTTAAATTTGATGAGAAAAAAACCGGGAATTTTGTTGAACGAAAATAGTAGACACCCTACAAGCAACAACTTTAATTTTTATATAATTTCAGATTCGAAACTTTAAAACTTTCAACTTTAATAAAATTCGTCAAAATAATTCAATTATTTTTAATTAAATTCGTCGAAAAAATTTGCAATAATTCAATTATTTTCATACATACAATGAAATTCTTCACAAAAATAAATTAATAGAAATGACTATTTTTATTAGTAAAATTTACTAATTCAAAAGCAAAAATTCAGTCACTAATTGATATTACTAAAAAAATTTACTAATACAAATTTATAGAGCTAGGAATGGCATATTAAAAAATGAAAATAAAAATACTAGAATAGTATATTTTCAAATAAGCATTAATTAATTTATTTGAAAATAGAAAACTATTAGTAAAATAGTAAAAATGTACAGAAATGGGTAAACAAAACTTTTTATATTGGATATTATTACGAAAATAATAAAAGTTACTTAAGTTTTTTTGCGAATAAGTAAATTTTAATAAAAATTTGATTTGAGAAGTTTACTTTGAAAATATTGTAAAATTTACTTAAAAAAATACAGAGAAATTTTCTTTGGAAATATTGTAAGTTTAACTCTAAAATTATAGTAAAATTTACTTCAGAAATACAGTGAAATTTACTTTGAAAATATAGTAAATTTTTTTAAAGTAAATTTTTATAGTAAATAAAGTGTAATTTCCTCTGAAAATATAGAAGAATTTATTACAAAAGTATAGTAAAATAATTTTCTCCGAAATTATAGTAAAATTTATTAAAAAATACAGTAAAATTTATTTAGAAAATACAGTAAAATTTACTCGACAAGAATATAGTAAAATTTGCCCCGAAATTAAAGTAAAATTAAATGAGAAAATAAAGTGAAATTTTCTATAATTTTAGTTGACTACAATAAAAAATAATAATAATAATAATTCCAGTAATAACATTGAGTAAAAGTTACTTCGACATTAAATATAAAAATTGAACACAAAAATGTAGTCAAATTTACTGTAACTATAGTTAATTGAAATTATAGTAAAAGTTACTTCGAAATTGTAGTAAAATTTAATTTCGAAAATTTAATAAAACTTATCTTGATTATTAACTGACTATAAATAACAGTAAATTTTATTTCGAAAATGGAAGAAAAATTTATTACGAAAATATAAAATTTAACAGCATAAATGCACAGAAATTATAGAGATTTTAATTTGTAATTTAGCAGAAGTTGATTTAAATTTTTTCTTCCTGTGAACAAAATTATTGGTACGAATATCCAGTGAATTAAATTTCATATGCGGTTAAAATTTCTATATTTAAGTGAATTTTATAAAGTGGTGAATTAATATTAAAGTGAATTTTCATATCCTTATGAAATTTTAATTAACTCGGGAATTATTTAATATCAAATGCGGGAAGAATATAATGATTGGCGTATAAAAATATATGGACCAATTTTGAGAATCTTACGTTGACAAAATTCAGCCAATATTGAACCAAGTTTGAAAAAACTAATTGCTATTTAAAATATGTTGGTATATTGAGGTCAAGTTTTTTTTTTTAATAAATTTGAATTTTTCGCGACAATATTCGAAAGGGTAGTTTATTAAATAAAAAATATAAAAGGGTATTCTATAGTTTAAAATAAGTATTGTACTATTTTCATAAACTAATTATTCTATTTTTATGAATTTACTTTTATAAAAATAAATAATTGAAGAGTATATTATTTATTTTATTACTGGAGTTTTTATTTGCGATTTTTTATTTGTTTATCCGACTTTTCAAAATAAGTAGAATTTTGTCTAAAAAAGATAAATTAAATATTTCATTTAATTTGTAAATTTAGTTTTTACATTCATATTAATGCGCCAATTATTCATTTTAATCATTTTTGAATGATAATATTTTTATGAAAATTTAAATATTATCGCTGCCTTAAATAAATTGTTGAATAGATTTATTATCTTTCATTCTAGACTTTATATACATATAAATGGGTTAATTAATTATTAAATAACTCCTTTTTTTTATATTTGTTCTCATTTTAAGTGTTAAAAAATTATTATCTTGTTCACCATTTGTGTGAAATAAATGAATTTTAAAACCATTTTGTTCTGAATTTTTTGGTTATTGAAAATTTATTGTTTTTCATTTAAAGAACGTGTTTCTATTTAGAATTATATATTGTTTTGGGCAAAAGATTTTTATATTTAGAGATATATTGATTTATATTTAGGAATTCGTATCTTTTATAATTGACTCTAAATTTGGATAACAGTTATTTGCGCATATAAAATGCAAACTGCAAAGTGAAAGTTCTTGAAATCTTTTCAATATAAGAAATTGTGTTTCGTAAGGAATTTTAATTTCATAGTCTTTTCTCGGACCTACTTTTTTTGGAAATATTATATTCATTTTTGGTTTTTAATAATTTAGTAATATTTTTTTAATTAATTTTATTAATTTACTAATTTTTTTAAAATTGATTTATTATATTAATTTACGAAACAAAATTAACAGTTTTTTTTAATGGTGATTGTAATTTTAATTTTTTTCATTTAAAACGAATAAAATTCAAAAATTTTTATTTAGACGAACAAAAATTAAAATTTATATGATAGAAATTTGATTGAAAATTAGTCGCTTTTTTATAATCTTATTAGAATTGGGAGCCGATTTGAGATATTGTGCGGAAAAAAATAATTAATGTACATACATAATAATTAATAATTCATAGAATTTTTTCATTAAGTGAGTAATTACATTTTGTGGACTACGAACTAATATACTTAAATACAATTTAGTATCTTCGAATTTTCAAGTTATAATTTCATTAATTAGAATCAATGCAAGATAATTAAATCAGGATATTCAATTTATGTTTCCGCTTGCTAATATAAGAAACGTAAAATATCTTACCTACTTATTATATTATTTTCATAATAAAATTATTTTAAAAAAAAACCCTTTTATATACGCGAAAAGTATATAATTTTATGGAAATAGAAAAATAATAAAAAAATAGTTCAATATCAAATGAACTAGAAATTTAATTATGTTATTAAATATAATTATATATTAATACAGATAGTAATCTATCAATACAAACAAATTGGTTATAAATTCGAATTTTACGTTAGTTATACGGAAATGTTAATTAATAGAAATCCGCTTAAATTATATAGTAACACAACAAACGTTCAATGTTAGTTTAATGTTTTTAATTAATTTTCCATTTTGCAGTTATGCAATATTTATCATTAAACTAATATAGTGAAATTTATAAAATACTTTTCTGAAATATTGTATAAAAAAAAGAGGAAATTTGTTAGAAAAAATAGCTTTTTTTTAATCTTTGGCAAAAATTTACAGATAAGTTAAATACGCAAAAGGATTGTAATATTTTTATATTTTTAAATATCGATTTTCAATTTCTGTCAATTTTAAATTTTCACTGTAAATTCAATTTCCGTTGTAATTAAATTTTTTTTTCTCATAATTTTCATTCGTAGGGGAATGTAGTCAAGGTTGGCCTACTGTCTAGGTAGGCCACTCGCGTTTTTTTGTCAAGTTCACTAGCGCCACCTACGCGCATTTTTGTCGAAGCTTGTCTTAGTGAAACCTAACTTTTTGTTCAATTACATTTTCGGAAAATCGAAAATTGTGTTTTCTGTGACGTCGGTACAAAAAAAGCTCAAAAAAAGTTTTGTGCATAATGTGAAAAACCATTAATAAAAGATAAAAAACAAATTGAATCGTCAAGGCAAGTATGCAGAAAATTTGTGGGACTCATGGTTGAAAGAAAAACAAAGTAAAAAATCGAATCCCGAAACGTATTTCTTTATGGTTACAACAATTCGGTAATGCTACTTACTGTCAAGGTCGGCCACTATGTGTTTAAAATGCGCAAAGTTGAGGACGAGCTACTTCATTTGCAAAAACTGCAATTCTGTATAACTCATAATATAATTGATCATCTTATTAATATTTTTATTTAATTTTATTAATATTTTAGTGCAAAACTTTTTTTTATTTATATTTATTTTTTTATATTGTTTATTGTTATTATTTTGTTATTTCATTAAGTTACAAACTGTAAACAATAAAGAATCAATTTTCCGTAACTCCAAACATGTTATTTTATTTTTTAACGATTAATGCCCTTTGAATTTTAAACATGGCCGACCTTGACTGTAATGGCTAACCTGGACTACAAATTTTTTTTTTTTTAAATCTTTATAACTTTTTCATTTTTAAACCTGTCAATTTACTTTGTACAGAAAAAATGTTCCTATTAAACAGGACTTTCCAACCATATACTTCAATTGTCCAAATTCATTTTTAAAAAAAAGTTATAAACAAAAGTCAAAAAGGTGGCCGACCTAGACTATGTTCCCCTAATAATCGAATCAGTCGGTTATCAATTATAATCCAGAAATATATTTTCATCGGTGAAATTGAGTTTTTACGGAAGAATTATAGGTAATCTTTTTATTATTTTAGGTATAAAGAAAGAGAAAGAAATTTATATTTTTTTCTTATTGTCAAATTAATTTTTCTATTTTTATTGGCAAATTTTTTTCTACATTATTCAGAAATTATTTTATCTATATTTTATTAGCAAATTTTTTTTTTTATTTTTTTCACACATAATTTTTTTTTTTCGTTTCAGTGGAATTTGAAAAAAATTGGAAATATTTTTGTAAAATGTAAACTTTTGCCATGATGTATAATAAATTTTCTGGGTGTTTATATGAAAAATTGTCGCGTGTCAATATACATTCACGTTCTGAGAAATGAAAGAAACGAGAGGGTTCGTAGTTTAATTTTAAGCAATAAATCTCAAAAAAAAAATAATAAGGGGCAACTTTTATAAGTGTCGCGTATTGCAGCTTTTAATTGTGAACTTCCGGTATTTCAATATGTATATGACTCAGTTGGATCCTTAATGGAAATTGGATTACAAAAGTGATTTAGATTTATAATTTGAACAAGATTTGAATGAATGAATCGAGATGAGAAGAAGATCCCTAATATTTTTTTACTTCTTTTTTTTTAAGGTCTTTGTTAATTTATTTCAGCAGTGTTGACATTTTATTTATTTTTAATCAAAATTTCGTTCTGTTTTTTATTGTTGAAATATTTTTTTTAATTTTTCATTTATTTACTTATTTATTAATTTACTCATTTATTTATTTATTTATTTATTCATTTATTTGCTTATTTATTTAATTACATATATTTATTTATTTAAATAAAATTGAGAGAAATAATATGTAGAAAATAATATTTATAAAAATGATTAAGGCGCGTTGTGTTTTTTAGTAATGCAATAAGCGACATTCACTTTTGTTTTATACATATAAGCGTGTATAGTATTGTGCGAGAAATCGCAATGGCGTCCAAGATTATCTGGACGATCGCCATTTATTCGCTTATACTGAGTTTCAAGAATGAAAGACCGTTCTCATTATCAGTGTCATGAAATTTGTTGGAAAAAATTAATTATTATTTTCGTTTGGAGTTTGCAGAATTTTTACTAATTGTATTTTTTATTTAATTCTTTTGTTCATTGAATTTTTAATTAATCAAAATTTTGTTAACTAAATTTATTTTTAGATTTTTAGTTAACTAAATTTTTATTTAATTGAAGTTTTATTTAACAATTTTCATTTAATTGAATTTTTTGTCATCTATTTAAGTATTTATTTACAACATATGATCATATTTATAACTTAATTTTTATTATAACAATTTTTGTTTAACTGAATTATTATTTTATTTTATTTTTATTAAACTTAATTTTTATTAAACCTTTTATTTAACAATTTTCATTTAAGTAAAATTTATATTTATAATTGAATATTTCCGTTTTGATAGAATTTTACTAAAATTAACTTTTAACTTACATGCATTTTCTTCTTTCTTGGTTTCATAAATAGTTTATTTATTTTTAGTAAGAAAGTTATTTAGTTAACTGAATTTTTATTTAACATACTATTTTTATTGAACTATTCTCGTTTTATTGACTTTTTAATTTAACTGAGAATTTCTTATGAATTTATTTTCATTTGACAGAAATTTTAATTCAACTATGAGTTCTAATTGATCATCGCAGATAATTTTAATTCATCGATATGAAAATTCACTTGAATATAAATTCCACTTTATATAATAATAATAATAATAATAATAATTTTTAATAATAACTTTTAATAAATTTATTTTTTCTCCAATAAGCATTTTTAATATTTTTGATTTATAGAAATATTGTATAGATTGAAAATAATAATGTAGAGGAGAAAATATTTTTACACAAATTTTGCAAAATTTTCAATTTTTGCTAAGAAAGAAATATTTTATTTTATTTATTCTTAAATATTTTAATTTATTTCTTAAAATGGAAACTGTTTGCAATATTTGCTCATTTCTGTCAATTTTTATTGTTTTTTAAAATAAATTAAAAAAATTTTCCTATTTTATTTATTATTTTTATAATTTTTAATTTTTCCTATAAAATTTATATGAAAAATAGTAAAAATTGAAATCGGGAAATATTAAAAATTGCAATTAGAGATTCGCAGAAATTCCAAACAGTTTTGATTTTAGTAAAATTGTTGTAAAATTGACTTAATTTGTTCGTTTTTCATCCATTTAGAAAATTCATATTCATGCAATTTGCATAACGATTTTGTAAAGTGTTTCAAATTTTCATCACAAAACAGAGTTGGAAATTATTCGCAAAGTAAGTTTTAAACTGTTTCTCCAGATTATGCTGAAAATTTTTGGAAACAAACTGTGAAACTTTTCTGCAAATAAACAGAACTGAAATTTTCCAATAATGGATAAATAAAAATAAATATGAATAAAATAATAAAGAAAATAAAGAACATGATGCATTTAATAAAGAAATACAGTTGAAATAAAGAAATAAAGTTGAATTAAAGAAATAAAAGTAAGTAAATAAAGTTGTAGTAAAGAAATAAAAATAAGTAAATAAATAAAAAAATCTGTAAAACTTGTACAAGAAAATAAGAAATAAGAAGAAAGAAATTTAAAGAAATTTTAGAGGACAAAATTTTGTACAGACGTACGAAAAATTCTCAGCATGTACATAATTTTCTTCAAAGGGGAACAAAAAATTTCTTACCCACTGGGGGTCAAGTAAATCATTGCCACTGCTGCTGTTAATAATGAGAATTTTTCATCTTCCTTCTGTACCATGATAAAGAAAATGGGAGAGTTAGATTACAACCTGTAGGTCCATGTTTGTTCCCCGTTGGTCCTATAATATGGCTGTGAGTTTCGGTGATTTTTCTGTTAAAATTGCGTGCGTGTGTGCATCACATATTAAATAAACGTGGACCAAGGGGGAAAAAAGGAGGCAAATGTATACAGGAGGGCAATGGAACCCCACACGTGGCCCCGTTGACCGAGAGTGTGAGACATGTGTTTTCCAGCCTCTCCTACAGAGATTATATACTCCAAGGGATAAAACACACCGTAGCGGGGAGTATAGTGTTCGCATCTGTGAGACATGAAATACAAAAATTCTTCCTTTTAACAGGTTTTCTTCTCTCCCTCTCTTTTTTGAAAATTTTCTCATTATGTAAATTTGATCTTCGTGCGAAGAGAGTCAAAAATCTTTTCCTCGTAATTTGGGTTTTTCTGTCTCTGTTTGGGATTTTTGGAGAAACGATCTTCTGAATTTTGAACCGAGTTTAAGAGAAATTTATTATTGATGACAATCTTCTGTTTGGATGAATTTTCTTTGCATTTTGACATTTTGTTATTTCATCCTTTTAGCTTGTTTTCTTGTATCATCTTCTGTATTTCGAACCTAGTGCAGGAAAAATTTATTTCTGATGACAATAAATTTACGTTCAAAAAAAGGTTACTTTGTATTTTATTTCCTTTCATTTTGCAGAAGTTGAAAAATCAAATTTTCCAGACTTGCCATAAAAGAAGTAACAGTTCATACAAACGAAAAATTTGTTAGGATTATTTTCAGTTGAATCGTGTAATACTTGATTGACCTCAAATTGAAGAAAAGTTGTTGTTTACCAGAGAGAAAAAAATGAAAAGGTCAAATGCAAAGAAAAGTTTCCATAAATTATAATTTGTCATCAGCAACTATATTATCAGCAATTTTCACTGCAGTCGCTAATATTAGAAATCAAAAAACTATTCTCAAAAATTATAATAAAATTTTTTAAAAGAATTCAATTATTTTCAAAAAATATTAGAATTTCAATTATTTTCAAAATCTAGTAATTTCATAAAATTTTCGCAAAACAATTCAATTATTTAAAAAAAAATTAATAAAATTTCTACAGGAATTCCAAATAATTAATTTGGAATGGCATTTTCAAAAAAATTTCGAAAAAATCAATTATTTAAGAAAATTTTTATACAATTTATTCACAATAATTTAATTATTTTCACTAATAATAACATTTTTTTATGGAAATTCAATTAAAAATTTTTTTTTTTATAAAATTCTAAGCAAGAATTCTATTATTTTCAAAAATAATAAAACTCATCGAAGAATTTGAATTATTTTTAATACTATTTTAAATTGATTAATCGAAAAATTCAATTATTTTCACAAATAAAGTTTTCCACAATAATTAAATTATTTAAAATAAAATTTTCATAATATTTATTATATTTCGAAAAAATTAATTATTTAAAACAATGTTTATAAAATTCTTAGCAACTATTCAATTATTTTCATAAGTAATAAAATTCATCGCAGAATTTCAAATATTTTTAAACATTTAAATAAAAGTTTTCGCAACATTTCAATATATTTTCCTAAATAATAAAATTCTTCTCAGGAATTCAATTATTTTTGAAAATTTTAATAAAATTCTTAGCAACTATTCAATTATTTTCATAAATAATAAAATTAATCGCAGAATTCCAATTATTTTAAACATTTTAATAAAATTCTTCTCAGGAATTCAATTATTTTCATAAATAATAAATTTCTTCACAGAATTTAAATTATTTTTTAACATTTTAATAAAATTCATCCAAAATTCAATTATTTTCATAAATAATAAAATTCTTCCCAGGAATTCAATTATTTTTGAAAATTTTAATAAAATTCTTTGGAACTATTTAATTATTTTCATAAATAATGAAATTCCTCTCAGGATTTCAATTATTTTTAATACAATTTTACAGGAATTGCGCTAAAAAAAATCAATAATTAAAATTTCGTTTTTTTAAATTCTTTGGAAGAATTTAATTATTTACAAAAATATTAGAATTTTTCACAGGAAATTCAATTATTTTCAAATATTTTAGTAAAATTGTTGGAAAGAAATCAATATTATTTTAAATACAATTTTAATTAAATTTTTTTGAAATAATTTAATTATTCTTTTAGATTTTAATTAAATTCTTCCCAAGAATTAAATTATTTACATAAATAATTCTTCGAAAGAATTCAATTAAGAACAAATATTATTCTCAAAAATTCAATTATTTTAAGGTATTTTAATAAAATTCTTTTCAAAATTCAATTTTTTTTTATAAATAACAATATTCATTACAAGAATTCAATTATTTTTAAAAGTAAAAAATTTTTTCTTTGAAATTCAATTGTTTAAAAAAATTCTAATAAAATCTTTCGCAAGAATTCAATTATTTTCATAAATAATAAAATGCTTTTTAGGAATTCAATTATTTTTAAAGAAATTTAATAAAATGCCACACAGACATTCAATTATTCTCAAAAACTTTAATAGAATTCTTTGTAAAATTAAATTATTTTTTAGGGGTCATTCACAAACTACGTCACGCTTTTTCGGACTGATTTTTACCCCCTCCCCCCCTTAGTCACAATTTTTACATACAAAAAATTTTTTTTCTACACTTCGTCACACACAGCTTGACACCCCCCCCCTACCCCTAGGAGTGTGACGTAGTTTATGAACGACCCCTTAAATACTTTTCGCAATTCAATGATTTTCAATATTTAATATTTTCATAAAATTTCTAAACAGAATTCAATTATTTAAAAAAAATTTTGTAAAAAATCTCCGTAAGAATTCAATTTTTTTCATGAATAATAAAAATTTCTCAGGAATTCAATTATTTGAATTAAAATTTGCATAAAATTAGTCAAAAGAAATCAATTATTTAAATTTTTTTTATAAAATTCTTGGCTAGAATTAAATTATTTTTATAAATATTTAAATTCTTTCATGAATAATAAAATTCGTTGCATCAGGAGTTCAATTTATTAGCAGAATAAGAAAGAAGTAAATAATTTTGATGAAAATTAGGGAGAAGTTCCTATCAATTTTTGCTTCTGAAACAAATCTTTTTCTATAAAATAAAGAAAAATTGTAAACATTTGCAATAATTTAATAATCTTTATAGTTTGTTATATAGTTGTTTATTAATCTTTATAGTTTGTTTAGTAATAATTTTAGAATTTCCTCTTCTTGAAAATTGTCAGGACCACCAGAGGATATAAAAATTGAGTCCGACAGAACATTTTATTTTTTTTTCATTTTATTCTTTTTTTTCATACGCTTGTAAATTCACGACGAATTTATTGGATGTCGGTTTGGTTGCACGTGTTCGAATAACACGCACGCTTTCAGGAATGTCTGAAAATTTAGTTGGCAAAAGAGAAGCACTTTAGAAGTTGCGCGCGCTTCCCGCGAGACTTTAATGTTGTCGAGAATTTTCAAACCAAGGGGGAAGAACGAAGAGTTTACTGCATTTTCTTCATCTCATCATCATCATCGTCTTTTACTTTTAAGTAAAATTCCACTATTATGTATGGCGTACATTTTAGTTTAAAATGTACAAGAGAGAAAGAGAGAGAGATTATTTATCAAGAGGGTGATAATTGATAGAAATTTGTTGTGTTTGTCTTTCATATAATGTATATATTATAATAGAGGAGGGAAAATTTTTTGGAAGGGTAAAAAAGAGGGCAAGGCACGCATACACGTCATTTATATACTCAACGCAGTGAAAGCACGTGCTCTGGTTCCTGGCGCGTTTGTTCCTGCTCAACCTCAGTGTTCATATAGTTAAAGTCTCTCATGTCTCACAGTAGCATGGTTTAATTTTAGCATCCAAGCTGTGACTTCGCCTTGTCATTAGGACACAAAGAATATGGCTAAGAATTGTGGTTGCATATGTTGCTTCATTAATTAACAAAAGAATAACAAAATTTTTTTTTCTCTCATCTCGAAAAAAAAAACTTTATTTTGCTGTGCACTTGAATTTTTATTGTATTATGATTTTGATAAAAGTGTAAAAATTCAACGCAGCTGTTTTCATAAATTTGTACTCTAATAACAGGAGCGCAATCTCTTGAAGAAAAGGGAATTTTTTTCTCCCTTTTTTTTTGAAGTCAACGTACAGGACGCTACCACAAATCACTATTAGACATCTCTCTTGGAATTGAGAGAAAGAGAATTTTGCTCTTTAGGAAATGTTCCAATTCGATAAACAACATTTTGATGTTTTTTGTCCCAAAAAACAAAATTGGGACAAAAAATGTATCAAAATTGTTGAAAAACAACATTTTGATGTTTTTTGGGACAAAAAACATCAAAATGTTGTTTTGCAACAATTTTGATACCTTTTTTGTCCCAATTTGATATTTTTAGAAAAACTATGAAACTATAATGCTGAAAAATTATTCTCACCTTCAGTACACTTTTGACTAAAATTTTGGAACCATTTTTAACTGAATTTTTAACCAGAGATTAGGATTTTAAGTTCTAAAATTGACTGAAAATAAAAATAATTCATTACGTTTGTTGCACTTTTAATTAAAAGCGATTATATTAGAATTATTTTTTACTGAATTTTTACCTTGAGAGTATAATATTAAATTCTGAAAGTGATTGAAGTGTTAAGCTTAAAAATAGGCTACTTTTTAATGAGTATTTGGGTTTAGGATGAAAAAAGTTTCAGTCTTTCTTTTTTCTGAGTACAAAATTAATACAGTTTAACTAAGTGTAAAACAATGTAAATTGTTTATTATTTAAATTACATTCAGCTCTAAATATTTCTAGGTTACTTCTTATTTTTCTTATCATATTCTCTCTTTATTTATTCTTTGTACTTATACTTTATGCGACCGAATTAAAAAAAAGCAAGATAATAGCATGAAAAAAATTTAAATAATTTTATACGTAAATTTCAATATATAATAATATAATATGTATATATATTATTATTGTAAAATTATTAAAATTTTCTTCTGCTATTAATTTGAGATTTTTATTATAAAATGACAGAACTATGAAAATGTTTGTTGTTTAACACATAATGAGAATATTACATTGTTGAAGAAGAATAAAATAATAATTGGCTATAAAGTTACAGACAATTGATTTTTTAATTAAATATTTAACAAGCTTTTTGAAAAGAAGATCATTAGGTATATATGAAAATGAGCGATATTATTGATTTTTCGAGAGTACGAAATATACTTATAATATATTACAGAACTTGTCAAAGTTTGGATAAGGTAAATATACTATTTGACACTGGCTCATATGAAAAATAATTTATTTGTAATATTCAATTTATTGCTATATATATTATTACTTTAATATTTTTTTAATTATTATTTTTAATTTTATTTAATTTCATTTAATTTTATTTAACTATTATTATTTTTTTGTTACTTAATTGTAATCTATTATAAAATTTAATGTGTACTTTAATTAATGTTCATAAAAATTTGAATCACAAAAATATTACAATAACTTGAAAATAATAATGCAAATTAATGCGAAATATTTTTAAAATATTTGTATTATATTTTATTTGTTTGGTATAAGATGTTAAAGACTAAAGTCTTAATTTTCATTTAATAAGTCAAATATACTGTTTTAACATAATCAAATAATTCGAAATGAAAAACAACATATTTTCATTGAAATTATATTAGTTGTGTGTAAATAATATTTTAATTATAAATATATTTATTATTATTATATTTATTTATAATTACATAAATGATATAATTATAAATATTCGAAATAATTGATGTTCTTTATTGAAATTATATTATTATGATTATACGTCAAGTTCCGTATGATTTGAAATAAGTAAATAAATTATTATTTGTATTATTATTATTATTATTATTATTATTATTATTATTATTATTATTATTATTATTATTATTATTATTATTATTTTTTGCATTATTATATTATAAATATTATATATATTTTTTTATACACATATTATAACTGCAACCTTCATCTTTCAAGATTTGGCATATGTCTTTTAGATTGCGAATGTTCGAACAATGTGTGAAGAATTTATTTCACAACACAAATAATTAAGACCATTGATCTGTCATGAAATTTCTAACGAAACAAATATGCAAAAAATTAAATTTGATAGCTAATCAACTTTGAAAGTATATAATTCAATTGCATCGATTTTGAAATTTAAGGGGACTTTCTGGTTTAGAATTGACAAAAAAGGAAGGTTTTAAAACTTTTATTGTAAGAACAGTATTAAAGAAATTGTAAAAACTATTTTTGGACATTGTAGCACATTGCGTAGAGAAAATTTAAAAAATATGTTTGAGTGTATTTAGTTCAATTTCATAGCTGTAGGTGGCGTCTTCCAAAAGATACCTTTTTTTTGGTACGTTAGATTCCGGGCAACCTGTAATACATAAATTCAAGTTCTAAACGGGAATCTCTTCATAAGGATTTATTCTTGTGCCTAAACCTCAAAAACGATTTTTTTTAAAGGTTTTTTTATTTTATATGTACATTTTTCTCAAAAACTCGCAAAAACGCCGTGCTTTTGGGTCAATTTACCTCCATATAAAAACACAGGCGGTAGAAATATGAGTTTTTAGAGGTTTAGGCACCAGTTTTTTAAATAAAGAATCGAAAAATTTTTGGGATTTCAAAATCGGTTCGGTAGATTTCGAGAAAAGCTCTGTAACAGTTTGAAAAATGAGTTTTCGAGAAAAACGCGTTTAAAGTTTTCATAACATAATTCATTGAGTCATGAATATCAAACAACTTTTTATTACAACAGAACTTCGTATCCCGCTGTTTTTGGGGTCGCTGATTACGAATTTGATGTCCGTTTTTGAAAATCCAAAATGGCGGATCCAATATGGCGGACGAAAAAATAAAAATTCAACCGGATTAGTTTAAAACTTGCTACTCGGGGGTTTTTGGGGTCGCTGATTACGAATTTGATGTTAGTTTTTGAAAATACAAAATGGCGGATCCAATATGGTGGACGAAAAAATAAAAATTCAACCGGATTTGCTTAAAACTTGTTACTCGGGGGTTTTTGGGGTCGCTGATTACGAATTTGATGTTAGTTTTTGAAAATACAAAATGGCGGATCCAATATGGTGGACGAAAAAATAAAAATTCAACCGGATTTGCTTAAAACTTGTTACTCGGGGGTTTTTGGGGTCGCTGATTACGAATTTGATGTCAGTTTTTGAAAATACAAAATGGCGGATCTAATATGGCGGACGAAAAAATAAAAATTCAACCGGATTTGCTTAAAACTTGCTACTCGGGGGTTTTTGGGGTCGCTGATTATGAATTTGATGTCAGTTTTTGGAAATTCAAAATGGCGGATCCAATATGGCGGACAGTATTACTTTTAAAATTGATAATGAAGTATTTGATTCAAACGCAATGCTTTAAGATTTTGAACATATGATGTTCATTCAACAATATCTGCTTTTGGCAGCCCGCAATAGCATATCTTTAGATTCTATAGCATTTTTTTCAGTGTATATGTATTTAAAACGTTCCTAGAACGTTAATGTTTTGTGCCTATATTCATAACTAGCAATCTCAAAAGGCCACAAGTAACCATTTTCAACTAAATTTAATTAATTTCTTAATCTTTGTCCGCCATATTAGATCCGCCATTTTGTATTTTCAAAAACTGACATCAAATTCGTAATCAGCGACCCCAAAAACCCTCGAGTAACATGTTTCAAGCTAATATCAATAAAAGAGGAACACCAAATATGTAAATAAGATAACTGTAGATTGTTGTTGAAATACATACCGTCATAAATATTGTTATAACTTTTGTTTTTGAACATATTTTTTAAAAATCGTTTTGGGACAGTAATTCTATGATACTAAGGAACATTTTTAAGCAAAAAAAAAAAAAAATCGATTTTTTTGAAATTCTAAACCAGAAAGTCCCCTTAATTAATCACCTCATTTTAAATAATTATATAAAAATTATTAGAATACTTGCGGTCATCTTAAATTTAATTTTTATATTTTTACAAAATTAATTTTTTTAATTTGATCACAATTATTAGCTATTAATAACAATTTATGACAATTGTAATAATTAATAATAAGTAGAATATTTAATAACAATAATTTAATATTCTTATAAGTAAATAAACAATTTTTTTTTGTTACAGGTGAGTCGACATTTTTGAATATTCAACATGCTTTGTTTGTTTTTATCACCACAAAAAGTGAGTAAAATCTACTGTTTTATATTTAAATATTTTTTTGAAAAATACTTTAATACGGTTTAATGTATTTTTGTTAATGCCCTTATGTAACACAATTTTTTTATCTACTCATTAAATTTTCTAGAAGGAAAAATATAAATTATTTTTTACTATTTGCAATTTACAAAGTAAATCTAAACTGTTTGGGAATTTTTGCTGCAACGATTTTTATTATTTTCGGAGTAAATTTTACTACGTCGAAGCAAAATTTAATTAACTTTTTTCAAAAATTTGTTATTAAAAGAAATTGAAAATAAATTTAAAAACGTAAATTTTACCATTTATTTTTATTAAAAAAAAATATAAATGAATTTAAATTCGTAAATTGTTCTACGTTAAAGTAAAGATTAATTTTTGTAACAATTTTTTTTTAAATTAAAAATAAATTTTAATACATTTATGTCGAGAAAAATTTTATTAATTTTTATATAAAAAATTACTTCTTGCTTCCAAGTAACAGAAAAAAAAATTTTTTGCTATTCTCTTATAAAATTAAAACTAAAGAAGTAAATTTAAAATTAAATAGTTAAATTTCTTCTCAATTCTTTCTGGATTCATAAATTAGATAAGTTTAAAAATAGTTGTTTATTAATATGCAAAAGAAAGTATTTTTTTTCCCTTCAACAATGAGCGAAAGAAACTTTATTTTAGTCCTCAATTTTAATATAATTAATTTTCTTTCTTTAGACAAAGATAATTTAATTATTAGATAAAGAATTTTTTTTTTTAAATTTGACACAATTCACTAAAATTTGTTTCATTTTTTTGGGGTGAAATCGAGAAAACTAAAATAATCTTCATATTACATAGAATATATTTCATCAAATAGAAGTTATTTTCATTGAAAAATTTCATTCCCTTTTGAATTTTTATATAGAATTCCATCACCTCCCCCACATCTCTATTTCGCTGAAAAAAATGTAAAAAGCGAGTTAGATTAATTTTTAAACGAAAAGTACAATTTTAAACATTTATATAATTTGATATATATGAATTGCAAAAACGGAAATTTATATTTTGCTCTAAAATAATCTTGACAGGTAATAGAAAATATATAACAATTTAATACGGATATAATAGTATATATATATTTTTGCTTTAAAATAATCATTGAATAATGTATCTATTTCTCGTGGTTAAATTTAATACGCATTTTAATTCAATTAAGAATTATTGTAATAATGAAATGAGAGGTATTTGTGGAGAAAGAGAGAAAGAGAGAGGAAGGAGAGATCTCTCTTATAGTTTGATCATAAATTTTTATTCTATTAAATTATTAAAACTTGTCGAATTTAAATATTTCATCATTCACAATTTCTGTTTGAGGCGGAATTACAAAACTTATTATCAAATTCAAATATTCTGTTTATAAATATTTGATTATCGTGAAATATTAAATTTCAACTTTTATGATATCTCCTCGGCGTAAAAACAAGGCATTTTTTTTAATCCGTTTATCGTGGATTATAGAAACAATTGTTATTATCATATGTGTTCATGATTTTGTATTTTTCTCTTAAATGCAATTTTTTGGTTGACTTTTTATTTTGAAATATAGAAAATCGAGCATGGATACTAATATATTTTGGAAATCTTTATTTTTACAATTGATAATTGAAAGGATGTTGAAATTCTTTTGAAAAAAATTGAAGAATAAAATAAACGTTACAAATTGGTGATTGGGAGGGGAAATTGTTTGTTATTGTATAAAATATTGTCGTTGATATATAATGTATAATATCAAAGATGATGTTCAGTTGCACTGGCTGAAAACACGTGTAGGTATGGACGTGACTTGTTGAGGAGTATATATGTAGGGGATGTTGGCCCTCCTGGACCGAGAATCAGAAACTTGGTTTGCCGGCTGTGGCCTCAGCTGCCGACAGATTTATCGAGTGGCACGTGCCGATCCATTTGCAATGTCGTTTCACTTTCCTGTTTTCATCCCAGACCTCCGTTCATAAACTTTAGCTGTACTTTGGTTTTCAATTTCAAATTTAATGATTATTATTTCTCCGCTCTTTAATGTTTCTTTTTCTTAATTCTTTCTTTTTTTTGTCGTGTTTCTTTTCCTGTCATATGCTCAAACAATCAGCATAAAAAGTCCAGGTGGATTTTATTTTTACGTCCTGCAGTTTTCAATCGTGCTCACCTTCATCTAAAACCCTTTTTTTAAACATAATTTTTAATTATAAGTTCTTTTTGTCTTTCATGCGAGCTTTCATGTCAGTCTTTATTTTTCATGGATGTTAGATGATGGGAAATAAAGAAATGATTTAGATTGTTTTTTAATTATCAACTTATGAACTATAGAACTGTTGAAATCTATAAAAAGCATTTTCGAACAAACGATAAAGTTTGGAGGATTTAGAAAATGTTCTATCGTTAATGAATGAGATGCAATTTGATTGTCCATTGAGTTGAATTTGTTTTTGAATATGTATGCATCATGTTTCAGGTTGATTTCATTCAGAGTAAAAAGCATTAGCTGTAATCGATTTTGCTTTCCGAAAATGCTTCAGGTTTCAATAAACGAATTAGTAGTGGAGAGGAATATATATATATGTGTGTGTGTGTATTTGATCCCACGGACTGATATCTCATGTTCATCAAGTATTCATTGGTTATCTTGAAGCGCAACTCGGTTTCACGCTAATATCGAATAATTCCTGAATTTCCCGACATTACGACAGATTTTATTATTGAATATTATACCGCAACCGAAGAGGTAGATTTCTGTTTAAAATGAAATTACGTCATATCAGAAATGGTGCGAGAAACGAATGGCTTCTGTCTTATCCCGTCGATCTAATTTATACAGAGAGAAAGAGTGAGTGAGAGAGAGCTAGCTACTCTTGATGCTACCGAATAATTAATGTCACTCCTCTCACGAGTACCGGATATCTCGCGCTCCTCTACTTCAACTTTATAATTTGGTTAAACCAGAAATTAGTCTCCAATTGACAATAAATGATTTTACCGATTAAACTTCTGCCCCACTATTCCTCAAACTCATTCCGCTCATAATAAAATGAAAAATTAATTCATCAATTCTATATTAGAATTGATCGTTTGTTCTTTTATGTCAAAAATGTCATTTCTAGTGATGTGCGATGCTTTATTGTGTGGCAAATTTTTAATTTAAGTCTATTCATTGTTTATTGGTTTCGATTGGAGTAGTTCTATGTTGTATTTTATTAAATTGAATTTTATTAATTTAACCCAAATTTGTGGGTTTGAAGTGAACCTAAATTTAGTGTCAAGTAAACCAAAATCTGCTTTGGAGAGTCATTACAAATTTAATCGAGAATATCAGTTAGTTGGGTACTCGAAATTTTTTACTAATCTACAATCAGTTTTGGTGTTTTGGTAAAAATCATAATTCAGATGACTGATAATTATTAATTGTGTTTAGTTCACTCCAAGTTTAGCCAAATACTCGAATACATTCTGGTATTTCCAAATTAATAATAATTCGGTTGTGCTTTACTCGAAACTTTGCCAAATTCTTTACTGCCTTTTAGTACTTCCATTTTGCTAATAATTCGGATGATTAATGATAAGCTTTATTAGAGTTTTCGCAAAAATTTTGAAATGCTTTTTGGTACTTCCATTGTTGCCGATAATTCGCATCACTATTTCTGTCTTTTATCTGAAATTTAGCCAAATTCTTGACCACCTTCCAATAGTGTTTCAATATTGCTGATAATTCAAATGAGCACTTCTGTATCTAACGCAAAACTTAGCCAAATTCTGGAATTCTTTCTAGTATTTCAATACTGTTGATAATTCGGTTTGACTACTTGAGTTCCCTACCCAAAGTTTGCTAATTTGTCGACGCTTTTGAGTTCCTATGGGTTCTCTACCTTCTACTATTTCCAAATTGATGATCATTCGGATGACTACTTATGTTCCCTACACAAAATTTTGCTGATTTTTCAATGCCTTCGAGCACCTCTACACTGCTAATGATTCTACTATTGATGTAGATTCGATTCCTAGTTGTTTTTCTGAATTTTCCGTTAGATCTAAATTGGTAAACGAAATAGTAGCATTGGGAACATTTAATCAACAGCTGATTTTAGAATTTCTGTAAACTATCTTCTAATGCTTTGATCTTTCGAGCTATTTCCAGACTTACCGGTTCCATCTAGCGCAGTCTTCGAAGAAAATCGATTTCGAACAACGATCCACTTGAATTAGAGACAGATTTCACCAGATTAGCAATAGTTTTTAGTGTTTCAGTCAAAATTTTCGCTACTCTAGTGAACTTTGTCGGTATTTGATATTCTGTTTCTTTTTTTTCCTGGAATAGAACCTGATGGACCCAAAAAGGTTAAGGAGTTCCAAAAGACGGTAGAGAATAACAAGAGTCGCCGATTTTTGAAAGACGTCGGGAAAAACTTGCTGAATCGTTGATCGAACGTTACAGACAAGAGTGAACCAAGCGAATCTCGTCGGAGCAACGTCCCGCCTTGGGTGTATCTCATTCGCTCTTTCTTATGTCTGCAGGCGTCGCGACGCCTCTCATTGAGCGAATCGTATATAGTTTGTTGGTCCGCCATCATCGACAATGCGATCTTGGCGATTCAACGTCACGATACGAGTGGCGCGTCAGTCAAATAACTCGTTGGACATAAACGGGGTACAAAGAGACAAAGGGGGGTGGGTTGTATGTGTGTATGCGCTACGTCGGTAAAGAATATCAGCGATGGGGTACAACGTCTTCGCGCTCTCTCTCTCTTTGCGAGTTTAAACAGGGTCTATATCGATGGTATTTTGGTTTTGGCTCGATTCGACCCGTGCAGTTCTGGGAGTGGAGTTCTAAAAACAGCAGAGGTAAGTCCTATCTTGAATAAGCAGCTGCTTTAACATCTAACCACCAGCAAACTCATCGCACTAGCTCGCGCTCACATTCAATGCTACTCACGTTCCTCTCCTCTTCTTATAATACCTACCCAGAGACTACTATACGCCAACCACCACGCACCCCGATTTATTTCTTCACACCGGAATTATTTTTGGTATCTTTTCCCTCGGTTTGTTAATACTTACTACACGCTAAAATTGTAACCCCGCGCAACCCGCGTTTACAGTCAAGCTCTTAAAGTCGCGCAACGAAAAGCGTTTTACAATCAAGGTCCGTTTAGTTGGTTTGACGCGAGCACTCCATACACTTCGCAATTTTCGGCTTTTTTTCATACATTATTTCTTGGATGAGGAGGGGGGGTGGGAGAAAAAGAGGGGAGGGAGATCTGATTTAGGGGGGTAAAAAATGCAGCATTATTTTCTAGTTTGAAGATGAAGATTTGACACTCTTTTTAGAGGATATAAAGGAATTTGAGGATTATCAGTGTCAAGTTGTGCGTTTTGTTTATGATTATGATGATGACATTGGTCATCAGTGCGCGCCTCCGCGATATGATGATTCCTCTGCGCGGTAGACCTTGCTCAAGTATCACGGATACTGTGACCTCTTTCATGTAAGTCGCTTGGATAACATGGCGCCTACCCTTTCTCGCGAGACGATTGTTTCAGAGGAAATCATTTATGACTAACAAAGATCTGTTCTTTTCGAAATTCAATTTCATTTGTACTTTTGTTTTGGACAATTTATACCTGTATTTGGACAAATTGATGTGTTTTTAAACAATGTTTTTTTTAGTGTCTTACTGTAAATTTTGTTTAGTGTTTCTATGACAACATGTGATCCACAAGTTCTGAATGTTCAAATGAACGGAATTTTCAATCCATGCAAATATTTTCAATAACTAATACTTTCTCATGTGATGAGAATGTAATTACTGATTGTTACAGAAATGAAAAATTAAACATTTAGAATGTTTCGTATTTTTTTTGAAAATTACATTTTAACGTTAAATATTTCTTGAGAAGCTGAAGTTTACATTTTAAATTTTATGTTAGTTTTAAAGAAAAAAAATATTGGGTACTGATAACTAGCTGACAGTTAAGAAAAAATGTATAAATTCGTTCATTTGAACGTTCAGAATTTTAGGGACATGGGAAAATTTAAATTTTGTTACGAATAGTGTTTCCTGACTGTTATCCATTTTCAGCATTGATTTACCAAAGAAAAAGGTGAACAAAATAAATATTTCTGAAAAGTTGGAACCGTTTTGTAAAGACATTAACCTTTTTGACTGGTTATTATTTTTATCGTTAGTGATTGAAATAAATGTTAGTTCTTGAAGCAGTATTCTTATGAACGGTAATAAAATTTTGTTTCCAAAAAAAGTGATCATCATCTTTTGTTACCCAATCCATTTAATACTATTCTATTATTAAAGTGACTATATTGACAATTGCTTCTAAGTTTAGTATAAAAATATTGGATTTCTTGTAATTGTTAAAATAGAGATAAGAATGTCCTTGCTGATTTAAAATTTTAGATAGTCTATGAAATTAACAATTTTAACTGATTCGATATTTCCATTAAATGAGTTCACTTTTAGACATACTCAATGAAACAATAATGGAAGTGCTTAAAAAAATAATGGCAAATTGAATTTAGATTTTTGTGCAGATTCTACATTTTAAATTTGGAGATATATAAATAATTAGTTAATGAATATAATTATATTTCGAAAGAGCTACATGACACGTTATTTAATAAAGCCAATTAGGTTGATTATGAATGTTAGAAAATATCCATTAAATATTATAGCTTTTAAGTTTTTAGTATTCTATCTCTACTAATTAATTAATATTTAATGTCCAGAATTCTACTGCGTAAATTTTTACTGATAATTTTGAATTTGGTTGAAAATATCCAAAAAATTCCAAATTTCACTATATAATAATATTGAAGAGTTTGATCAAGTTTTTAATTTAGTCCAATTAAACAAAATTCTATTTTTCGAAAATTATATTAAAGAGAGAAAAATCGTGATGTTTTATTATCTATTACAAAATTCTAAAGATATGCGGTATTTTTTATTTTAATGAAACTTTTCTTCGTCGGTAATTAGTGTGAGATATCTAAATACTTGTCTCGTAAGAATTATCGGAGCAAATTGCATGTTTAGAGTGTATATCTTCAATTTCAAATGAATTTCCATCTAGAATATTATCTCATAAGCTTATTACGATTGAAACCAATATTGTATATCAGATTAGAAATCGTTTACGTTTCCTGTTCAAAGATAACTAATTACTAAGTTTAGTAATCTGTAGGTACACATAAATATAAATATATATGTGTGTGATAATCTTATTAATATTGTTATTTCAAGAAAATAACAAGTTTGTTGTACCTTGAAACTTATAATTGATTATAAACTTTGAATTAATGATGGAAAATTAATTTAATTATTAATTTAGGAAAAAAAATCGATTTGTTGCACTATTTGAGAAAATTAGAAAGAAAAAGAAAAATATGGTGATAAATGAATATTGGAGAATTAAAAATCTCTGAAAATAAAGTTTAATAACTCTCAAGACCAGATGTGTTTTACTAGTAATGTGTATTAAAAATTATCTTCTTATGAATCCATTACCACTAATTTTCTGATAAGCATATGATTAATATTCTACTGAAACGGTCAAATTATGAAACTTAATGGCACTTTATAAAATTTCACAATTATTACTGAATTTCAAAGATGCTTCAACATTCAATTTAGTTTTTAATAAGTGCATTAAAAGTATAATAGAAATTAATATTCGGCTTTTTATTCAAAAAGACAGTTTTGAAAAATTTGAGAGATAAAATTAGAAATTTAAATTCGAAATTAGAAATTAGTTTTAGTTGAAAAATTGCAAATATGAAAATTAATTAAAGAATATGTTTGAATTGAAAAATTAAAAGAGAAAAAAAAATTGAAATTTTTCATTTCCGTGATTATTATTTTACGCGTTACAATTTTTTTTCCCCTACTTATATTTATGTTTTGTGGGGAAGTTAATTGAGAAATATAATCTACACTATTCAATTATTGTACTAATTTGCCCTCATGTTTTATTTTTTAATCCAAAGTGAAGGAAAAAGTCTTTAGATCAAGTTGATTCATGATTCCTTTCTTCATAATTAGTGTAGTTTTTTTCTCATTAACTGTTTTTGCAAATCTACAGAACGACTATTATGTGCACACTTACCAAGCAAGTTGCGAATGAATTTTATAATAATTACATTAAGCAGTATGTGTTCAGTGAAAAAAAATTACATAGTAGGGCTTGTGAGGATGTGCGTTTAGATCACGCGATTTTTTCACCTGTATACTTTTATATACATAATTATATTTATATTTATTTAGTTTTCAAGTCACTGGTATGGAGTCTATATTTTTGCAAATTAAAATTTTTAATTTACCTTACAGTAATTTCTTTTCTTTTAATTTTTAATCAACTTCTGTCAATAATTATACTTTTTTGGATAAATTAAATTTTAAAAATTTTAATATTTAATTATGAGACTTCTTTTTATTTTAATATTTTTTAATTTTTAATTCACAATCATTTTTTTAATAAAAGAGTTAATTAATATTCTTTTATTACAAGAATTTTTCATATTTAATATGAAATTAAATATTTACTTATTCAATTTAATTATAATTTTTATAATAATTTTTAATGAATTCATAACATTTTTTTTATTCAAATAATTTTGAAGTTTTTTATTCATTTTTTGTTGAATATAATTATTTTATTACTGTCAATTTTTTATCACTATTTAAATATTGAGTATTAAATTATTTAATATTTTAAATATAAAATTTTTTAATATTTCAAATATAAAATTTTTTAATATTTCAAATATAAAATTTTTTAATATTTCAAATATAAAATTTTTGAATATTTTAAATATTAAATTTTTTAATAATATAAGTATAAAATTTTTTAATTCTGTAAATAATAAATTTTTAATACTTTAAAATATAATTTTTCATTATTTAATTGATTAAATTATTTCATATTTTCAATTCTATAGATATTTAAGTAGAAAAATTATTGTTTTTTACAATTCGTAAATGCAATTGTTTTTATTCGTTTATTTTCAATTGTTACCGTATTTTTCGTTTAATGTTTATATTGGTAAATACGTGCTTTTAAAAATTCGAAATAACATTTTTTTAAATGAATAATTATTTACGTGTAAACCACAATTTGTGTTCTTATCAATAACTTATCATTTCTCTGACAAAGAAACACGATTACCTTCAGTCTTCAGCAACAACATTTTCTCCACTGTAAAGAAATACGAGTTTATTTCTTTATATTTTTTACTAAAACAATAAATAAATTTTTTTAAATATATATTTTTTAAAAATAAATTAAAACTTCTATTCGGGTATAATAGAATAAATAGTTTATTTATCAAGTGACCCAAAATAATTTTTTTTTAACAATTATTAAATATTTAATTCGAAGTCAAAAATTTTTTATCTTTCTTAAAATTTTATTCACTTTCAATAGTAAATAACTTTTTAAATTTGTTAATTTTGACGTTTGTTTTGCATAAAAAGTTTTTACGCTAAAACTTATTTTTTTTTTTGCTTAATTTTTAAAATTAGATAAATTTTTCCTAATAAAAAATTTTTATTTACACATTAAAATGAAAACGCGATTTTGAATTCTTTAAATTATATTAGGAATCTGAATAATTTTGTTCCATAAGGGAAGAAAAATATTGAAATAAAAAAGTAACAAAAAAACGCACGTGATTTTTTTTTCTTTTTTTTTTTTTGTTCACTTGTAATTAAGTAATCTTGGTGCCTCAATAGGTCAGCTATTGATCCACATGCACGAGTACGTCAGAGATAGATTTTCTTTGAAAAAAATTCACCTCGCCGGCTAGCCGTGGATTTTGCTTTTGCCCGACAGGTTGACGTCATGCCTTCAGCACTGCTTCTTTTCTTTTTGAAAACGTGCCAATTGCGCAAAATACATGCTCGTTTTTCATCATCTCGAGATTATGTGTTTGGATAAGCGTTATAGAACATTTAGAAAAATCTAATGTTTTTGTTTTTTCGCCCCTTGACAAAAAAAAGAGAGATGAAGAAGAAAATGAAGTGTATTCTTGAAATTTTCATTTCCTCAATTACTGGAAATTTTTCACACACAAAATTATTGTTTACTCTTTTAATGTTGTATTTAGATTTTTTTTTTTTTTTTTTTTTTGAAAGATATTTTTTACTTTTTATTCGAATTTAGAATTTTTTTTTTATGTTTCCACAGTTTTTCTGCAGATATCAAATTGAGACAAAAAACAAATCAAAGGTGTTGTTTCGCAACACTTTTGATTCGTTTTTTGTCTCAAATTTGATATCCTTTTGAATTTTGAAATTCTCCAAAATTAAAAAAAAAACTCTAAAAACGAAAAGGAAAATACTAAAAAAAAACAAAAATTAATTCAAAAGAAAGGAAAAATATTTTTTGATACAAAAAATGAATCAAAATGTTGCTTTGCAACACTTTTGATTCTTTTTTTTTCTCAATTTGATATCTTTAAAAAAACTGTTTTAGGAGAAAAATAAATTTTTCCAAACCGTAGATGAATTTCTATTTTCAGGAATTATTAAAGGCAATTTTTTTTCCTTTTCTTTGAATTATTTTTTGGTTTTTTAGTATTCTTCTTTTTGTTTTTTAGGGTTTTTCTTTTAGTTTTTTGAATTTTGGAGAGTTTCAAAATAGAAAAATATACACGAAACGTGAAAATTCTTTTTTCAGGAATTCCAGACATTTTTTTTTCTTTCTTTTATATTATTGTTTGTTTTTTTTTTTAGTTTTTTTGTTTTTTTTTTTTTTAGAATTTTAGGATTTTTATCTAGTCTTTCAGAATTTTTTAAAAATGTTTTTAATTTTTTGAGAGTAAAATTTTTAAAATAGAAAAATAGTGACAAAATTTTATCATTTTTTGGTTTCTGTCGTTTAGGTTTTTCTTTTAGTTTTTTTTTTGAATTTTTTCAAGTTTTTGAAAAGTTTACATTTCAAGACAGAAAAATTAAGACAAAACGTAAATAATTTCTTTGTCAGGAATTCTAAAAAATTTCTCTTTTTCTTTTTTGGTAACATTTTGGTTTTTTTTGTTTTTTATTTGATAGGTTTTTGTTGTAGTGTTTTGAGTATACTTTTTTGAACTTTTTAGCGTTTTTGGGAGAAGAAAAATTACAAAATAGAAAAATAAATACGAAATGTGAAAATTTCTTTTTTTAAGATATTCCAGAAATTTTTTTTCATTCTCTTGTAGTTTTTTTTTGGGTTTTTTTAGGTTTTTCTTGAAATATCTTAAGTATGTTTTTGAAATTTTTCGGGTTTGGAGAGTAAAAGTACAAAAAGTAAAAGGTGAACATTTTTTTCAGGAATTACAAAATTTTTCTGTTTTTCTTTTATATCTATAATTTTTTGGTTTTTTTCTTTTAGTTTTTAGGTTTCTCCTGTAGGTTTTTGAACTTTTTCCAGTTTTTGAAGAATTTAAATCTTAAAATAAAAAAAAATAAAGACAAAACGTGAAAATTTTTTTCAAGCATTCCAGATTTTTTTCTGTTCTTTCTATAATTTTTTGGTTCTTTCAGTTTTTGTTTTTTTAGTTTTTAAGGTTTTTCGTCATTTGATTTCTTTTTTTAAACTATTTAAAATTTTTGAAGAGTAAAATTTTTTAAACAGAAAAATAAAGACGGAACTATTATTTTTTGCTTCAGTTTTTACTTTTTAGTTGTATTTTTTATTATTTTATTTTAAGTTTTTTAGTTTAGTTTTTGATTTTTTCCAGTTTTCAGAGAGTAAAAATTTTAATTTAAAAAAATAAAGACAAAATTTTTTGGTTCTTTCAGTTTTTGTTTTTTCAGTTTTTAAGGTTTTTCGTGATTTGAGTACTTTTTCCAAACTATTTTGAATTTTTGAAGAGTTCAAATTTTTGAACAGAAAAATAAAGAGACGGAACTATTATTTTTTGCTTTTGTCTTTTAGTTTTTATAGGTTTTTCTTATAGTTTTTGAATTTTTTTCAGTTTTCGGAGAGTAAAAATTTGATTATAAAAAAATGAAGACTTTTTTGGTTCTTTCAGTTTTTTTTCTCATTTTTCAAGGTTTTTCGTCTTTTGAGTACTTTTTTAAAACTATTTTGAATTTTTGAAGAGAAAAAATGTTTAAACAGAAAAATAAACACGAAACTATTGATTTTTTGCTTTTGTCTTTTAGTTTTTTCTTTTACTTTTCAATGTTTTTCCATTTTTTGGAGAGTAAAAATTTTAAAGTAAAAAAAAAGATTAAATGTTTTTCCTTCAGCAATTCTAGAAATTTTTTTTTTTTCTGTTGTATAATTTTTTAGGTTTTTAGGATTTTCTTTTAGTCTCTTGAGTACTTTTTTGATCGTTTTCGAATTTTTGAAGAGTAACAATTTCAAAATTAAAAAATAAAGGCGAATCGTGAAAATTCCCTTTCTGTTTAGGAATTCTAGAAATTTTTTCTTTCTTTTGGAGCATTTTTTTGTTCTTTTTAAGTTTTTCTTTCTTAGTTTGTTAGTTTTTTCATGTAGTATTTAGTATTTTTTTTATCTTTTTCAAAATTTTATACAGTAAAAATTGCGAAATAGAAAAATAAAGACAAAACTTGAAAACTTATTTTTTCAGAAATTCCAGAAATTTTTTTTTATTCTATCATTTTTTTGGTTTTTATTTGTTGTTTTATTATTTTGTAATTCTTTTTAGAAGATTTTAGATTTTTTATTTCTTAAATAAATATTTAAATATTTTTAAATAAATATTTAATTATATTATAATTATTTATAGTATATTTATAATATATTATTATTATAACATTTTTTTTGTAGCCTTTTGAGTAACTTTTTGTACTTTTTCGAGTTCCCAAAGAGTAAAAATTGGAAAATAGAAAAAAAGGCGACAAAACGTGAAAATTGAAAATTTAGAGGATTAGGTAGTCGTAGAATTTAATGAAGATAAAATTCGGGATGAAAGAGGAACGCGTGCGAGATGAATATATGGGATCATTGAACGCAATCCTCTTGGCATGATAATCGCTCCCTTTTTCCAGTTTCATCTTTTCTGTATGTATATATATACGATTTATCTTCCGAAAGCATCAATGTTTTTTTGAGTGTCGGAACAAGATGTCCCTCAGGTCGAAAGAAAAAGAGAGAGAGAGAGAAGGAGAGAAAAGGAGAGAGTCTCAAAAGCAGGGTGAGAGCGGATATCCGGTACTGATGCGACAGACATCCCATATATACAGGACGTGGGGGTGTGCTCTTCCAATAAACGTTAATGTTTAGTGCCGCAAGTCAGGAAGAAGCTGCAAGTTTGGCAGCCACCTGGTATTTTCGTTATGGATTTTATGGTCTTTAACAATCTTGCGACAATTTAAAAAACTTCCTTCTTCATTTTCTTGGGCTTTTAAAAAACTTCCTTCTTCATTTTCCTGGATTTTTCAAAAACTTCCCTCTTCATTTTGCTACTTGAGCTTTGAAAGTACTTTAAAATTTCCTGGAAACAAGTTCAATGTTTTGTCAAACTCATTACACACTCTGAAAAAAATTATCATTGAACCAAACACTTTTATTTTGTCATGCAGACCTTTTCAGGACCTAAATAAAGTTTGTTCGACTTAAATAAATATTTATTCGATTTAAATAAACATTTGGTTCAGTTTAATACATTTATTTTGTTAAAAAAAAAGTTTCTTTCAAAACAAATTTTTTTCTTTAGTGTTTTAATCCCAAATTTTGAAAAAACTGTTTTTTTTTACTCTCAGCACCGAGGCAAAATTCACAAAACAGAATTTAATGCTTGATTATAAATTAATTATTTGGTGATTGTAATCTTGAACCAATATTGGTTCAATAAATTCGAGACTTGGCATTGATGATAAGAATATTTTACGTTGATGCAGGTTTCTAATCAGTGAATTAGAGGAAAATATAATTTTCGATTGGAATTTTTGTAATATTTCTTGATCAAAAATTTAGAAGAGAAAAATTCTTTAGCAAAAAAAATATTATTGTTGTTTTCCTTGAATTAAAAAATTCGTTTAGGATTTTAGTTTGTTTTGGGAACAATACATTAAATTCTAATTTTTCTATTTCTGACAATATTATTGATCTTTAGGAATAAGCAATTGAATTTATTGTAAAAAATTTAATGCTTGCAGAACTTTCTTAAAATTTTAATTTATATAATTGATTTAATGAATAATTTTTTCTGAATTCTAATTTTAATTCTAAAACCCGTGTAGAAATTTAACCATGGCCCAAATCGGGGCCAGATCTTTTGATCATTGCGTAGGCCATAATATGGCAATTTCTACATGGGAAATAATTGAATTTCACAGTAGTTGCAGTTAAAATTTTAATAAAGAAATTAATTCCAGGTTGTTGTAAATTGAATGTTTTGGAAATTTGATTTTAATTAATAATCATTTAAAAAGCAGGACTCGGATTGTGCGACTTTTTCGACTTTTTTGTAAAAAAAAAATGCAACTAATCAACTTTTTCGAGATTTTTTTTAATGCGACTGAAATTAAAAAAAAATTTTTTTTAAATTTAAAGGAAACAGTTTGAGTAAAAAAAATGTTCGGTTACATTTATTTACAAATTTCTTTCAAATTTTTCAAAAACATCAATAACTTATTTTTTCAATAAATATTTAATTATTATTTTTCCATAGGAATTGAAATTCTTCAAAACATTCAAATTCAAACCTTTTTGAAATTAAACAACTTATAAAAAATTGTTATAAAACATAAAGAAATCGATCACTCCGAGTCTTCGACTCGGAGCAATCGATGTCTTCATGTTTTATAATAATTAAAGATGACCGAGTGATAAAATCAATATTTTATATTATAAACTTTATAAAAAAAAAAATTTTAATTATTTTTTATGAAAATAATTGAAATATTGAATATCTGCGAAGAATTTACTTACTTTTGAAAATAATTGAATTTTGCAAAGAATTTTATCAGAACTTTTGAAAATAATTAAATTTCCAGAATTAATTTTATTATTTACGAAGATAATTAAAATTTTGACGAGAAATTTAAAAAAAAATTGAAAATAATTGAATTTCTAGGATGAATTTGATTATTTATAAAGATAATTGAAATTTTGACAAGAATTTTATTAAAATTTTTGCAAATAATTGAATTACAGAGAAGAATTTTATTATTCATAAAGACAATTGAAATTTTAAACAGATTTTTTTAAAAATGTTTAAAAGTAATTGAATTTTGCAGAAGAATTTTGATATTTATAAAGATAATTGAAATTTTGAGAAGAATTTAAAAAAGAAATGTTGAAAATAATTAAATTTCTGCGAAGAATTTACTTACTTTTGAAAATAATTGAATTTTGCAAAGAATTTTATCAGAACTTTTGAAAATAATTAAATTTCCAGAATGAATTTTATTATTTACGAAGGTAATTAAAATTTTGACGAGAAATTTAAAAAAATTGAAAATAATTGAATTTCTAGGATGAATTTTATTATTTATAAAGATAATTGAAATTTTGAACAGATTTTTTTAAAAATGTTTAAAAGTAATTGAATTTTGCAGAAGAATTTTGATATTTATAAGGATAGTTGAAATTTTGAGAAGAATTATTAAAAAAAAATTTTGAAAATAATTTAATTTATGCCAAGAATTTTCTTACTTTTGAAGATAATTGAATTTTGTAAAGAATTTTATCAGAACTTTTGAAAATAATTAAATTTCCAGTATGAATGTTATTATTTATAAAGTTTTGACAAAAAATTAAAAAAATTTTTGAATATAATTAAATTTCTGCGAAGAACTTTATTAAAATTTTTTTTAAATAGTTGAATTTCGAAGAAGAATTTTATTGTTTATAAAAATATTTGACATTTTAAAGAGAATTTTTTTAAAAAATGTTAAAAAAACTTAATTAAAATTTTGCTATGAATTTTATTAAATTTTTTTAAATTTTATTCTGGATTGTTTGACATTAATGTATCTGTTGTCGAGAAATGTGATTTTTTTTGACAATTTTGACAATTTCGTGTTTCCTTTTTGGCCTTTTTTTTAGATAGGTAAACCTACAAGTACCACTTTCACAAAAAAATTTTTTTTTTATACCAGAATTAAGAACTAATTTAGTGCTAATTTAGTACCATATTTAAAAATTTAGAGCTGCTAAACTTTTTAAAAAAACGTATGGTACTGCCAGCTTGACGTATAGCTACAAGTACCATACCCTAAAAAATAACAATTTTTAAAAAACTTTTCCACAGGAATTTAGAACTAATTTAGTGCTCTAACATAGCATTAAAAAGAATTTTCCAAAAACTACCCTTAATCTCAAAAACTACCTAACGAAAAAAAAATATTTTTTCAAAATTTTTTTCACAGAAATTTAGAACTAATTTAGTGCTCTCACATAGAATTAAAAGGATTATTTTATAAAAACTACCCTTAACCTCAAAAACTACCTAATAAAAATTAAGAAACAAATTTTAAAAAAAAATTTTTCGATAGAATTTTAAAGCTAATAAAGTTTTCAAACTTAGTACTGAAAGATGTTTTCCAAAAACTAATTTTAACCTGAGCTAATTTAGTGCTCAAACAATGCACAAGAAAAATTTTCCACAAAACTACCTTTTACCTCAAAAACTACAAGAAAACAAAGACATAATTATTTCTTAAAAATTTTTTCAGAGCAATTTAGAGATAATTTTGTGCTCAAGAATAGAAATTAAAAGTAATTCACAAAAACTACCTTTTACCTCAAAAACTATCTACAGGAATTTAAAAGGCACATATTTCCAAAATTCTATTCATAGGATTTTAGAACCAATTTAGTGCTCTAACATAGCATTAAAAAGAATTTTCCAAAAACTACCCTTAATCTCAAAACTACCTAACGAAAAAAAAATATTTTTTCAAAATTTTTTTCACAGAAATTTAGAACTAATTTAGTGCTCCCACATAGAATTAAAAGGAGTATTTTACAAAAACTACCCTTAACCTCAAAAACTACCTAGCAAACATAAAAATGTATATTTTTTCAAAACTTTTTTCAATTGAATTTAGAGCTAATTTAGTGCTCTAACAGAGCATTAAAAAGAATGTTCTAAAAAATACTCCTAACCTAAAAAAGTAGACAAAGGAAATAAAAAGGCATTTTTTAAAATTCTTTTTTCACAACAATTTAGAACTAATTAAGTGCTAATTTACTACCATATATAAAAATTTAGAGCTGTTAAACTTCTTAAGGAAATGTATAGTACTACATATGCTTGACGTATAGCTCCAAGTACCATACCCTAAAAAATAACAATTTTTAAAAAACTTTTCCACAGGAATTTAGAACTAATTTAGTGCTTATCTAGTACGATATATAAAAAATTAGAGCTGTTAAATTTTTTAAGAAAACGTATGGTACTACATATGCTTGACGTATAGCTACAAGTACCATACCTTAAAAAATAACAATTTTTAAAAAACTTTTCCACAGGAATTTAGAACTAATTTAGTGCTAATTTAGTACCATATATAAAAGTTTAGAGCTGTTAAACTTCTTAAGGAAACGTATGGTACACTAAAAAGTAAGAATTTTTAAAAATCTTTTTCACAGGAATAGAGAATTAATTTAGTGCTTTAACATATCATTAAGAAGAATTTTCCAAAAAACTATCCTCAACCTCTTAAACTACCTAACACAAATAAAAAGGCATATTTTTCAAAAACTTTTTCCATAGGAAAAATATTTTTTGCAACACTAACCTGTAAAATTGAATTTTACACACTGAAAACAGTGTGTAAAGTGATTTTCAGTGCGTAAAATGATTACTTTACGCATTCTAGTGTCAGTAAATTTTTGTTTCGAAAATTCTCAATAATCAAATAAACGAAATATTATTTCAATATAAATATTTTTAAAAATTCTGAAGTGTAGTAAAAGTTATAAACGTTAGTTAAATATGTAGAAAAGCAAAAATTATTTTTTAATACAGAACATAATATTACACAATCTAAATATGAATTAGAAATTTCTATACTAAGTAGAAAAAAATGGAAACGTTTACTAATTCGAGACGCATGCTTATTCCCGAAATCTTTTTTGACCAAATAGTTATTTGATATAAAACTAGTTTACTTAAAATTCACATAATATGCACATTATTTGACATAAATTTCATTGCACACAAAAACCATTTAACATAAATATCATTTGTCATAGAATTCATTAAACAGAAATATTATGTTACATAAAACTCAGGTAACTTAATTCGCATTTGACATAAAAATTATGTAATACATAAATTTCTATTGACATAAAAATCATTTAACATATATTTCTTTTGACATAAAATTCATTTAACGTAAATTTTATTTGTTATAAAATTCATTTGACATCAATTTCATTTGGCATAAATGTCATTTAACGTAATTCTCATTTGACATAAATATCATTAGACATAAAATTAGCTTGACATAAATTTCATTTGACGTGAATATCATTTAACATAATTATTATTTAACGTAAAATTAAATTTATATAAATTTCATTTAGCATAAATTTCATTTAACATAATTCTCATTTGGCATAAAATTTACTTGACATAAATTTCATTTGGTATAAATCCCATTTAACATAATTTTCATTTGACATAAAGTTCATTTGACATAAAAGAAATTTAACACAATTCTCATTTGTCATAAAAGTCATTCAACAAAATTCTCATTTGACATAAAAATCATTTTACACAAATTACATTTTACATAACAATATCGGCGCGAATTTTAAAAGTAACCAATTATATATTATCAACAACATTGTGATTCGCCAATTTTGAAATTCGCGCCTATATTTCCATGTCAAATGATCTGTATGTAAAATAAAATCTATGAGGAATGAATTTTATGTCAAATGAGAATTATGTGTAATGAGTTATCCTTCAAATGAAATTGATATCAAGTGAACTTCATGTCAAATGAAAATTATGTTAAATGGGATTTATACCAAATGAAATTTATGTCAAGTAAATTTTATGCCAAATGAGAATTATGTTAAATGGAATTCATGGTAAATGAATAAATTATGTTAAATGATATTCACGTCAAATGAAATTTATGTCAAGCTAATTTTATGTCTAATGATATTTATGTCAAATGAGAATTACGTTAAATGACATTTATGCCAAATGAAATTGAAGTCAAATGAATTTTATAACAAATAAAATTTACGTTAAATGAATTTTATGTCAAAAGAAATTTATGTTAAATGATTTTTATGTCAATAGAAATTTATGTTACATAATTTTTATGTCAAATGGGAATTAAGTTATCTGAGTTTTATGTTACATAATATTTCTGTGTAATGAATTCTATGACAAATGATATTTATGTTAAATCGTTTTTGTGAACAATGAAATTTATGTCGAATAATGTGCATATTATGTGAATTTTAAGTTAAGTAGTTTTATATTAAATACATACTTGGTCAAAAAAGATTTCGGGAATAAGTATGCGTCTCACTAATTCAATAGAACAATTTGCTAATTTCTAGTATAAACCTACTCAATTAACACTAGAAACTTAGTAATTTTATAGAAGAAAACCAATTATACGTATGCAAAGAGTTACATTTAATTAGTAGGGGAGAGGTACGCGCGTTGAGACACTAAGATATTATAACCTGTGTAACTGATAATACCAAAAATTCTATTGGCATTTTGTCGTATCATTAATACCAAACTTTTTAATTAAAAAAAGCGCAATAACTCCTGTTTTTTTGGTAGAACTAGAGCGAACCAATTTTTTAGTTAAAAAAAGTGTTTTTCAGAATTTCTGTTTAGTGTATTTACCATGTACTTTTTAGTGGCAGAAAAAATTGCGGATAACATTTACATATCAATTTTGGTTCTACTTTAAAGTTCCGACGAAAATTTAGACATACGTTAACATCTACAAATAATTTCAAAGCTTTAAAAAAATAACAGCAAGGTCTGCACGTTGAGACACACTGTGGTACGCAGGTTAAAACGCTCACGGTTTGAAAATAGTACTGTCATTAAAATTGATTTTGAATCCACAATTTTTAAGCGTTTTACATGTTCTTCACCTGTAAAAATTGCGAATATAAAAATTTCGATTAATTATTTTTGTGCAAAATAAAATTTTATTTTTTAATTATTTTTTTAAGTTAATTTTTAATGTTTTAATTTTTTTTCTTTGAGTTAAGACCATCAAAATAAGTAAATAAACAACAAACAATTAGAATCTGACGTAATTATTCATTTTGTTTCAATTTAAAATAAATTATTATGGGTGTCTCAACGTGCGTACCAATTTTTTTTTGGTCAAAAATAACATGTTTAAAAAATCAGCTATAAATTTTTCAATTTTGTCCAAAAAAAATAACTTTCTTTGGTAATGTTGTAGCCCTGGACAATACTTTTAAGAAAGCATTTCGAATTTTTCGCTAAATTTTGTTTTTTAAAAATTATAACTGAAAAACAGAACCCGTCTCAACGTGCGTACCTCTCCCCTAGGTATTTTACAATAAAGTTAGTAGACTCTCACTAATACATGAGTTCTTTTAGACTAAAATGTAGTACAATTTTTATAGGTTTGAGATTAAATGCAGCTTTTTGGAAAAATCTATTAAATGCCATTCTAGAGCACTAAATTAGCTATAAATTCCTAAGAAATTTTTTTTAAAAATTTTGCCTTTTTATTTTCTGTAGGTAGGTAGTTTTTGAGGTTGATGATAGTTTTTGGAAAATTCTTCTTAATGCTATGTTAGAGCACTAAATTAATTCTCAATTCCGGTGAAAAAGATTTTTAAAAATTCTTACTTTTTAGTGTAAGGAACTATGAAACTGAAGTTACCAACTTTTGCTCGACGAAAAATATAATACGTAACAATTTCTATTTCCCCGCCTCAGATCCAATTTTTTTCACTTTTATTATAAATACTAATGTTAGAAGCCATTAGAAATTATTTTCAAGTGGAACCAGGTCGGGGAGGGCAACGATTTTGACTTTTTTTTGTCACAGATTTTTCGAAAATTCAGAAATTTCGAAGGCAATGATTTTGATTTTTGTCGCGGATTTTTCGGAAAATCCATAACAAAAGATCAAAATCGTTGCCCTCCCCGACCTGGTTCCACTTGAAAATAATTTCTAATGGCTTCTAATATTAGTATCTATAATAAATGTGGAAAAAAATTGAATCTGAGGCGGGGAAATTGTTACGTATTATATTTTTCGTCGAACAAACGTTGGTAACTTCAGTTTCATAAGGAACTTATAGCTATATACGTCAAGCCTGTAGTACCATACATTTTCTTAAGATGTTTAACAGCTCTAAATTTTTATATATGGTACTAAATTAGCACTAAATTAGTTCTAAATTCCTGTGGAAAAGTTTTTTAAAAATTGTTATTTTTTAAGGTATGGTACTTGTAGCTATACGTCAAGCATATATAGTACCATACGTTTCCTTAAGAAGTTTAACAGCTCTAAACTTTTATATATGGTACTAAATTAGCACTAAATTAGTTCTAGATTCCTGTGGAAAAGTTTTTTAAAAATTGTTATTTTTTAGGGTATGGTACTTGTAGCTATACGTCAAGCATATGTAGTACCATACGTTTCCTTAAGAAGTTTAACAGCTCTAAATTTTTATATATGGTACTAAATTAGCACTAAATTAGTTCTAAATTCCTGTGGAAAAGTTTTTTAAAAATTGTTATTTTTTAAGGTATGGTACTTGTAGCTATACGTCAAGCATATGTAGTACCATACGTTTCCTTAAGAAGTTTAACAGCTCTAAATTTTTATATATGGTACTAAATTAGCACTAAATTAGTTCTAAATTCCTGTGGAAAAGTTTTTTAAAAATTGTTATTTTTTAAGGTATGGTACTTGTAGCTATACGTCAAGCATATGTAGTACCATACGTTTTCTTAAAAAATTTAACAGCTCTAATTTTTTATATATCGTACTAGATAAGCACTAAATTAGTTCTAAATTCCTGTGGAAAAGTTTTTTAAAAATTGTTATTTTTTAGGGTATGGTACTTGGAGCTATACGTCAAGCATATGTAGTACTATACATTTCCTTAAGAAGTTTAACAGCTCTAAATTTTTATATATGGTAGTAAATTAGCACTTAATTAGTTCTAAATTGTTGTGAAAAAAGAATTTTAAAAAATGCCTTTTTATTTCCTTTGTCTACTTTCTTAGGTTAGGAGTATTTTTTAGAACATTCTTTTTAATGCTCTGTTAGAGCACTAAATTAGCTCTAAATTCAATTGAAAAAAGTTTTGAAAAAATATACATTTTTATGTTTGCTAGGTAGTTTTTGAGGTTAAGGGTAGTTTTTGTAAAATACTCCTTTTAATTCTATGTGGGAGCACTAAATTAGTTCTAAATTTCTGTGAAAAAAATTTTGAAAAAATATTTTTTTTTCGTTAGGTAGTTTTGAGATTAAGGGTAGTTTTTGGAAAATTCTTTTTAATGCTATGTTAGAGCACTAAATTGGTTCTAAAATCCTATGAATAGAATTTTGGAAATATGTGCCTTTTAAATTCCTGTAGATAGTTTTTGAGGTAAAAGGTAGTTTTTGTGAATTACTTTTAATTTCTATTCTTGAGCACAAAATTATCTCTAAATTGCTCTGAAAAAATTTTTAAGAAATAATTATGTCTTTGTTTTCTTGTAGTTTTTGAGGTAAAAGGTAGTTTTGTGGAAAATTTTTCTTGTGCATTGTTTGAGCACTAAATTAGCTCAGGTTAAAATTAGTTTTTGGAAAACATCTTTCAGTACTAAGTTTGAAAACTTTATTAGCTTTAAAATTCTATCGAAAAATTTTTTTTTAAAATTTGTTTCTTAATTTTTATTAGGTAGTTTTTGAGGTTAAGGGTAGTTTTTATAAAATAATCCTTTTAATTCTATGTGAGAGCACTAAATTAGTTCTAAATTTCTGTGAAAAAAATTTTGAAAAAATATTTTTTTTTCGTTAGGTAGTTTTTGAGATTAAGGGTAGTTTTTGGAAAATTCTTTTTAATGCTATGTTAGAGCACTAAATTAGTTCTAAATTCCTGTGGAAAAGTTTTTTAAAAATTGTTATTTTTTAGGGTATGGTACTTGTAGCTATACGTCAAGCTGGCAGTACCATACGTTTTTTTAAAAAGTTTAGCAGCTCTAAATTTTTAAATATGGTACTAAATTAGCACTAAATTAGTTCTTAATTCTGGTATAAAAAAAAAATTTTTTTGTGAAAGTGGTACTTGTAGGTTTACCTACCTCTTTTTTTTTAAATTTCATGCGACTTTTTTCTGACTTTTTCGGAAAATTTTATGCGACTTTTCGTGACTTTTGTTGTAAATTTATGCGACTAAAGAGACTTTTTTGAGTCTTAAAGACGATCCGAGCCCTGAAAAAGTAAAAACAATAATTCTATCATTTATTAGTACCTATTATTACTATTATTATTTATTTATTTTAAATTAAAATATTGTTCAGGTTTAGAAAACAAAATAAAATTCTGCCTGGAAATCAGGAAAAAACAACAAATTTTTGTAACAACTCTGGTTTCATAAATAAAAATTAATTTTTCATAAACAAAAATTATATTATAAATAGTTATTATTGTACATAATATAGTTATATTATAATAATAATTATTGTAAATAATATAATATTTAAATTGCATAAAATTTTTATTTTTTTTTTCGTAACTCCTTTAAATATATATATAGATAAATAAATAAAAAATATTTTTTGTTAAAAAATTGTGAATTTTTCCACGGAGAAAATGTGTACAGATTTATCCTATGACTGATAAATCAATCATCGACACGCTTGAAAAGATGATGTTTTTTCCCTCCGTGTACTCTAAGGAAGAAACTTCTTTTCTCTCCTCACTTTTTTTCTCTCTCCCTCTCTCGTGACAGACACATCCGGCAACAGTTTCGTGTCTGCGCGAGAATTTCCTCTCCGAAAAATAATTCACTAGCTGAAGGTTTTCAGTTAAAAAAAAAAAAAATGAAAGAAAGAAAGAAAGAAAAACCTATTGTAAAATTGATAGAAACAAACTTGTTCTTATTTTTTTTTCTGTAATAATATAAAAGTAAAGAAATTTTTTTGTTTACGTCGAAGTCTTCATGCTTTGCATTCAAAGTGCAACTTCATAAAGCATAGCATTGAAATCACTGTCACGTAAAAATGTCGTACAGCTTCAACTTGTACACGAATGTCTATTTTATTATTTATATATTATGTAATGAAATATATTTGTTATATTTATTACATTTATAAATAAATATTTATTTTATTTATTTATTTAATACAAATATGTTTCTCGCGGACCTAATATTATTGATATTATTTATTATTAATATTATCAATAAATATTATAAATATTATTAATAAATAAAATACAAAAATATAATTTATAATGATTATAATTAATAATTTTATTTATTTGAAAAATATTTTTTTATATTAATAATATTTTATTCACTTCTACCTAATAATAATATTAATTATTATTATAATAATAATACACCTAATAATATTTTTATTTACACTGATTACAAAGTTATTTGATTTAAATATTATATTTCTTGTCTACTATCAAATAAATATTTTTACTTGAGTCAAATAAATTGTATTTGAACCAATAATTTCAGTATTTTTTAATTGATTTAGATGAAAATTATTTGATTCAAGTAAATTTGATGATTTTATTTTATAATTTTGTAATAAATTTTATTTCAGAAGTGATAACTAAACTATATTTTGAGTCAAATTTTAATCAAATTTGAATCAAATAATGAATAAATAATATAATAATTAAATAATGAATCGAAAGTAGAAATAATTTTCTTTAGTTATTATTTAAGTCTTTCGACTTCGATCGTGTTATTTTTATTTATACACTGTAAAATATTCAAATAAAAATAAAAAAAATTATGCATAAAAAAGGAGAAAATCTAAAAATATAATTTCAAATAGTAGATGCTATAAAATTTGTAATAAGAATTTTTTTTCTGCACATTTATTGCCTGTAGACAAAATAAAGGAAAATAATTTTTATTGATAAAATTTGAAATTCATGTTTTTGACGTGCCTGATGGATGAAACTGACCGAATTGAAATTCATGTATATGGAGAAGGATTAATTGTTTTTGATGTTCTCCGAATGAACTATTTTCACGCAATTGACTCTTTGTTATTTTTGATCAAAAAAATACTTTCTCTCTCTCTCTCTCTCTCTCTCTCTCACTAATCTCCCTTCAATATTTTCTTAAAATCTGAATTTTTATTTTCCCTGCGACATATATTATATTATATTTCTCCAGTTTTTAGTTGTTTGAAAAATTCACAAAATATCATCCACATACACTTTTCTATTTCTGTGTCAGGATCTGGACTCACTTCTATCGTTTTCAGTGACATTCTATTTTCAACTTGGTTTGATCGACCAGGTCACACGGTTAAGCGCGATTTATTCAGTAATGAAGATGGACATTCCTAGATTTTAGTTAAGAATTCAACATTGCCGACAGTAGAGAGGAAGTGAAATAGAGGGAAAAAGAGAGCGAAAAGAAATATTTTACTATAGTGGAGAAAATTTTTTTAAAAAATTAACTCGAATTTTTCTTTCTTTTTTTCTTTTTTTTTTTAATAATTTATTGATTGAATGATTCTCTGTGGGCGCGCGAAATATTATGTATCTCGCGCGCGAGATTGCATAAAAATAGAAATGTTATATATTATTTAAAAAAATGGAATAAAAACCCAATTCAGTGAATCGATATTGTTTAACAATAATCACTCTCCATTATTCCATGGCACACTTTACTTGACAATTTTCTCTCTTTCTTTCTTTCTCTCTCTCTCTCTCTCTCTCTCTCTCTCTCTCTCTCTCTCTCTTTTTTTTTTTTTAACTTCTCTCGATAATTTAATTTCAAATGGATTAAATTTTTATCCGTCATTAATAATTAATATGCTTGAAACCTTTACTTATTGCATTAACTTGAAAGCCGATATTGAATTATTTTTAATTTTAACCCTTTAATTTTCAAATAATGGAGTTTAAATAATTTTTGAAACGAGAAGAAGAAGAATTTTATTATCTCGAGAAAAAGTTTTGATTCTCCGCTGAAAAATAATTTTATGCCTATTTTTATGTTAATTAAATTGAATTATCATTACTATTTATTATTGTTGCTGTTATTAATAATATTATTTATTATTAAAATTTATTATTATTATTATTGACTATTTCTTTATTTTCATTAATTTAAAATTTATTTTCGTATTTTTTCTACTTTGTATAAAATTTTGTATTTGTAAAATTTTTGGTTATAAATAATTTATCGAACAAAAATAAATACTAAAAAAATAAAATAAATAATGAAGTGAATAATAATAAAAATAAAATAATCATTAAAATAAATAAAAGTCCATAAGAATAAAATAAGTAATAAAATTAAAATCAAAAATAGAAGTTGAGATGTAATTTCCGAGTTGGAGATTTTTTTTTGAAATTATAGTTTTAGTATCTTTTTTCTTTTCGTCGAAATATTGTTACAATTTCAATAGAATTATATATCAAGGAGGCAAAAAAAAAAAAAATGTAAAAAAAAGTAAACGAATTTCAATGGTCATTTTGCGCTTGAATATTATTATGAGTCGGGATTTTACTCGTCACTCTCTCGTAAATTATTACAATCAAAACTGATTTTTAACGCGTCCGCGCGCATTTAAATGTATCGGGTTAATTAAATGTCAAGCTTCTCTTGTCCGTCGGATGCGGTATAATTTATAACATCTCAAAAAGAGTTTTTCACGCTTTCACCGCATATCTGTCATATTTATTTACCACATTTTTCATATCCGCTTTTGTTTCGAATTCATTTTTGCCACACACACACACACACACACACACAAACTTCAACGAGAGTTCATATATAATAATAATTTAAAAATATTTATCTGCGTTTTTTTTTCATTAATTAACTATTTAACTGTCCGATTAATCTTTTTTCTGTGCAAAATAATAATAATCAAAATACTTTTTTCCTTTTTTTTTCGACAGTATTTATTTTGTATTAGGTACTTTTGTTTTATTTCTTGCATGATTAAAAGAATATTTATTTTCTGTTTGGATTTTTTTTGTATTTTATTATTTATTATATTTTTTTGAAGTAATAATAAAAAATAATATCAGACAGAATATTTATATTTTCTGCTTGAATTTTTTCCCAATAATTTCATTTAATTTTACAACAACATTAATAAAAGTAATAGGATTAATAATAATATTATTATTAATAATTAATACTATTAATAAAAAAAAATGAATATTTTTTTAATTTTTTAAAAAATAATAAATTAATAGTCAGTATTTTATTTATTGCATAATTAAAACAATGTTTTTATTTTCTATTTGAATTTTTTCCCCAAAAATTTTCTTAATTTTAGTCTACAACAAGAAGAATAAAAATAATAATAAGAGAAAATAATAATGATAATAATAATAAGGGGTTGTCCATAAATTAAGCAAGGCTTTGGATCCGATATTTCTTACTAAATAGAAAATATTTAATATCGGTTTTTTAATTTGAATGTTCAATTATTTAATAAATTAACTGTACCTATGATATTAACTCTGATAGTATTACTTAATAAATTATGTAAATTTTCATATTAATTACATTTTCAATAATGTTCGATTCTTTTTGATTTAAAATTTTTATTAGTTTTATTTATTATTTTTTACCGAAATTTCTCTCTTCTACCAATTGAGAATTAATTTTGAAATATGTTCACACGTTGTTTTTAATTATTTAAAATGTTTAACAATGTTTGAATAATAGATAAAATATAATTCTGTTCAATTCTTCTTCTTTTTTTCATATAATAATAATAATAATGTTAATTTTGAAATTTTAATATTCACAAGGTTTTTCCATTTGAAACTATATAAATTTCTCAATCGGAATTTAATATTTAATATTATGCATCAGCCAAAAGTCATTGGTGGAAAATACGTTAAATTTGGAATTCCAATATGCTTTTGCAAAAGATTAATTAATTTACGAGAAATGGCTTTTATGTCAGTTACTCGAACAAGAGATCACTTTCTGAGGATCCAGGATATATATCGAACAAGAATATCTTTAATAGATATCTGACAGAGAACAGGTACACCTTTCATCTTATGCATAAAACATTTGATTTCAGGTGTTATATTTACCCTCTCACAGTTCGAGATAAACTGATGGAAATATTGGTTACATTTCCCTACATATATTTTCATGTCAATAATTTATATTTACCATTTTCGAAAAAAATAATATTCAGGTTATTTTATAATTAAAAAAAAAAAAAAATTAAAAAAGTATTTTTTTGGAATTTTGAAACAAATATTAATAATGAAAAAAAAAACGTCTACAAAAATAATTTATTATAGTGATAATAGTAAAATTATATTACTATTAGTTAATATAACACTATTAATTATAATATAATACTATAATGTTATATTATTATATTATAATATTATATTATAAATATTATGACTATTGATGTACAGACTTATAATCTTGATTATAAAAGAATAAAAAAAATTGACGTAATCGGTGAATATCGTATATATAATTTAAATCGGACGTCATAGAAAATGATGAAATGTCAAAAGGTATTTTCTTTCTTTTCTTCTTTTTTTTTAAAAAAAAAAAGAGTGAATAGTTTGCTGTTTAACGGATTTATTCTAATGAATATTTTTATTAATAGTATAACATGTAAAATTTAAAATTTCCTCGATATTATTCTAGTTCGCTATTTGCATTTCTTGAATTAATTAATATAAATATATTTTTAGCTACAGCAATTTTATAAATTCATTATTTCTTGCTTTAAATTACTCAAGAGACGTCCACTTAATTAGTTTCGATTTAAAAATATATTTAACAAATTTTAAATAATTTTATCCAATCAATAATTTTATTTAATCGAAAAGGAGAGAGAAAAAAAAGAAAGAAGCAAAGAAAGAAAATAGAAAAAAAGAAAGAAATAAAGAAAATAGAAAAAAAGAAAAGTCAGCGAATTTTGATTGGAATCCTGGAAAATTATTTATTGTTTTCTAAAGTAGTTGTGCTTATTCTTGAAATATAATATTTCTTTAATTCAATTTTCTTAATTCAAATTTATTATTTAAATTTTAAAAGAGTTGCCTTTACAATTTTTCTTTGCAATAATTCAATTATTTTCATAAATAATAAAAAACTTTATAGATTTATAATATTATTTTGATAAATAATACAACTCATCGCAGAATTTCAATTATTAATGGAAAATACAATTTTAATGGAAAATGTCATTATTTTTCTCGAAAAATGTCATTATTCTTAAAAATTTTATTAAAATTCATCAAAGAAATTCAATTATTTTAAGAAGCCTTCCTATAATTTATTTATTAGAATTTAATTATTATCGTCAATTCATTTTTTATTAAATTTCTTGAAAGTATTAAATTATTTTCAAAAATAAAAAATGAAATCTTTTTTAACACTTCAATTTTTTTTCAAAATAATTTTAATAAAATTCTTTCTTTAAAATTCTTGTAGAAATTTCATTAATTTCTATATAATTTATCAAAATTCAATTATTTTTTATATCTATTTCAATAAATTTCACAAAAGAATTCAATTTCTTCAAAATTCAATTATTTTCAAAAATTTTAATGAAATACTTTATAACAAATTTAATTTTTTTTGTTAAAATTCTCCTCCATTCAATGATTTTTAATATCTACTATTTTAATAAAATTCTAAGCAAATCTTTTTTTAATACAATTTTTTACAGGGATTCAATTATTATTTCCATAAATAATAAATAAACTCATCGCAGAATTTCAATTATTCTTGATACAATTTTAATCGAATTCCTCGAAAAATCTAATTATTCTTAAAATTTTATTAAATTTCGTCAAAAGAATTCAATTATTTAAAAATTTGTTCATAAAATTCTTTATGAGAATTCAATTTTAAGAAACATTCAATTATTTAATAAATTATTTATTTTTGTATTAAAAATAATTTGAATATTGGAGAAGTTAGAAAGAATTGCAAAATTTCAATTATTTTCAAAAGTAATAAAATTCTTCGCTGAAATTCAATTATGATCAAAAGTTTAAAAAATTTATTGTCAAAATTTCAATTATTTTTATAAATATTAAAATGTTTCTTCAAAATTCAATTATTTAAAAAAAATTTTAATAATTATCTTGGCAATATTTCAATTATTTTCAAAAATTTTAATAAAATTCTTGTCAAAATTTCAATTATTTTCAAAAACTTTTCTCAATTCAATCAAATTTTTTTACAAGAGATTCAATTATTTAAAAATATTAAAATGTTTCTTCAAAATTTTAATTATTTAAAAAAAATTTTAATAATTATCTTGGCAATATTTCAATTATTTTCAAAAATTTTAATAAAATTCTTGTCAAAATTTCAAGTATTTTCAAAAAATTTTCTCAATTAAATCAAATTTTTTACACAGATTCAATTATTTTTAATACAATATTAATCTAATTTTTTGAAATATGAAATTATTCTTAAAAATTTTATTGAAATTCATCAAAAGAATTTATTTTAATTACCTATTTAAAAATTTGTTGATAAAATTCTTTAAATGAGAGTTCAATTTTAAAAAACATTCAATTCTTCAATAAATTATTTTTTTTGTATTTAAATAATTGAATTGTCGTAGAGTTTTCTAATAATAATTGATTCAAATATAAATTTCAGTTAAAACTTTAGATAATAATTGAGTTTTGAAAAGAGGTTTCAAATTATAATCTTTGAATGTTTGAATTTTTCATACTTTTAACTTAAAATTGTGTAGATTCAATTTTTTTGTAAAAGTTTAATTGAATTTTTTTTAAGTTCTTTGAAGATTTTATTTTCAAATACATATTTGATTAAAGAATTTAAGAGTAATCGATGAAATTTCGTAAAATTGAATTGTAAACAAAAGGATTTGAAATTGTTCAAAGAAATGTTTTAAAAATTTATTAATTTTATTTTTATTATATTATATTTTTTTTAAATAATTGAAGTCCTGTGAAGAATTTTATTATTTATGAAAATAATTGAATTCTTGGAATGCATTTTATTACATTTTTTTAAAAACAATTTAATTCTTTTAGGGAATTTTAGTAAAATATCAGATTTTGAAAATACTTCGAATTTCAGCGAAGAATTTCATTATTTGTGAAATGTAATTGAATTTTTGCAGAAAAATTTTGAAAATAATTACATTTTTCGAGGAATTTATTTAAAATTATATTAAAAATAATTAAAAGCCTATGAAAAATTTTATTATTTATGAAAATAATTCGAATTCTTACAACGAATTATAATACATTATTTTAAATAATTGAATTCATGTGAAACTTTTATTTTACTTGCATTCTTAAAAAAAATTTTTTTTTGTATTTAAATAATTGAATTGTCGTAGAATTTTCTAATAATAATTGATTCAAATATGAATTTCAGTTAAAACTTTAGATAATAATTGAGTTTTGAAAAGAGGTTTCAAATTATAATCTTTGAATGTTTGAATTTTTCATACTTTTAACTTAAAATTGTGTAGATTTAATTTTTTTGTAAAAGTTTAATTAAATTTTTTTTAAGTTCTTTGAAGTATTTATTTTCAAATACATCATATTTGATTGAAGAATTTCCGAATAATCGATGAAAATTTCGTAAAATTGAATTGTAAACAAAAGAATTTGAAATTGTTCAAAGAAATGTTTTAAAAATTATTAATAATAATTAATAATTAATTCAAAGAAGACTTTTTAGTTAAAAATTCTGGAAAACAATAATAATTGAATTGAAATGATGAAAGTAATTTTTTTTATAATTGAAGTTCTTTCAACTTTAATTTTTAATAAATTGTTTAATTTCAAAAAGATTTGAATTAAAAATTTTGTAAATTATTAATGTAGTTTTAAAAATCTGGAAAAATTCCGTTTTTTAACCTGGAAAACATGGAAAAGTCAGGGAATTTAAAATGAGCAGAAGCGTGGCAACCATGAGGAAAGAAAAAAAGAAAAAAGAAAGAAAGAAAAGTACAATTACTTGTTTAAAAAAAACTGAGTATTGATTGGAGAAAATAATAATATATAAATTTATTAATTTTATTTTTAATGTCAAGAAAAGGGGTTGAAAATTTTCATATATAAAGTATGTAAATTAAGAAGAAAAAATTGTTAAAAAAAAAATAAGACGCAATTATTTCAAAGGAGAGTGAAAGAGAGAGAGAGAGAGAGATTCCAAGTCTTTCCCTGCGATTTTTCCAGTGCGTGAATTCCTTGATACTGTGCATTGTAGGTAATCGAGATAAGAGTATGCGTCGGTCTGCAAAGAAATGGAAGGGAGTTTTATGTCGTCGTTATAGGGTTCGAGGACGAGAAATCTTTCGCGCGATCGCGTTCTTTGCGCCCAGGGTGCGGAACGCAACTCGAGTGAGAAGATAAAGAGATGGATGAATACTTCATTATTTTATATAAGACCATAAAAAAATTATAATCTCTTGTGGTGTACACGAAGAAAAAAGGCTTCTTAATTAACACACAAACCTTGATTATCGTTTTTTTTTTTAATTTATTTTTTTTTTTTTTTAATTATTTTTTTATTTTAAAGACAGTAGAGAAAAAATGATTTTGAATAACAACATTTTTGTCTGCAGCTTATGTGTCATTCTGTAATTTTCCTCTTTATTTAATTATCGAAAAATTATTTGTTATAATAAATAAATTAATAAAATAATAAATTAATAAAATAATAAAATAATAAAATAATAAAATAATAAAATAATTATTATAATTATTTTTATTTATTAAATAAAATTTAATTTAATTTTCAAATTAATGATTCATATTTCAATTGAATTTAATTTGTAACATTGTGACTATTTAAAAAAATTATTTACTATCAACATTTTCCGCTCTCGCTTGGTTGTAATTTTGCTTATTGTTATAAATATTATTATTAACTTTCTTTGATTTTTTAAATTCTATTTTTCTTGAAACGATAATAATTTTTTATTCTTTTATTTATTTTTCAAATTTTTTGTCAAATCTTTTTTATTGTAAATTTAAATAACTACTATTCTATTGGAATAATTTTTTATTATGAACACTGAAAACAAAATTTATTTGATTCAAAATAACCAATTAGTTGACTATTAGCAAATCAATATTTACTTGAGTCAAATAATTTTGATATCGATTTTTATTTAAGTCAATTAAATGGTATTTGAACCAATAATTTCAGTATTTGAAGCAAAACCATTTAATTTACTCAAATAAAAATTATTTGATTCAAGTAAATATTTAATTGATAATTGTCAAGTAATCGGTTATTTAAATTAAATAAATTTTCTTTCTATATAAAGTCAACGAATTTATATTCAAGTTTTAGTAATCGTGAATTTTAAAGAAAATTACTTTTTGCGTTATTTTTTTTTGTATTAAATTGTCATTTATAATTTAAATTTGTATTCTTAAATATTAAATTTATTATTAAATGATCTAAAAATGGATAATTTATTACGAAAGTATAGTAAAAATTAAATTTTCGGAAATTGTAAACAAAAAACTTTTTACAAAGTGGTGTAGTAAAAGTTAGTTTATTACAAAAAAAATTGTTTTCTTTTTTTTTTCATAAGTTTTTTTATGTCAATAAATAAAAATAAATTACACTTTTTATTTATAATTTAATAATAGGAGATCCAAATATTGTTAATTTATATATTTTTTTAATAATATAATAACATTATAATGGTAAGAATAATAAATAAAAAAATTATTATTTTATCATGAAATTAATAATAATTTTCAATCAATGTCAAAATGAATAATTGATAATTAGTTATATTCTTATTAGTTTTGTATAATTAACTAATTAATAATATCGCAGAATTTCAATATAAATGTTTAACGTTATTCTTCGGTAATAATAATTAAAGGTAAATTCAATGAATTGTAGAATTTTATTTCAATAATTTTTTTTCCTGATAAATTAATATGATTTTGTTTTTCAAACATATTTTTCGATTATTTATAATTTAATGAAAGAAATAAAACAATTAATAAATTATTATTTCGTATTCAAAGGTAGGGGAACATAGTCTAGGTCGGCCACCTTTTTGACTTTTGTTTATAACTTTTTTTTAAAAATGAATTTGGACAATTGAAGTATATGGTTGGAAAGTCCTGTTTAATAGGAACATTTTTTCTGTACAAAGTAAATTGACAGGTTTAAAAATGAAAAAGTTATAAAGATTTAAAAAAAAAAAAATTTGTAGTCCAGGTTAGCCATTACAGTCAAGGTCGGCCATGTTTAAAATTCAAAGGGCATTAATCGTTAAAAAATAAAATAACATGTTTGGAGTTACGGAAAATTGATTCTTTATTGTTTACAGTTTGTAACTTAATGAAATAACAAAATAATAAAAATAAACAATATAAAAAAATAAATATAAATAAAAAAAAGTTTTGCACTAAAATATTAATAAAATTAAATAAAAATATTAATAAGATGATCAATTATATTATGAGTTATACAGAATTGCAGTTTTTGCAAATGAAGTAGCTCGTCCTCAACTTTGCGCATTTTAAACACATAGTGGCCGACCTTGACAGTAAGTAACATTACCGAATTGTTGTAACCATAAAGAAATACGTTTCGGGATTCGATTTTTTACTTTGTTTTCCTTTCAACCATGAGTCCCACAAATTTTCTGCATACTTGCCTTGACGATTCAATTTGTTTTTTATCTTTTATTAATGGTTTTTCACATTATGCACAAAACTTTTTTTGAGCTTTTTTTGTACCGACGTCACAGAAAACACAATTTTCGATTTTCCGAAAATGTAATTGAACAAAAAGTTAGGTTTCACTAAGACAAGCTTCGACAAAAATGCGCGTAGGTGGCGCTAGTGAACTTGACAAAAAAACGCGAGTGGCCTACCTAGACAGTAGGCCAACCTTGACTACATTCCCCTATATATTATAATTTAGTATTTTATTATACACAATATGGTTTATAGACTTGTACATAAATGAACATAAATGTTTAATATAATATTGAGTACTTTTTACTTATTTTTCCTTCTTATTCACTTGATAATTATTTCAAGACACTCTTCTCTCTTATAGATTATTTAAAATAATTGTTATATAATATTAATTAAATTTGTAACGTGAATATAACGATAACATGGAAATTGGAAATTTTCAAATTTCATATAAAAATGGCAAAAAAATAATTTTTTCTTTATTAAACTTTTGGATTTTGTAAAATATTATTCTGTAGACACGTTTATGTAATATTGAAAAATTATTTCACGTGTTTATGAAAGTATAAAAAATTTTATGTACGTATACGTAGAGAGAAATATGTGTAGGTTGGTATGAATAAAGTCAGTGATACGGAATTTTTTAATTTTAGAATATGGGAAGTTCAAGGTCGTATTTTTATAATAATAATAATAATAATAATAATAATAATAATAATAATAATAATAATAATAATAATAATAATTTTTATAATTATTGCTGTTTTCATTATTTTTATTATTGCTATTTTAATTTTTGTTATTATGTATTATTATTATTATTATTATTATTATTATTATTATTATTATTATTATTATTATTATTATTATTATTATTATTATTATTATTATTATGTATTATTATTGTTATTATTATAATTTTTATTATTTTTATTATTATTACTATTATTATTAATGAAAATAATTTTTCTTAATTATTTCATTTTGAACAATTCTTTATTTAGAATTTTGTGAATTATTTATTGTAAATTTGTGTAAATGAAAAATTGTAGCAACTGTTTTTTCGCATAGCATATTTATTTAAAATAAATAAAATAAAATAAAATAAACGGGACTTTATGACGTGATGTAATAATAATTGATATATGGGAAAAATTATATTTTGATGGATAAAAGTGATTATATAAACACATACATAAATACAAATGAATATGATCGATGGTAAAATATTGTATAAATGCTTTAATGAAATCATTCAGACATAGTAGTGTTGTACACTACACCAATGTATTGAAATCATGTCAAAGTCATTTAAATTGTTGAGAATGAGTTTCTCAGGCACTTCAACATAGTTTTACGACTCTACAATTGTTTACAGACAATTATTATAATATGGAAATTGATAAATTATTTATTAATGAGTTATTTTTCCAACAGGCGAGAGAGATTATAACTTTTGTTTTATTTCATACATAATTACAAATTTTATAATTATTATTTATATATAATTATATTCATTTATAGAAAATAATAATAACAATAGTAGTAGTAATAATAATAATAATAATATAAATTAAAAATATGAAATATGCAAATATTTACCTATGTTTCTGTCAATACTTATTGAATCATCAATTTCTTATTTTCTGTGAAGATTAAATATAATAATTATTCTTGGCATTTCTTAATTGACATTATTATTAACTGATATTTGCTTTTGCTATTTTTATTACTGTTAATGTTATTAATACCATTATTTATTTTTACTATCTATTTATTTTATTTATTATTTTATTGTTATTTTATCTATTATTGTATTTTATTATTGTTATAATATTATTGCAATTAATTAATTTATTTATTTTACTATTTACTATTATTGTTATTACTGTGATTGTATTTTTTACTATTTATATAATATTTTTTCCTATTATTAGTGTATTATAATATTTTCTATTTTGTTTAAGCGTAGCTCGCTTGTATGCTCACGTAGTGTTTATTTATTTATTTATTTTTTTATGGACCGGACAAGTAATGTTTTAAAAAATTAATTTTATTCTTACGTATTTTTTTTTTTAAATCGTGAAACTTAATTTGCAATTAATGGAAAAAGTGTGCAACTGTGAAATCATAAAAAGATGAATAAAAAACTTTTCGCATTGTTATTATAATGGAATTCTGTTAAAACATTTTATTGCATTTTGCGAAAAATAAGTATAGAAAAAAAATAAATAATAAGAATAATAATACTTTTTCACTTAATCTACTGGCATTATATAACCTACTTTTTCCTCAAAGGAATTTTCATTTTACTGCAAAATTGCATTATTTTCAAAAGGAATTTTTAGAACAAATTTTTCAAGTTACCCTCTCGCAGTTCATTCATTTAGTTTCTCTCGCAGTTTAAATATTTTTCAAAAGTTCTTCCATATATGGTATTATATTGTTATTATTATTTATTAATGTTGCCTATTACTATTATTATTATTTTTTTATTATTTGTTTTTAAGCATTTATTTTTATTATTATTATCATTATTATTGTTATTAGTACTATTGTTCTTTATTATTATTATTATTACTATTTTTTTATTATTGTAATTAATTTATTAATTAAATTATTTATTTTTACTTTCTAATTCAAAAGCATTGATTCGTTTATTAAATGAATTAGTAACACTACTGATTAATTTTTAGTATAAAAATGACTAATTTGTTATAGTTAATCTAATTTTTATAATTATGTTAAATGGGTAAAAAAATTAATAGATTATTTTTATCTACAAAATATTTTAGTAACATTTTTTTACGAATAATTGGTCAAATTCTACGGTTGAATTAGTTGTTTTCTACTAATAATTAGTAATTATTTACTAATTGTAATGGAGCCGATTCGTTTATGGTTTTTCTGTTAATTATAGATTTATATTTTTTTTATTTTATATTTTACTATTATTATTACTATCATTAATATTTATTTTTAGTTTTACTATATTTTTTAATAGTACAACTATAATACTACTATTATTATAATTTATAATTAAAGTACTGGAAAAAATTGAATTTAGAAGCAGTTAAGAATGATTGCCGAAATTCAATTATTTTCAAAAGTAATAAAATTTTGAAAAACATTCATTTTTTCAATAAATTATTTATTTGCATTTTATTTGTATTTAAATAATTGAATTCTCTTAGAATTTTCTAATAAAAATTGATTTAAAAATGAATTTCAGTTAAAATTTTACATAATAATTGAATATTAAAAGCATTATAGTATGAATTTTCAAAAATAATTAAATTTTGAATATTTTTGAATGTAATTACATTTTTCGAAAAATTTACTTAAAATTGTATTAAAAATACATAATTGAAATCCAGTGAAGAATTTTATAACTTAGAAGAATAATTAAATTCTTGTAAAGAATTCTTATTATATTTTTTTTAAATAATTGAAGTCCTGTGAAGAATTTTGAAAATAGGGGAATTCTTGCAACGAATTTTTATTACCTACATTTTTCTTAAATAATTAAAATCCTGTAAAGAATTGTATTATTTATGGAAATAATTGAATTCTTGGAATGCATTTTATTAATTTTTTTTTAATAATTGAATTCTTTTAGGAAATTTTATTAAAATAGCAGATTTTGAAAATATTTGAATTTCAGCAAAAAATTTTATTATTTATGAAATGTAATTTAATTCTTAAAAAAGAATTTTGAAAATAATTACATTTTTCGAGGAATTTATTTAAAATTATATTAAAAATAATTGAAAGCCTATGAAAAATTTTATTATTTATGAAAATAATTGAATTCTCACAACGAATTTTATTACATTTTTTTAAATAATTGAATTCTTGGAACGCATTTTATTACATTTTTTTTGCAAACTTACATTTTTTTTTTTTTGAAAAATTTTATGGAAATTTAAATTATTATAAAACATGAAGATATCAATAATTCCGAGTCTTCGACTCGGAATGATCGATATTTTCATCTTTTATAATAATACTCCTATAAGTTGTTAAATTTCATAAAGATTTGTATTTGAAATTTTTGAAAAATCTCAATTTCTATGGAATTATAATAATGATTAAATATTTATTTAAAAAAGAATTTATTGATGTTTTCGAATAATTTTACAATTAAAAAAATTCGTAATTAAATATAATAGAACAGTTTTTTGAGTATCTAATAATTTTTAGAGGGAATCAGAATATTCTTTACGGTCAGAGGGAAAAAGTGAAAATTTTTTTCTGGAAATCAGGGAAATTATTTAAGTTTTTTATTTTAATAATATTTTAACATTTCTATTATGTTTAGGGTCGAATAATAAGCTTTGTTGGAATTTTTTTTGCAATATTCGTATTTCATTCAAAGTTTTGCAAATAAATTGCAACAATGCTTATTATTAGACTCTAGTCATAATAGAAATGTTAAAATAATATTAAAATATTTTTCGACGTGGGAAAATATAATTTCTTTAGTAAATTTATATTATTTATTTATTCAATTTTTTTAACTTAATTTTTTAAAAAATAGAACTAAATTTTTATTATAATAATTATAATGCGTAACTAAAATTATTTTTATATTGAAAAACGACAAAAAAAGAACTCGAACACTCTTGCGTATGAATAAAACAACTATTTTTTTATTTACATATATCGAATTGAATGACGAGATTTAAATTTCGCTCAAACAATTTCTGAAACAGATCTTACACCTGAGAATTTGAAAATTCTTATCTACTATCACAAGTGAGTTTTCATATATATCTATATGGTCGCGAATTGAATTCCATTAGAGAGAGAGAGAGAATATAAGGAGTGTGCATAACGAGTACAAGAGAAAGAGAGTGAGAGAGAGTGTAAGGAGTGTGTAATATCGAGTACGAGAGAGAGAGAGAGGACAAAACGCTCTCTCGCGCTTTACGGAGGGAGGTGTGGGAGGTTTGCTGGTGTTTGTAAGGAGGGTGTGTTATATGTCGGAAAGAGGAAAAAAGAGAGGGAGCAGTGCAAGTAGAGAGAAGACTCGACCAGCTGACCGTGGAGGACACGGTAGCACGATACTCAAGTAAACTGTAAGACAGTGCGGAGTGGGACGAGTACATCCGGCACTGAGTCAACCCGGTTGTACACCCAGACAAAATTTTTTTTTTTTTTTTTTTTTTTTCTTCATTAAATCACAAAAATATTATATTCAAGTAAATGGAAAAATTGCTATTATTATATTGATTGAATTTTCGTGCGTAAGAATAATTTTTTTTTCATTTAATAACAATATAGGGGATGGTGTGGGTGGAGAAAATTTTTTTATAATGACGCTTACGCACAGTGCCCGCGTGAAACGCTCTTTTTTTCGTCATTGGCCTGACCACTGTATTATGTACGTCATTCAGAGTCTTTATCGACCAATGAACGATTAACTCGCCTACAGTCAGGAATGCTCATCATATATTCTTTTTTCGTTTATGTAATTTTTTCTGCACCTGTGCGTTATTGTTCTTTTTTTCGAAAGTCAAAAAAATGGTCCTTTAGTATAGCAAAAAAGGGTGCGAAATTTTGCAAAAAGAATTCAAACTAAAATTACACTCCTGGCGGAGTTTAATTTTAGTTTGAATTCTTTTTTTTAATTTTATAAATAAGTAAAAATAATCAGGGTTGCCATAGGTTAGGGAATTCAGCAGGAATAGAACAAGTGAAAGTATTTAAAAATACGAACTGTACGGACCAAAAATGAAAAATTACAGATCAATTATTGATAAAAGTATAACCAGTCCGAGACAAATAAAAGAATTTTTCGAGAAATTCGATTAAAATTATATTGAAAATAATTTAAATTCTGCCATGAATTTTATTATTTGTGAAAATAATTGAATCCCTAAGAAGAATTTTATTATTTTTAAACATACATTAAATCTCTGCAAAAAATTGTATTGCTCTTGAAAATAATAGAATTTCTGCAATAATTTGCAACTTCTTCAAAATTCAATTTTTTTTTAGTGTTTTTAAGTAAAATTCTTCTATACATCCATTATTTTTGATAATTTTTGAAAAAGTTCTTTGATAATTTTTGAAAAAGTTCTTTGAGAATTTTCAAATTTATTTGTTTACAATTCAATTTTACAAAATTTTCATTCTTCGGAATTCTTCAATTAAATATATATATATATTCGAAAATAAAAACATCAAAAAAATAATTTCAAGTAAAATTCCAATAAATTTTTTCAAAAAAATTAATTCATCTACATAATTATGTAGAAGAATTAATTTAGTTAAAAATATTTAGTTAGTTAAAAGTATGGAAACTCAAAATTTTCAAAGATTTTAATTTGAAACCTTTTCAAAATTCAATTATTTTAAAATATTCACACAGTAATACTTTTAATATTCAATTATAATCTAAAACTTTAACTGAAATTCATTTTTAAATCCTTTTTTTATTAGAAAATTCTACTAGAATTGATTTATTTAAATACAAAAAAATACTTAATTGAATAATTGAATGTTTCTTAAAATTAAATTCTCATAAGGAATTTTATAAATAAATTTTTAAAATAATTGAATTTTTTGACTAATTTTAAGAAAATGTTTAAGAATATTTACATTTTTCGAGAAATTTGATTAAAAATTATTTAAATTCTGCCCTGAATTTGATTATTTACGAAAATAATTGAATCCGTGTAAAAAAAATTTATTATTTTTAAATACAGTACCGTCCGAAATTGTCAATCCACCCATTTTCAAAGGAATGACAAAAATTTTTTAACATAAAATTCATGAAAAGTAAAATTTTTTTTGGTTTATATTTTGAAAGACGATAAAATTTTGAAAAGAATAAGACCTTACAGAAGTCATTTAGCCAAAATTTGTAGAAGATATTCTTAAAAATCGTCATTTTCAATGTTTTACAAAAATTTGAATAACTTCTAAAATAATGAACGCTTTTTAATAATCTTAGGCTTATTTTAAAGACCATTTTCTACAGAATAAGAATTACTTATAGGCATTAACCTGTAATTTTTAACTTGGCATAAGCATGACGTCAAAGTTGGACAAAAAAATTTAAAAAATTTGAAATAATATTATTAAAAGAAAAATAATTTTTGAAATTCAAACATATATTTTTATTACATTTTCTTGAAAAATCTACACCATATCATGTTTTATATATGTTCTAGAATAGTTTTTAGTACAAAAAATTGATTTCAAATTTTTCCAATTTTTTTGTCTAATTTTGACGTCATGCTTATTCCAAGTTAAAAATGACAGGTTAATGCCTTTAAGTAATTCTTATTCCGTAGAAAAAGACCTTTAAAATAAGCCTAAGATTATTAAAAAGCGTTCATTATTTTACAAGTTATTTAAATTTTTGTAAAACATTGAAAATGACGATTTTTAGGAATATCTTCTACAAATTTTGGCCAAATGACTTCTGTAAGGTCTTATTCTTTTCAAAATTTTATCGTCTTTCAAAATATAAACCAAAAAAAATTTTAGTTTTCATGAATTTTATGTTAGAAAATTTTTGTCATTCCTTTAAAAATGGGTGGACTGACAATTGCGGACGGTACTGTATAATTGAATTATTGCGAAGAAATTTATTAAAAAAAATGTGTAAATAATTGAATTCATGTGAAATTTTTACTATTTTATGAAAATAATTAAATTTTTTACGTAGAATTTGATTACAATTTGTTCAAATAATTGAATTCTTTTGGAAAATTTTATTAGATCATAGTTGATATTGAAAATCATTAAATTGAGGAAAATTTTTTGAAAATAATTGAAATTTTGCCAAGAATTTTCTTTAAAATTTTTGACAATAATTGATTTTCGGAGAAGAATTTTATTATTTCTAAAGATAATTGAAATTTTGTGGAGAATTTTATTATTTCTGAAGATAATTGAAATTTTGACCAGAATTTTATTAAAATTTTTGAAAATAATTGAATTTTGGAGAATAACTTTATCGTTTTTAAAGAAAATTAAAATTTTGACGAGAATTTTATTAAATTTTTTGAAAATAATTGAATTTTGAAGAAGAATTTTATTATTTCTAAAGATAATTGTAATTTTGACGAGAATTTTTTTAATTTTCTGAAAATAATTGAATTTTGAAAAAGAATTTTATTATTTCTAAAGATAATTGAAATTTTGACGAGAATTTTTTTAATTTTCTGAAATAGTTGAATTTTGGAGAAGGATTTTTATTATACTTTTGAAAATAATTGAATTTCGGCGAAGGATTTTATTATTTCTAAAGATAATTGAAATTTTGACGAGAATTTTATTAAAATTTTTGAAAATAATTGAATTTCGGAGAAGAATTTTAATTACTTTTGAAAATAATTGCGATTTTCTGCAATTGTAATTGTAATTTCTCTAAAATTCTCCAAATTATATCGTATAATTTACTAGAACTTTTCGTGCTTTTTCAATCAAATTGCGGACTTTATGGATATTTTCATCAAAAAAAATTAATTTTACAAACTTGAAGCAAATTTTCGGTTCTTTACACTGTTTTAAAAATCTGACTCCAGCAATACACCAAAAATATTAAAATGATATTATTTCAATCTCGCAAAGTGGGAATTGTTGAATTTCATTAAAGTTTTTAGTGAATCTAATCAAATGAAAGTATTCACACTTTTTGATATTTGAAAGTATATAATTTTCAATGTTTCAGTGTAAAGTTGGAGTCCAATTTTTAACAGAGTTCGAGCCCTGTATTTCTGAATTACATTTTTTCAGGAAGTTAAAAAATAGGAGTTAAAATTTAGTAATTAATTAGTAAATTTTACTAATAAATAGTAATTTCCACTAATAAATGGTAATTTCTACTAATATTTAGTAATTTCTACTAATAAATAGTAATTTCTACTAATTTATTAGTAAAATTTATTAATGCAAAAGCAAAAAGTCAGTCATTAATTCGAATTAGTAAAAATTAGTAGGTACTAATTCAAATTTAGAGAGTTTTTTCTGCTGTAGCAAAATTCACTTCTTTAAAAATCGTAAAATTTGACATAAGTTCAAAATTTGACATAAGTTCGATTTAGTTTTACTTTGTAAATATAGTAAATGTTAGTGTATATATTTTTTAATGTAAAAGCTTCAAAAAAAATTGTGTTTTATTCTTTTCGGTTTGGCGAATGAAATATATTTTTCAAAAAACCAACTTTATGGGGCTTTTATTTTGGAGTTTAGAGTAAAACATTCTAGGAGTGAATAATCAACTCCAAAAGTGTTACTTTTTTTTCGCCATTTTAGTATCGAGTGAATTTTTTTCGATTTTATCGAAAGTGGAAATTGAATGAATATTGGAGAGAGTAAATGTGACTTTACGTTACATACACAGTGACATTTCTACGTGTAAAATGCATGTGTATAGAGCGGAGGGAAGAGTGGGAGTGCTTGCGCATGCACATTGAGAGCATGTTTTGTAGTTGTGCGCTCACATGTCCATGGGCAAAATGTGCACATGTGCATAGAGAGAAAGAGAGAATTTTACTGTCTCGGTCTTTTCAGATGTGTCTCTTTTTCTCTTTCTCTCTCTCTCTCTCTCTCTCTGGTTTACGTCCGCTTTCTCAAATCTTTATTTGAAGCCCGACCGCGAACTCGGGGCGAACTGGTCGAAGCGCGCGCGACCGCCCCGCTTTTTAACGCCCCCGGGTGGCTGCTGCCGCCTTTTGCCTTGGCTTGCGACTTGCGACGACGACGACGACGCACGCAGTTTCTAAATTTGAATCCTTGGAGAGAGAAGTCGCGCACCGCGTGCTCTCTGCTGCGTTAAAGCCACAGGCCGGTCTCACCGCTTAAACTCGAAACTCTCAACCATACACATGTGACAAGTATTTTAAGAAAGACACTCTCGCAGTGTGCATCTAGTCAACACAATCTAGTCCCAAAACATCGTCGTGCATTCGGTTATACGGCAAACCCAACAAGAGAGAGAGACTAATAATAATTTCTTAGACGATATTATTAACTCCGTAACACACTATAAATAATTCCAAATCATTTTGTAACACCCCTCGTGTTTTTAAAGTGCATCGACATTTTCCGCGATTCTTAAATAGAATTAACACACTCTCTCTCTCTCTCTCTCTCCTTTTCTCGTAATTGTAATAAAAGAAATTTTAATATTTATCATCTTCCAAGTGTGCTCAATTTATACTACTAAAAAAAACTTGTGATTTTTTTAAGAGATAATATATATATATTTTTAAAAGAAAAGGACTTTTATATTCTCCTTTTTTTTCATAAAGGAGAAAATTATAAATTTCACAAATTTAGTGACGACGAGATACATTTTCTCTAGTGAATGTTGGAGGGAAAAATTTATTCACTTTTTTTATTTATAAATTATTGTGAAGTGACTGTGATTTTGAGAGATGTGTTGTGAAATAATAATGACTTAGGAGAATAGAGTCAGGGGTTTGGTAGTTCAACTTGAAGAGTAACCTCAGGGGGTTCCCCGCTCGATTACGCTCGATTCCATGCTCCATCGCCTCGTCCTCGAAAGCAGCATAGAGCTTTTGCATGCTTTCCTCGTCACAAACAACACTGGTGAGTGTAAAAGAGAGATAAAGGGAGAAAGGGAGAGAGAGAAGGAGAGTTATGTTAGCCGACGCCACTGTCTGGCGGACTTGGTGTTTTTTTTTTTTTTTTTTTTTTTTTTTTGCGCTCTTCTTCTTTTTTACTCTTCTTTTTTTTCTCGCTAATTTACCAAGAGCAGTGCACATACGATCAGAGAGAAAGAGAGAAAGAGAGAGAGAGAGAGAGAGAGAGAGAGAAAGAGTGTGTGAGAGAGAGAAAGAGAGAAATTCTCTATACTTATTCGCGAATTTAAACGCGCGGTTCCACGTCCGCTCATCTCCGATCCCCACTATTTGTAGATGAAAACTTGGAACACGGCCAGTTTGGCACGGTTTCGAAAAAGGGAGGAGAGTTTGAATTTCAGGGCTAAGACATTAGTGCGGTTCGAGAAAATTTATTTCTTCTTTTTAATTGTTCTTCTCTTTCTCTCTCTACTTCTCGTTAGTTGCAGACTCTAAATTTTCATTTAGTGAAAAGTACAATAATTTAGTAAAATTAATAGTTAATTTTTTTTCTGCTTTTTTTATTATTACATTCTTACCACAGGTCAGGGAAATCAGGGAAAAGTCAGGGATTTTTATTTAAGTAACTAGAAAAAATTGAATTTTGGAGAAGTTACAAATGAATTGCAGAAATTCAATTATTTTCAAAAACGTCGGTGAAGTTCACAACGTTTATGATCAACGATTGAAAAAAAAATTATTTTCCTAATACGAAAAAGAATAAAATTTTTTGTTCACAAATATTTCTTTTGTAAATCATTATTCAAAAAACTAACCAAAATATTTTCTATACAAAAATTAATAAAAATTTGATTAAAAAAATATTTTTCTTAGGAAATCGTTGATTATAAACGTTGTGAACTTCACCAACGTTTTCAAAAGTAATAAAATTCTTCGCAAAAATTCAATTATGTTCAAAATTTTTTTAAAAATTCTCGTCAAAATTCAATGATCTTTAAAAAATAATAAAATTCTTCTCCAAAATTTCAATTATTTTCAAAAATTTAAATAAAATTCTTTGCAAAATTTCAATTATTTTCAAAAAATTTTTCTCAATTCAATGATTTTCAATATCTACAGTTTTAATAAAATTTTTTAAAAGAATTCAATTATTTAAAAAAAAAAAAATTTGATAAAATTCTAAGCAAACTTCGCAATAATTAAATTATTTTCATAAATAATAACATTTTTTACAAAAATTCAATAACTTTCATGAATAATAAAATTCATCATGGAATTTCAATTATTTTTAATACAATTTTAATTGAATTCCTCGAAAAATTTAATTATTCTTGAAAATTTTATTAAAATTTCTCGAAAAAATTCAAATTTGTTGATAAAATTCTTTATGATAATTTAGTTTTGAAAAACATTCATTTATTCAATAAATTATTTATTTTTGTATTTAAATAATTGAAATACTCAGAGAAATTTTATAATTTATGAAAATAATGGAATTCTTACAACGAATTTTATCAATTTTTTAAAAATAATTGAATTCATGTGGAAAATTCAATTACTTGTAAAAATAATTGAATTTATGCAACTAATTTTATTACATTTTATTTAAATAACTATATTCTTTTGAAAACTTGTATTAAAAATGTAAATTTTGAAAATTTTTGAATTTCAGCGAAGAATTTCATTATTTGTGAAATGTACCTAATTTAATTCTTGCAAAAAATTTTTGAAGATAATTTTATTTTTTGAGAAATTTATTTAGAATTGTATTAAAAATAATTGAAATCATGTGAAGAATTTTATTATTTATGAAAACAATTGAATTCTTGCAACGAATTTTATTATAATTTTTGTAAATAATTTTGTAACTCTTCAATTAAATATATATTAAAAAATAAAAACTTCAAAAGAATAATTTAAAGTTAAATTCAAAAAAACTTTTCCAAGAAAATTAATTCTTCTACATAATTGCTAGTTAAAAGTATGAAAAATTAAAATTTTCAAAGATTTTAATTTGAAACCTTTTCAAAATTCAATTATTTCTAAATATTCACGCTGTAATACTTTTAATATTCAATTACAATCTAAAATTTTAACTGAAATTTTCATTTTTATGAAATGAAAATCAATTTTTATTAGAAAATTCTAACTAGAATTGAATTATTTAAATAAAAAAAAAAGAATTAATTGAATAATTGAATGTTTCTTAAAATTGAATTCTCATAAGAAATTTTATCAACAAATTTTTAAATTGATTGAATTTTTTTTGACTAATTTTAATAAAATTTTTAAGAATACTTACATTTTTCGAGAAATTTGATTAAAATTGTATTAAAAATAATTGAAATTCTGCACTGAATTTTATTATTTGTGTAAATAATTGAATTCCTAAAAAGAATTTTATTATTTACGCAGCTAATTTTTCAGGATAAAATTAGGAATTTCAAAAATAATAGAATTTAAATTTTTTTTCAAAATACTAAAAAATCCAATTTTTGAAAAATTACAAATAATAATTGCAGAAATTCAATTATTTTCAAGATGAGAAAAAATTGTTCTCATAAAATTCAATTATCTTTTAAATTTAAAAACAAAATTCTCGTCAAAATCCCAATTGTTTTTTCACAAAATTCTTCCCCAAAGTTCAATTATTTTCAAATCAATTTCAAATTACCAAAAAATAGTACGCAAACAATTTAATTATTTTCATAAATAATAAAAATTTCTTCAGGAATTCAATTATTTACAAATTTTTTTTTTATAGATTCCTTCGCAATAATTCAATTATTTTTATAAATAATAAATTTTTTCAATTATTTTCGTAAAAAATAATTAAAAATTGTAGTAAATAAAAATTTATATTTTTCGAGAAATTTATTTAAAATTGAATTAAAAATAGGTAATTGAAATTCTGTGAAGAATTTTATTATTTATGAAAATAATTGGAATACTTGCATATCGAATTTTATTAAAATTTTTGAAAATAAATTCAAGTTTTTTGAACCATTTTCTGAAAAATTTTTAATGAACAAACTTAATTAATTTCGAGTAATTTAATAAAATTTTAATAAAAATAATGAATTTCTAGCGATGAATTTTATTATATCTATGAAAATAATTTAATTCTTGTAATGAAATGTTATCAAAATTTTAGAAAATTATTAATTTCTTTGAAATATTGCAGTCAAATATTTATAAATTATATTTAATTTATTATTATCTACCTAAATTTAAACTAAATTTTAAAATAAAAAATAAAAAAAATATTTCCTTCATTTGAACGATCGAAACTTGTAGAGCTTTTTTTCAAAAAATTTCACATTTTGTTCAAATTTCACATTATTTTTTTTTTAAAGTTCATTTATTTTTTTAATTTTTGAAGAAAAGGATTAAAAACATTTGCAAGTACTGAAAAAGATGAAATAATTTTTAGAACTTTCTGTCTAAATATAAATTAATGAAAAGTCTACTAATTAAAATTAGAAGAAAATTTAACTACATGAAAAATTGTTGGTACAACAATTATTTCAGTAAAAAATGACTATATTTCGTAAAAAAAATGTCTGTTTTATTATTAGAGAAATTTAACTATTTCTCTTAGTAGTAGTTGAATTTTTTTTATTTCATTTCTAATAAAAATAAAATAAAGTAGAAATTTTTAACAGTTTTTAGCAAAAAAATTTTTTGCCATATAAGTAGATTTTAGTTAAAATCAGTAACATTTTCTATAAATAAATTACACAACTTCCTCTAATGAGTTAAAATTAGAAAAAAAGAAGTTTAATTATTCTATTTGCCTAAAGTGAAAGTATTTTTTTTTTAAATTGAGATTAATTCATATTAAGAATGTTGAATCAAGGATTTTATCTAGAAATAATAATTATCAAGATTTCAATAAATCTTTCATTAAAAGAGTAATTAAGTCTAATCTAAAGAATTGATTACGTTATCTAATGTTACATTATTATTGTTGTTAACATTAATAATACTACTATAATTAATATTAATAATAATAATAATTCTACTATAATCATCATAATAATACTACTTATTTTTATCAGAGATTCATAACAAATTAGTCAATAATTACTTTTAATTTTCTTTTTAAATAATTTCAAATTTTAATCAATATGGAGAATTTATATAATTAAGAATACAAAATAGTAAAAATAAATTTTACAATTTGTTGAGTCTGACTAAAATTGCCAGACACTACTGATATCAAATGACAACTATTGTGTCTGACCGAAATTGACTCGTACTACTTGCTACAGTTATTAATCCTTTTTTGCTAATTACAATAAGCAAATTCTCATAAACAATATATTAAAAATTTCTAACTTCTCTTTAATTCCTCTTTTGTCGTCGGAAGACAAAAAATGCCAAATTGTAATGAAGAATTAGGTTTTTATATTGAAACAAAAAACTATTGTTATCATCCCGTCAGGGACAGTGTTTGTGTAAAATAACACTATTGACACGCAAAGAAAAGATTTATTTTAAGTTCAAGTCAATTCATTATCACAAGTTAATAATTTTTATTAATTCTGGCGACATATTATTTAACAATATTAAATTAATAATAATTAGTTAATAATAGTTAATTAATAATAATTAATTTTTAATAATATTACAATTTTCGTTGAAAAATTCTGGGAAAATTCCAAAATTATATTAATAATAATAATAATAATAATAATTATTATTATTATTATTATTATTATTTTTGTTATTATTAATTACAAGTTATTAATATTTATTAATATTATTCAAATTTTGTTTATACATATACATAGTTTTTTTTATTCATTTATTTTTATTTATAAATACTTTTTTGTTTATAACACATGTGTTTATATGCAACAGCTATAAATAAAAAGTTGATATTTATGAATTAAAGTGGCTTAATTTTTCCAAGAAAAAAAAAGTAATTCAATAAATTATTATTAATACACACGGAACATAAACTTGAATGAAAAGTAATAGACATCGGTTACGTAATAATAGTAAAACAGTGTTATATTTAAAGGTATCAGTGCTTACTTTTATGTAGATAAAAAGACTTTAATAAGAAATTCACAGTTCTATAAAGGAATCAATGGAAATGACAAGTTTGCTGTGTAAAGTCAGTGACAAAATTTGCGTGTCTCTATTTTTTTTTTTTCTATAATAATACCTTTTATTGATAAAAATAATACTTTACAAGTGAGTTTGACTCACAAATATTTTCTCCTAAAATTTATATTATTTCATCTTTGAATTTTATTTATAGTAAACAATTTTTTTTCAATTGAACTGTTTATTAAATTTTTATTAAATTTTTATTAAATGTTTATTAAATAATAGTTTAATAAAAATTTGAAAAATTTTTATTAAACTATTATTTAATAAAAATTTAATAAAAAATTTAAATTATTTTAAATATAATTTATTAAATTCAAAATTTAATTTATTAAATTTTTACTAAATAATAGTTTAATAAAAATTTTTCAAATTTTTATTAAACTATTATTTAATAAAAATTTAATAAAGAAAATTAAATTAATTAATTAATCATAATTATTTATTATTATTTAATTCATAAATTACGCGTATAATTTTTATTATATTAAACTATTTATTAAATTTTTATTAAACAATTAATCGTAAATATAATTAATTATAATTATAATATATTATAATAATTATAATATTATATAATGTTGTAATAATTAGAATTATAATATATTGTAATAATTAGAATTATAATATATTATAATAATTATAATATTATATAATATTGTAATAATTATAATAATTTAATTTACAAATTAAAAAGCAAAAAGTCAGCCACTAATTTAAATTTAGAGAGTAGAAGAGTTGCTATAGCATGAGAAAGAAAAATGCCTTTGAATAATCGAGGAGTTAATTTCGATACAAGGCGAATTTTTCTTTTCTTTTTCGAAATGCGGACAATTTTTTTTTTTTTTTTTTTTTGAAAACTGGCTATAAATTATCATGATGATTTAAAAATTCAATCAAGGTGTAAAGTGTGCAGGTCATCATGCTGGTCGCTGACCTCACAGTTAGAGTACGCTCTTGTATAATAAACCGAATTCGATCGAGACACTGGCATGTTCTCTTCTATATGTATATTCTATTCGCACTATTGTGAACGTCTCGACACTTCACCTATCAACGGGTATAGAGACCTTAGACTAGAGCCTTCAGAAAATCGAGTCCCGTTGCACTTTCCTTTCAGAGGCACATCAATCCTTATATTGACTTTATAGATTATTTTTCCATTTTCTTTTATTCCATACCGCAAAAGACATTTCTTTAACGAAAAAAAAGAATTTTCATCATTTTTCTTTTCTCGTTTCATTTTTTTTTTTCACGAAAAATAAATAAAGAAATAAAAGTGTATCTTTAAATTATAAAAATTGTTTATTGTCGACGTACAATTCTTTTTTTAAATAAAATGTTGTTCGAATAAGTTTTTAATTTGGAATTTTATTTATTTTTTAATTTATTTCTGTTTTACTATTAATTATTATTATTATTATTATTATTTATTATTATTTTTTTATTATTTTTATTATTATTATTATTTTTTTTTATTATTTTTATTATTATTATTTTTTTTTATTATTATTAATATTAATATTATTATTAGTTTATTTTAATTATTAATAACCTTGACTCGCAGTGATCGTTAACTTCAATTTTTAATTATTTGATGACTGCGTAATAGAATCATCGAGTATTATTATATTTTAATATTATATTTATTTTATTATTTTTCGACGTAAAATATTTTTCAAATAAAAAGTATTTAGAATAAATTTTTTATTTTATTTTATTTTTTCATTAATGTATTTCTTTTTCATTGGTTTAGAGTATTTATTATTTTAATTACTTTTTGAAGTAATTAAATTTATATTTTGTTTCTCTTTTGGATTTTTTCGAATTTTTTTTTTATTTTACTACGCGAAATTGTAAATAATTTATATAATTGAAAATGTACAATTTTAAATTAAGAATTAAATATTAATTAAAATTATTCAATAAGAAAAATAAATTAATAACCCCCCCGTGATTGAATAAAAAATAAAAGTAGATAAAAAATATTAGAATAAAAAATAATTTTTGGGGGCAAAAAGAATTTTTTTCTCTTTTCTTAAAATTATTTGTAAAAACTAAGACAATTTTTTATTTAAAAAAGTTTTGAGTAAAAAAATTGTTTTTCTTCAAAATATTTATTTGATAAATAAATATATATATATTTATTAATATAAATATTTATAACCAAAAATTTCGCTAATGTAATAAAATTTGCAGCTGTTTTAGGTAAAAATTTTGTTTCCGTGTATAAAAAATTTTAATAAATATTTAAATAATATAAATAAATATTCGCGTATATTTTTATTTTAATTGTAAACTTTAAAAGTAATTTAAGACCAAAAATTATTTTCTGAAAAAGAAATTATGAATTGCAAATTATGAAAAGTAGAATTTTTATAAAGTTGTAAATATTTTTTTTTATTATTGTAAATTGTTTGTAAATTGTTATAAATATTTTGTAAAATAATTTTTTATTATTGTAAATTCTTTGTAAATTGTTATATTTTTTTCAATATTTTGTTATTTTTGTAAATTGTTTGTAAAGCTGTAAACTATTGTAAATTGTTGTAAATTGTTGTAAATCGTTGAAAAATGTTTCTAAAGTTGTAAATTGTTAAAAATTGTTTCTAAAGTCGTATAATTTTTGTTTATTGAATTTGGAAAGCAATGGTAATTTAAATAGTAACTAAATTTAAAAATTAAGCGCAGGAAATAGACTTTCAGTGTCTATGAAAATTTTATTCTCTCCAATTTTAACTTTGCAGCTCGCTTCGAAGAGATTTTCTAACATGACATAAAAAAATGAATAATTGAATTTTCTAAAAGTTTACAATATTTTATTTAAAAAACAGAAGTTGACAATTTATTTTTTCTTCTATAAATTCAAACATTTGGGTAGGAACTAAAAAATTTAAATTTCCAATATTTTTTTTTTAATTACAGAATTGAACATTATTTGAAGAATTTAAAGCTAAAAGTATATAAAAATTCTTACGTATAATTTCATTAAATGAAAAAGTTTTTTTTTATGAAACGATTTCCAAATAAAATTTTTTAAAAAAAGACGAAAAAAACTATTATTATTTAGTAAACAGACCACTTGAGTGAATATAACGTACATATATGTATATATATATATATATATATATATATATATTGAAGAAAATAATCTCTGAAGTCATCTTTAGATTGTAAATTTCTGGTCAACCTTACACGCAACCAAGGACGACTAGGTTCTTACTTTCGAAAAATGAAACAATTCCAGAAGCCCTGCAGTTAAATTTTCTTGATTTGTCGATAAAATCGAGGCTCATATAGAGGAAATTATCTTCTTTATTTCAAAAAAAGAAAAGACACAAAAATTTATTTACACTGTAATTTTTTTATCTATAAATTAAACTTTGAGTATAGTACAAAGAAAAAAAGAAGAGGGAGAAAGACAGGTATATACAAAAATAATGTATATTTTATAATTTGATTATAAATGTAAAAATTGTCATATTTAGTCAAAAGAATATTTAATCAATAATTTTTTTTTTTTTTTTTTTTTTTTTTTGATAAGAATTATAATAGAATTGTATATGATATAACCTTGGGCTTTTTTCCAAGAATTCCATCTCATTTTTTTAATGCCGTCAAGTCAGGTGAAGTTTGTTTATACAAGCAAAGAAAAATCTGCTGACTTATCAGCAAACATCTGTTAAAATAGTAAATAGTTGAAATTTGGTGAAAAATTTATACTTGTCTCTTTTTTTTTTTCTTGAAAAATTTGAAAATCTAATGTTTCGGTTTAATGAAAACAACAGGTTTCTACACAGTGATAATATGATTATTATTTGATAATTCTTTAATAAATAATTCTGAATAATTATACTTATAAATTATTTAAATAATGATTTTAGCATTACATATTTATATAATTATAATTATTACAAAATACAAATGAAAAAATTGGCGGACTAACTCTGCTGGGGATCGTGAATAATTCCGGGAAAATTCAAATTAATAATAAAATGAATAATAATTAATTAATAATAGTAATATTATTATAATAGAAAATATTCTATAACAATATGTATATAATTATTGTTAATTAATTTTATTATTATTATTATAAATAATATTTGAGACTGCTGTATGAAGTTTGTAAATAAATAAATAAATAAATAATAATAATGAATCTCGTTTGTTATTTTTCTCCAAGAAAGTATTTTTGGCGTTGAAAAAATTTTTTTGCCAGATTTATATGAAATTATTCATGAAAAAAAAGTGTTACAGTGCAAAAAAGAAATAGTTGATATATATGTGTATACATATATATTGAATTTAATATTGTTTGAAAAACAACTCAAACTGTCTTTCGCGATGAATACCAAAGACAAGTCACAAAAGTCGCTTTAAGCATCAGTCATGTGTACATTACGTTTTTAAAGTCTTAATATCTAAGCGGATTATCTTGTCCGCCTTTTATATATTCAGGAACGTGTGTCATATTTTGTAAACCCTCAACAAGTATTTCTTTTTTTTTCTTTCTTTCTTTATTTTTCCTCTAAAAAAGGAAGTTATATCAAATAATGTTCTGAATGCATTATACTTTATTATAGGTATATACAAACTATCTTCCAAGCACTTTCATTAGTCTTTACATTATTCTATGTAAAAACCAACAAATTTTATTATTTAATTTTCAAATTTATTCTATTAATTAATTAAACTGATCTAATTATTTTAATTAATTATTTATATAATTTATTTGTATTTATTTTTTATTTATTTAATTCATTTATCAAAAATATTATTTTTATTTATTTATTTTGTTTATTTAATAATTTAGTTACTTAGTTACTTAAATACTAAATCTAAATACGAATCTAATTAATTATTTAATTAATCGAATGGAACTAGAACTAATAATTATAATTAATTACATCAAGTAATTTTTTTTCTTCAAACTCATATTACTTTAAATAATTAATTTTATTTTAATAAATTTAATATTCAATTGTTTAATAAAATTAATAATTCTAGTTTGTTTTAATATAATGGTAAAAATTTAAAATTTAATTTAATTTAATTTAATTTAAAATTTAAAATAATTATTTTAGAGCATAAAATTATTGTTAAATAATAAATTAATTGATTTAATTGAAAATTTGATCGTATTTATCGAAAAAAAAAATTTAAATGCACAAAATTGTCAACGTATATTTAATTATTTAAATATTATTCAAAACAAATTTTTTATACTTATTTTTCCTTTTTTTTATTTTATCTAATTTAAATTTCTTTGGCATTACTTTTTAATCGGTGTAAATTTTACGTTCGAATTCTTTCACAATAAAAGAGAAATATGTAAATTTGTTAAATAAATTAATATTGTCAATGATACAAATAGTAAATTATTTTATTGCATGTCTTTTTCAAGGACATTTACGATTTTCTTATCTATAACTAATTAACTTTTATTGTTTTGTTTTAAACAATTTTATTTATTTTATTTAAACTAATTCTCTTTTTTTATTCGTGTTTTACTTTTTAGTTATTTTTTTTATTTATAGTTTTATTTATGCATTTTTGTTTTGTCTTTATTAATCTTTCTAGTTACGTTTCTAATTAATTATTCTTAATTCTTTATTTATTTTTATTTTATTAATTTTTTGTTATTTTTTATTTTTTTATTATTTTATTAATTTTTTGTTATGTTTTATTTTTTTATTTATTTGTCATTATTTTTTATGGGTATAATTTTTCTAGATCAAAAATTGGACATTAATTATCATAAAAGATAAAAAAATGTTTAATGAGTGTTTTAAAGGGTTATATTTATTATTTTCTTGAAAGAAGTTCATAAATGTGTGGTTTTGGGAAAAATGCATTAAAGAAGTGAAGGTTGAGGGTTCTTATAAAAATTAGGGCCGTTACTTTAATTAGTATTATCAACTCGATTATCTGCCGTTTTTGATATCACCCTTATATTATCTTTCGTTTCCAATTAGTGGGCACATAATGATGAATAGGCTTTTATTTCTAAACTTCGTGTTAATTCCTCTTGAGTACAATGTCAAAATTTTACTTCCTATAAAGTCAGTCGCATTTCTTAACTTTATTTTTCACAATACAAATTATCATTATAATTTATAATTTCCAGAATATTTTAACATAAATTTGGTATTTCGAATTTTTCTACGTTCATATAAATTTTATTTTTGTATATTTTTTTACATTTCAATTGAACTTTTATAATTTATTTAAATAATTTTTTCTAATTTAATATTGTAAATTTAGTTACAAACTAGAAATTTAGTTAATTTAGTTGGTTTTTTTTGGTGGTAACTAATTTTTGTGTAATTTTGATGTAAATAAATTTGATTTTTTTTTGTTTTTTTGAATTTTGATAAAAAGTTTGTATAGGAATTTTCGAATTCTCCAATAGTTATTTTAAGGAGAACATTTTTTTTTATTAAATATATTTTTCCAGTAGAAAATACTTTTTTTGTTAGAAATATTTTTCCAGTATAAAAAATATTCTTGTTGTAAATATTTTTCCTGTACAGAGAATATTTTTCTTGAAAATATTTTTTCTTTATAGAAAATATACTGTTGAAAATATTGTTTGAAAATATTATTCTATAAAGAATATGTTTATTAAGCATTTTCTGCGAAAAAAAATTTATTTTTCTTCTAAATTTTATGTTATTTGAAAAAAAGTTTTTTTTTGAAAACTTTTTTTCGAAAAACATAAAATTTAGAAGAAAAAAAATTATGATTATAATAAATGATAAGATCATTTATGTTTCCTGTGTCTTACGAAAAAAAGAAAGACAAAAAATACGCTAATTAATCAGAAGATGGATTACGTGTTCAAATAAAATATTTTTGACCTTTTGATCTTTTAATCTCTCATATAAAATTTGAGATATTATAAAATTTAGTTCAAGTTGAAAATTTGTCCCCGAATAATGTGAAAATGTAATTTATTTTTTGTTTTGATTTTCTACCTTCATTGTTTTAATCACATTTTCTTTAATTTTCAGATTAGAAAGAAAATCTTTTTTTTTATTAAATTTTTATTTTATTAAATAGAAATTTAGAATATTGTACTAATAAATTTTATTTTTCTGCTTTTTCCAGAGTTTTTAACATTCCATCCCGAGGCTTAATACAGCATCCTAAATATCAGGAAATTTTGCCACAATGGGTCGGAAGAAGATACAAATCTCGCGAATCACGGACGAACGAAATCGTCAGGTATTTATGGAAAACAAATATTTTTAGTTTGTTAATATTAAATAATTACTATTAATAAAATAATAATAATATTAATAACAATAATGATAAAATATAATTCTTAAATATTTTATTATTTTTATTTAGAGAAAGATTTTTTTTCTCCTTCGTAAAAAATGTTTTTATCTTTAGATTCTAATAAAAGTTTTATAGTCTATAACTTTTAATTTTAATTAAATTAATTGGATTAAGTAATTATTATTAAGTAATTATTAATTTAATTTTCTATTTAAATTTTATTTTCACTTTAATTTGAATTTGAATTTTATTTTTATTTATAATTTGAACTTGAATTTTAATTTTAATTTTTGCTTTAATTTTATTTTAAATTTTAATTTTAAAATTCATTGACTAAACTAATATTTTTTTTTTATTCGACAAGGAACTAATTATAATATTAAACGTGTATAATGTAAGCAATTAGAATAATATAATATTAGCGTGTGGAATTTAAAAAAAATGAAAATGAATGAAAGAAATATTGTAATTAATGAATTTTTTCTTCCTCTCTGTTCTCAACAGGTGACTTTCAATAAAAGAAAATTTGGAGTGATGAAGAAGGCATATGAATTGTCTGTTTTATGTGACTGTGAAATTGCATTGATTATATTCAGTTCGAGTAATAAACTGTACCAGTATGCAAGTACTGACATGGACAAGGTTCTTCTCAAGTATACGGAGTACAACGAACCCCACGAGTCACTTACCAACAAGAATATAATCGAGGTGAGTCGATTTCATATTTTGCGTAGGTACACACACATACACACTCTTTTCAATTTTCAATAGAAAAATCCACATTTCCAACCCTTTTGCAATCACAAATTCTAATTCACCAAAAAAAGAAATAAACACCATTCTTAATTTCCTTTCCTTCATTTATGAAAATATTTTCTAAAATTCAATTGGTTCGAATTTCCAGTTTTGTATTTTATGGCAAAAAATTTTTCCCTTTTTTTATTTATTTATTTTAAACTTGTACAAGTTTATCAGAATTTATTATTTTTATTTTATTATTTATTATTTCATTATTTAAAAGGATAGAAATTAATTTTTAAACGAGTAAATTTAATGCACGCAGAAAAAAAATTATTTGATTCAAATAATTATTTTTGTCTCTTACCAAATAAATATTTATTTATGTCAAATAATTTTTATTCGAGTCAATTAAATGGTTCAGTTCATATTTTCTTCAAATACCTACTAAAATTTTAGTTTAAAAATTATTGGTTCGAATAAAATTTATTTGATTTAAATAAAAGTTACTTGAATCATGTAAATATTTATTCGATAATAGGGAAGTAAATATTAACTTGATAATAGACAAGTAATCATTTATTGGAGTCAAATAATTTTTTTTTCAGTGCAGTTAATAATAAAAATAAAAAGGCATATAGATAATCACAAAAATAGAGATAATGAATTATAAAAATAAATATAATAATAAAAATAAATATAATTACTAATGAAAATAAATATAATAAATAATAAAAGTAAATATAAAAAATAGAGAAAAAAATATAGTAATAAGAACAAACAAAAAATTAATTGTGAAATATTTCTCATTTTCTGATAAATTTAGGAAAAAATTGCATAAAAAAATACAGAGGAATTTTCAATTTTGCTTATAAATATTTATGATAATCAAATTAATAGAAATTTATTAGTTTACTTAATGTTAAATTCAAATAGAGAATAAATTTCCGACGCACATATTTGAAAAATATGTATAATATTATGTAAATTCTATTTTCCACTTCAATTTCTATAGTTGACTAAATTTTGTTTTTTTCACTTTTAAATTTAATTTTAAACTTGATCTATTCTTAAAATTAGATTTCTGAATAAAGAAAAATTATCTCAAATAGTAATTCTATTTTGTAGAAATTTCGTTACATTCAATTTTTTTAAAGGAAGTTCTATTTTTTCAATTAATTTTTTTTTAGTTTTTTAATTAAATTTCTTTCAATAAATTCACTGCAATTTAGTTTTATTTATTTATTTAAGTTTGAATAAATTAAATTTAAATTTATTTTAAAGTAACTTAATTTAAATTGGATTGAAAAAGAATTAAATTTATTTTTCTTTTTATTTCTTTTATTAAAATTATTATTTAAAATTTTTGTCGTTAGAGACAATAAATAATTCAACAATATTGTTATACCTATTTAATATTACAGAAATTATTTTATTATTTTAATTTATTGAATTAATTTGATTTAAAATCATTCATTTTTTTATTGTATTATTTTTTAATTAATTTTCTAATTAAAAAAAAATGTTTAATTTAATAAATTTTTTATTACATTCAACTGTATTTTAGTTTTATTTAAAAAGTGTCGATAAAAATTTTTAATGTTCAATTATTATTAAAAATTAAAATTATTATTAAAAAAAAACTAAACAATAAAATTAATTGCAAATTTAATTGTTTTTAATTTTTTGTTAAAAAATATCGATGAATATAAAAAGAAATGAAGAGAACGTACAGTATGAAATGTATGGAAAAATTTCAAATAAAAATTGAACTATTGATTTTTAATTATTTTTGTTTAAAGGGGAAAATTCAATTTTATAAATAAAATACTGGAAATTCGAAACCACGATTCTTTATTAAATATTCGTCAAAGACTGTCGAAGAACTTTTTTTTATCATAGAGACTTTAGAATATTTTCTAGAATATTTAGTTATTTTTTTTTGCATGACAATAATTCCGCTGGTGCACTCGACTATATTTGATTTTTCATAAATATTTTAAATTCGAAAAATACATGTTTAAATGCACTCAAAAAAAAGTTTATAATGTTCTATTTAGGATTTATCGGGAATTACGAAATCGTTACGAAATTTCAATATTTTCTTTCCTTGGTTCAAAAAAAAAAAAAAAAAAAAAATTACTAATTTAATCGAAAATATTAATTAAAATTAAAAATTATTTCATTTATTTTTTTACTAATTTCGGTTAGAAATATACAGGAATTATTTTTTGTCAATTTTCCAAATTTCAACCTTGGCGAAGTTCACAACGTTTGTGATCAACAAAAATAAGGGAAGAAAAAATATTTTTCCATGCAAATTTCTGTAAATTTTTGCCTGAATATTTTTTTTTACAAATTTTTATCAATTATTTGAAGAAAAATTGAAAAATAACATTTTTTTCCATTAATTGTTTATTACAAATGTTCTGAACTTCATCGACTTGAATTATTGAATTTGAACACTGGTGAATTTCACGTTTATGATCAACAAATTACGAGAAAAAATTATTTTTCTAAGTACTTAACTTTTTTGTAATTTTTCTCCTCGTTATTTTTTTTTTTTTTACAAATTTTATCAATTATTTGGAGTGAAAAAAATTTTTATTGTTCCTCGTGTGAAAAATATTTTTTCTAACCGTTGATTATAAATGTTCTGAATTTGAATTTTTAAAAATCAACGAATGAAATTTGAAAGAAGCAAATTTTGTATAATTGAGGGGCATTTTTGAGAACTATTTTTTTTTTCTTTTTTGTAAAAGAAGATTTCGAGATGGGACTTTGGGGGGAAATATTGAAAATCGGTTAAGAGAAATATTCGCAGAATAATGATGATTAGGATAATTTGTGTGTCGGTGTTTTTATACTAACGTGCATGTGAAAGTTGAGTGCCCTCGGGCGGTGTGGTCACGTGAACCTGTCTGCTGACACTTGCAGGCGCTCAACAAGAAGGAGCATAAGGGTGCAATGTCTCCAGAGAGTCCCGAGCCGGATACCAGTGAATACAATCTTACCCCCCGAACAGAGGCCAAATATACCAAAATCGATGAGGAGTTTCAAATGATGATGCAAAGAAATCAGCACAACGGATCGAGGGTGAGTTTTTCTTTTCATTGAATAAAAGTAAAAAAAAAAAAAAAAAAAACCCTCGAAATTTCATTCATAAATAATCCCATTGAGAAAAACTATATACGAACCGAATTATTCCACATCAAATTATTTCCATTTTTTCCCTTTCCATTTTCGTTTCCTTTTTTCACTCGAAATTAGCAATTTGACGAAATGAAAATTGTCAAATTTTCATTTCGTCAAATTGCTAATTTCTATTTTTCATTAAATTATTATTCAATATTTGCCCAAATGGAATTAAATCCTTTTTGTTTCAATTTCTCCTTTTTTTCAATTAAATTACCAATTTAATCCCAGACATAAAAAATTGAACGAATTTTTGGAAAATAATTTTTTCAAAATTCCCTGTAATAAATGCAAATTTATCTGAAATTTTTTTCTCATTTTTTAGGGAATGGGTCAGTCTAATTATACACTACCCGTGACCGTACCTGTGAATAGTTATGGGGGAGAATCTCTTTTGGGATCTAGTCCACAAATGGCACACACCAGCATCTCTCCAAGGCCATCGTCATCTGAAACAGATTCAGGTAATTATACCATTCAAATTGTTTGTAATTAAATAATTTGCTTTAAGATATATTACATCAAGGTGATCGTGTGGCAATTTCAATGAATATAAATTTTGAGGAAAAAAAAGTTATTCTCAAGAATGACAAATATTCATTTTTCATTTTTTTTTAATGCTGTTAATTTAAATTAAATTTATTTTACAATATTTGTTTTATAAACGATAAAAAAATTCACGATAGAATTTTTTAAATGTCATGGAAAAACCTTGAATTTAAATGGATATGATCCGGAATTTAGATATTTATCTCTAAAAATTTTTCTTAATTTCAGTCAAAAAAAAAAAAAATAATAATAATTACAAAAGAATTACGGAGATAAATTTGTTTTTATGAAAATGAGGAAAATTTTAATTGAAAGGAAAGAGGAAATCAATTTTGGTATTTTTTTTGTAATTTAGATTTTAGAGAAAAAGGGAAATTAATTTTTAGGGGGAAATTATTTTGTTGATTCAATTTAATTATTAATTCACAAATAAATTAAAGCAATTAAATAATTTTTTCCCAAAGTTCATCTTCCTTTTTCTCTGAATTACAAAGAAAAATTTAATTAATTAATAAATAAATTTCAAATAATTGAAATTTGGTAAAATCTTTTAACAATAATTGAAGTTTTGAAAAATATAAAAAGAAGTAATCAAATTTTTATGAAGAATTTTAATTTTAAAAATGAACATGATTTTTGTCCAAAATTTTAAAAAGTCGAAAAAAGTAAATGTTACAAATTTTAATTTATTTTGTTCAAAAATTATTATCTTCGAACAAAAATAAATAATAAAAATGAATTTTAAAAAATATTGCAATGTAATTTTACGAAAATAATTGAATTTCTTTAAAGAATTTTTGTACAATTTAAAAAAAACTAATTTTTTGTTGAATTTTAATAAAAAATGTTGAACATGATTGTTTTCTCCAAAGCGTTAAAAATAATTCTAAAATATTGTAATGTTATTATTTTTTGTAAATATTTGAATTTTCGGAAATATGTAATTGAAATTATTGAAATTAATTTAATTTAAAAAAATTACAAGGAAAAAATTCTATAAATATTACTTTTTTCAAAAATATTTTAATATAATTTTTAGAAGCTAATTTTCATTAATTTTCATATTTATAAATTTACACTTGAAGATTTTTCATTGAAACTTTTGAGAATTCAATTATTTTCAAAATTTGCAATGAAAACTCCTCAAAAGTTGATTTTCAAAAATTTTAATAAAATACTTGAGAAAATCAATTATTTTTAGTTAAATTTCACAAAATTTCAATTATTGAAAAATCTTTTAATTGTTTATTTCAAAAATTTAATTAGAAAAATCATTCAAAAATAATTTTCGAAAGATTTGTCTATAGTTAAGTACTTTTTACACAATAAAAATCAAAATAAATTGCATTTTATACAAAAAATGTGGTTATTAATTAATTAATTTTAAGAAATTATTATTATTCTCTTTTTTATTTAGAGGGTAATTGTTAATAAATTATAAGGGTTAATTATTACTTAAATTATTAATTATTAATAATTAAATTCAAGCAATTAAACAATTTTTTTCCAAACTTTGGCAACTTTGGGGAAAAATTGTTTAATTGCGTTTTCTCTGAATTTTTACATTTAATAACTTTTATATTTTTATATTTTAATAATTTTTATATTTAATTTTCCAAGAAAAATTTAATTAATAATATAATTTTTAATTATGTACTTTGTTACTTTTTCAATTTCAAGAGAAATTGTTAATAAATTGTAAGGGTTAATTATCACTTAAATTATTAATTATTAATTAAATTCAAGCAATTAAACAATTTTTCCCCAAAGTTAATAATCTTTGCGGGAAATTAATACAAAAGTTATAAAAATACATTTACAAAAAGACATTAATTATTAATTTCATTTTTAATTTAATTTTTAATTAAATATATTTCATTATTATATTTTTATTTAGAGGGAAATTGTCAATGAATTGGTGAGGGTGGAATTTTGATTGATTAATTTTGTTGTAGTTTATCCGCCAGGAGGGATGTTGGAGATGAGTAATGGATATCCACCGTCGGCATCTCCATTGGGCGGATCTCCAAGTCCTGGACCTTCACCTGCTCTTGGAGTCGGTGGCGGTAGCGGAAATAAACCTGGTAATCCTCCTAGACATTCACCACAACCACCGCCGCCACCTCATCCTCACAGAGCCAATTTACGAGTAGTTATACCCACGCCTCTTACACAATCTCTTTCAGAAGACACAAATTATGATGTGAGTAATAGAATTGATTTTTATTTCATACTTCTTCTTCTTTTTTTATTCTTCAATTATCAACAACTTGCTTGAAAATTGAATCACTTCTTTTGCGTGAATTTTTTTTTCGTTACAATTTTTTGTAGTTAATAATAATATTTTTAATTATATTTCGAAATGAAAATTCAATCAGATTAAAGGAATTAAATGTTGTTTTCTATTTTTCGAATTAAATTTTTTTTTATAATAATTATAATTTAATAATAATATTGAAATACAAATGATTAACTAAATAACGAATATTCGAGGAGAATATCAATTTATAAAAAAAATCCCTTTGTTTAAAAGCGTTAGATCGGTTTTAAAAATATTTGCGGATAATTCGAACAAAGGGAATAATATTCCTTTATAGAATTTTGAAAAGATTTTTTCTTTTCAAAATTTTAATATAGGAAAAAAAATATATAAATCTGTATTTTTTTATACGATTCGTTTGTTTGAAAATTTTTCGTTCTTTAGAATCTTTTCAATTTGAAAATGAAAAACCAAATGGTATACAGTGGAAAAATATTTTTATTATTAATTGAAATTTTTTATCATTATTTTTCTTTTGTAATTTTATTTAGTTTATTATTTTCATTATTACTTTATTTCGATATCATGTTTCTATTTTATTCTATTCATGTTTCTGTTAATTATTATTATTAGTATATTGTTTCTAAAAATTGTTTTTATAAATAAAAATGTGTTAACGAATTTTTTTTTTAATTTCTGTTTAGAGAAAATTTCAAGTCGAAAGTTAATTTTAATTTACTAAATTAGAAAAATTAAATAAAAACTAATTTAATTTTTCTATTCTAAATTGAGTGTAAAATAATTAGATAAATTAATCAAGAATAAAGTGAATAATTAGTAGATAAAGTAGAATTTTAATTTAATTTAATAATTAATTAATTAATTAATTAATTTGATAATTTTTTTTAATTTTCGTGAAAAATTGACTAAAATTGTGATAGATTTAGAGGAGAAAAAAATAGTTTTCCGTTGATTATTAATCAATTGTTGAATTTCAGAGTGGACACACGCAATCCTCGTTAAACACGCCGGTAGTAGCATTACAAACACCATCAGTTCCTGCTGGTTATTCTAGTTTTGGACCAACAGATTATTCCACGGATCTTGGCAATTTAACGTGGTCTCATCAGAGGTACGTTGATGACTTATCAATGTATTCAGCAGTCGCCATGTCCAACATCAGGTAATTCTCATTTCATTGTTATTGTGTTATATAAAAAAACTAAATGTACGTCCAGTCGTTTTTTCTTTTAATGGCAATTAAATTAGTTAAATTCCAAACAAGTGTCTCTATTTTTAAAAGAAAAATTTATAATCCATTATGTTAATAACACCCAGAGAAAAATTTATTACTAAATTTATTAAATACCTATAAAAGAAAAATTTATTCATTATTAAAAAATTAATTTTCATAAACAAATTTATTTCTTTTAAATAAATTGCAAGTATAAATTTTATTCAACACAAATAAATTTTTATTTGAACCAAATAAAATTTATTTTGAACAAATAAATGTTTTGTTGGGTACGAGTCAAATGTATACATTTTTTTCTGGGTGAAATTATATTATTAATATGTTATTAATTGAAAATTTTAAAGTAATCTAATTGCTGTTAAAGAAAAGTTTTGATTTTTTTATTCTTTTGAGGAATGCAGTTTTTTAATGATTGACTTTTGCACAATTTTTGTTTTATTTCAATTTGTGATTATTTATATTTATTTTTTTAATTTGCATTGCATGATAAAATTTTTTTGTTGAAAATTCTATATAATTTCTACAATAAAATAAAAAATATAACAGAATATAATAAAATTGAAAAAGTAAAATAGAATATCTATGATAAATTTAATTAAAAATATAATAAAATATATTATTATAGATAATAAAATAAAATGAAATAAAAAAAATGTAGTTTACATGAAATATTTATACAGTTAATTAAATTAATAAATATTACATATTAAATTAATGTAAAATTGTTCTGTGTTATTGGAATATTTGTTGATTACGTAATTTTGTAAAACAGAATGATTACGTACTGTTCACCCCAAATCGGAGAGATAATAGATATAATAAATTGTTTGGGGCTGCTTAGGAAAGTCTCGCGTAACTCTTTTTGAAATTAAGCATAAAGTACGTCTTTTATCATGTTTTTGGTACCTACGCAATTATATAAGTTTTATGCATTACTTATTTTGTGTTCTGAGAAGGCAAGCAAAGATAAAAAGTACTTTCTATTCTGCGTTTTTAAATGTTAGACAACTTTCAAAACAAGTACTTATTGTCCGAAATAGGGTGAACATTTTTTTTTCTTCACTTGTTTGTAAAATGTATTAATGTACAAAAATGTGTATTAACTATCTATTAATGCACAAAAATATGTATTAATGTACACAAATATGTGTATATTAATTATATGAATACAAGAACAATTATATATTTTATTATTATGTAATTATACAGAAAGATTTTTTTATTTTATTATAGAGAAAAGTTTTTTTTGAATTTTATTATTGCATAGAAAAATTTTGTGTTTTATTATTATACAGAAAGATATTTTATTTTATTATTACACGGAAGGATTTTATATTTTATTTTTATAACTGTAACAAAAAAATTGTTAATTTTATTGTTACATAATTATAAAGAAAAATTGTATTTTTTTACTATTTTATAATTTTGTAGAAATAATTTTCTATAGACACTCAGTATTTATTCCAAAACTTTTTGCGGAAAGTAACAAAAATTCTTTTTCTTTCTTCTTATTTTTCAAAGTTTTTTCTCTTTTACTTTTTTGCATAATTTGAATTTTTTTTAGACTACTGAAAGTTAATAGTGATAAAATTATGAAAAATAACGTATTCGTAAAAATATGGAAAGTAAATTTAGCAGATTTTATTTGCAAAATAGTTTTCAGTGGACTTACAAAGTTTTTTTTCTATAACACGTTTTAACCCATCATTGAGTCATGTGCTTTTTAATTTACTAACTATTTTCTTAAAAAAAAAAAATAATTAAAATAAAACTCACCTGTAGTTTGTTAGCAATTTTGATACACAAACAATTAACGGTGAATTTTCTCTACTGCTTGGTAATTAATTTAATTTACTATAATTCTTATTCTTATGTTATATTTATTGCTTTAGTTTTTTATTCTTTTATTTATTTATAATTTATTTATAATTTATTCCTTCATTTTTTATTATTTCTTTATTTTTTATTATTTCACTATTTTTTAATATTTATTCCTTTATTCATTATTATTTATTCTTTTGATAATTTATTCTTCATTTCTTTCTTTATTATTTATATTTGTTTATTTCTGTATCATTTTCTTTCTTTCTTTTTTCTTTCCTTCACATCTGTATTATTTTCTTTCTTTCTGTCTTTCTTAACTATTGTCTATGAAATAATTCATTTATGGTACTTTAATTATTATTTAACGTTACGTGTTTAGAATTTTGCATGAAATTCAACGATACAAATATTTATATAACCATTGAGTCACATAACTCTTGGTTTATCGATTTATTTCAATTAAATTTAACTCAACTGTAAAGATTTCATATTTACATTTTAATTAATTACAATTTACAAAACAATCGAGTTTGATGGATTGTTCGTCTTAATACTAAAAAAAAGAGTTACAATTTTTATATTTTTTTCTATATTTGAATTCTATATTTGAAAAAAGTTCTTTTATTGGAAAAAAAAAATTCTTTTAGGAAAATAAAAGTAAATTATTGAATTTTTGAATTAAAGATAGAAATTTTAATTTTTATCATCCCTTGTTTAGTGAAGTATATTTTCAAATCTAGTCTTTATTTTAATAATGTCTCTGATATAGGGATGAGAATAATCTATTTCCAATTTTCACTAAAAATAGATGAAAACAAATTGTCTAGAATTGTCGCTCTTTTTAAGAATTAAGAATTCATTGAAGGAAATTTAATCTTTCGGTTTTTATAGATTTCTTGTAATATTAATTAAATTTTTTTTTCAACGATTTTCTTATTTTAAAAGTTGAGGTTTTGACCTTTCAGACAAAAGGAGGGAATATTTCATTCAATTTTTTTTAAATATATTACTACCTTGAAGATGTTCGTAAAATATTATTTTTAGGTATTTGATTCCTTTTTTTGATTATTTATCTACTTTTCTCTTTTCTTTGTTAATAATAGTTTTCGTTTTGTTAATTTTGGTTTTTGCTGAATTTTTTTGTTAGCAATAGTCTTTGCTGAATGTTTTTTTCGGTAATAATAGTTTTGGTTTTCTTTAAATCTTATGTTCGGTAAGTAATTTATTTTTTTGAAAGTAAAATATTACAGGGTTGCCACAGGTCAGGGAATTCAGAGAAAAGTCAGGGATTTTTATTTAAGTAACTGGGAAAAATTGAATTTTGGAGAAGTTACAAATGAACTGCAGAAATTCGATTATTTTCAAAAGTAATAAAATTCTTCGCAAAAATTTAATTATGTTCAAAAATAAAAAAAATTGTCGTCAAAATTCAATTATCTTTAAAAATAATAAAATTCTTCTCCAAATTTCAATTATTTTCAAAAATTTTAATAAAATTCTTTGCAAAATTTCAATTATTTTCAAAAAATTTTTCTCAATTCAATGATTTTCAATGTCTACAGTTTTAATAAAATTTTTCAAAACAATTCAATTATTTCAAAAAAAGAAAAATTTTAATAAAATTCTAAGCAAACTTCGCAATAATTCAATTATTTTCATAAATAATAACATTTTTTACAAAAATTCAATTACTTTCATGAATAATAAAATTCATCATAGAATTTCAATTATTTTTAATACAATTTTAATTGAATTTCTTGAAAAATTTAATTATTCTTGAAAATTTTATTAAAATTTCTCGAAAAAATTCAAATTTGTTGATAAAATTCTTTATGGTAATTTAGTTTTGAAAAACATTCATTTATTCAATAAATTATTTATTTTTGTATTTAAATAATTGAATTCTTGTAGAATTTTTCAATAAAAATTGATTTAAAAATGAATATTAGTTAAAATTTTAGATAATAATAGAATATTAAAAGCATTATAGCATGAATTTTTAAAAATACATAATTAATAAAATAGATAATTGAATTTTCACTTTTTCCCTGACCATAAAGAATATTCCGATTCACTCTAAAAATTATTAGATACTCAAGAAAAACATTCTATTACATTTACATACGAATTTCTTAAATTGTAAAATTATTCGCAAACATCAATAAATAAATTTACAAACGGTTGTTATTTTGTTTGGATTTGTAATTTTTAAATAAGTATTTAATTATTATTTTTCCATAGGAATTAAAATTCTTCAAAACATTCAAATTCAAAAATATAAATTTTCTCTTGAATTCAATTATTTACAAAAATTATAATAAAATTCGATGCAAGAATTTAATTATTATTTTCATAAATTGTAATAAAATTTTTCACATTAGGTACATTTTACAAATAATGAAATTCTTCGCTGAAATTCAAAAATTTTCAAAATTTACATTTTTAATACAAGTTTTCAAAAGAATATAATTATTTAAATAAAATGTAATAAAATTCGTTGCATAAATTGAATTATTTTTACATGTAATACAATTTTTCACGCATGAATTCAATTATTTAAAAAAAAAATTGATAAAATTCGTTGTAAGAATTCCATTATTTTCATAAATTATAAAATTTCTCTGAGGATTTCAATTATTATTTATAATACAATAATTTAAAGTAAATTACAAGAAAAATGAAATTATTCTCTTTAATTTTTTGTAAGAATTTAATTACATTTCACGAATCTAATGAAATTCTTCGTTGAAATTCAAATATTTTCACAATCTACTTTTTTAATAAGAGTTCTCAAAAGAATTCAATTATTTAAAAAAATGTAATAAAATTCGGTGCAGGAATTCAATTATTTTCATAAATAATAAGATTCTTCACATTATTTCAATTATTTAAAAAAAAATTTGAAAAAAATTCTTTGCAAGAATTCAATTACTTTCATAAATTAATAAAATTCTTCACAGGATTTCAATTATTTTCAATACAATTTTAAGTAAATTCTTCGAAAAATGTCACTATTTTCAAAATTTTTGTTAAAATATTTTGAAAATAGTGACATTTTTCGAAGAATTTACTTAAAATTGTATTGAAAATAATTGAAATCCTGTGAAGAATTTTATTAATTTATGAAAGTAATTGAATTCTTGCAAAGAATTTTTTTCAAATTTTTTTTTAAATAATTGAAATAATGTGAAGAATCTTATTATTTATGAAAATAATTGAATTCCTGCACCGAATTTTATTACATTTTTTTAAATAATTGAATTCTTTTGAGAACTCTTATTAAAAAAGTAGATTGTGAAAATATTTGAATTTCAACGAAGAATTTCATTAGATTCGTGAAATGTAATTAAATTCTTACAAAAAATTAAAGAGAATAATTTCATTTTTCTTGTAATTTACTTTAAATTATTGTATTATAAATAATAATTGAAATCCTCAGAGAAATTTTATAATTTATGAAAATAATGGAATTCTTACAACGAATTTTATCAATTTTTTTTTTAAATAATTGAATTCATGCGTGAAAAATTGTATTACATGTAAAAATAATTCAATTTATGCAACGAATTTTATTACATTTTATTTAAATAATTATATTCTTTTGAAAACTTGTATTAAAAATGTAAATTTTGAAAATTTTTGAATTTCAGCGAAGAATTTCATTATTTGTAAAATGTACCTAATGTGAAAAATTTTATTACAATTTATGAAAATAATAATTAAATTCTTGCATCGAATTTTATTATAATTTTTGTAAATAATTGAATTCAAGAGAAAATTTATATTTTTGAATTTGAATGTTTTGAAGAATTTTAATTCCTATGGAAAAATAATAATTAAATACTTATTTAAAAATTACAAATCCAAACAAAATAACAACCGTTTGTAAATTTATTTATTGATGTTTGCGAATAATTTTACAATTTAAGAAATTCGTATGTAAATGTAATAGAATGTTTTTCTTGAGTATCTAATAATTTTTAGAGTGAATCGGAATATTCTTTATGGTCAGGGAAAAAGTGAAAATTTTGTCTGGAAATCAGGTAAAAGTCGGGGAAAAATAAAATTAAATATTAGTGGCAACCCTGTATTAGTTTTTAGTGAATTTGGATATATTTTTTTTTTGGGGGAGGATTTAATTATGAAAAAGAAAATGAGGAGGAAATTATTTTTCTAAGGGAATTTTTTGATTGCAGCGGTCTTCCTCATTTAGCCGTGTCAAGCAGTACACCGCCGCCACCATCATCGCCTTTAACAGTGAAAATCAAGAGCGAACCAATAAGTCCACCTAGAGATCCACACGGCTCGAGTGGTGGGCCAAGTAATCCCAGTAATCTTCATCACACGAATTTGAGTATTGGTCCATCATCAAGTGGAGGCGGTGGACCACCACCTCATCATCTCACACATTCAGGTCCACAAACATTGAATTTAGTATCGAGTAGACCAAGCAGCAATCCACCGCCTTCACATTCTGGTAGCATAACGCCGACAAATTTACCATCGCCAGGCGGTGGTAATGTTGGCGATCTACGAAGTCACACAGGCGGTGGTAATGGTGGAAACAGTTCGGACTATGAAAATGGACCACTTATGAAACGCTCGAGAATCACCGAGGGATGGGCGACTTAATATCGATTTAAGTATCGCGATCAATTATTCATCCCTTCGCACAATGGCGCATAGTGCTTGTGAGTTGAATTTTTATTTTTTTTTCTAAATGAAAGAAATTGATTGATAAACAGAGAGAGAGAGAGAGAAAGAGAGAAAGAGAGAAAGAAAGAGAAAGAGAGACTTTTTCAATAATCGTAAATCTCTTTCAGTGCGCAAAATCTGTTTCTATTTTCAAACTAACACAGGAATATTAAAAAAAATAAATAAATAAAATGCGGTGCCATAATGTTGAAACTTTATATATATATATATATATTATATACATATATATGAATATAATTATATTCAAATATATACTTATATTTATGTATATACACAATGGATATATATATTTTCATGTATATAATAAGAGGTGTTGTTTGTATATATGTCTTGAGAAAAGATTTAAAGAAAGCTGAGCGTTACGCTTTTATTATTCACTTTTTCAGTGAGAAAAATCGGCACAAGGAAAAGAGATTTCGCAATTTGTTAAATGTGGTATAGTAGTCTTTAAAAGGCGGGCATTATCCGTTAATTTTCAAAAAAAAAAAAAAAAATTGACCTCATCGTTGGACGAGTTTGTCTTCGCACCAATATTTTTCTGCACCTGTAATATCTCTGAATTCACTCGAATTCGATAAACTTGTCCCTCCCTTCTCTCCCTCTTCGCGCACAATGGTAGAGAAATATTTTTTCCAACGTTAGGGGACAAATTTTACATTTTTAACGGTTTTTTTCAATGTCTGCTGTATAAGTTGTGGACTGCTGTACACTCAGAAAGAAAGAAATATATTCACGATTCGAAATTAATATATTGTGGAGTAACGTTTAGATAGAATATTCTCTAGATCTTTAAGATGGAAAAAAAACCCGTTCACATAAACACACACTTACACACACTGGCGCATATATCTATATTAAATAAACATTTTCCACGAGTATTTTGCACATTTGATATTTATAAAAAGAAGAAGAAAAAAAATATAAAAAACGAAGAGACAATTTGCAATCCTTTTCGAAGCCTAACAAATAAAAAAAAAAAAAACGAGGGCTCGTCTCACAAGTATGTGTCGCGATTCGAGAAAAACTTTCCACTCCGCGATAAATCGTCACTTTTTGAAAAAAATTGTACTGAAAAGAAAAGCAAACTGTTTTTCAAAAGTTAAAAAAAAAAATAATAATAAATTTACTCGAATAGCGACGTGCAATTTGAAGCATTCCTCAATTTTTTATTTTTGGGAATGATATAAAAGTTTAGCGTCGTTTAATGAGAGAAAGACGTCTTTTTCTAAATGTTGATTGAATCGAAAGTATCGACCACGAGTACAAATTTTCTTTTCGAGCCTTCACTGTATGCCTTACCTTGTTGTTGTCTGTAGACATATTCTCGTGAGAATTGCTCTCGTATGTTTTTCAAAGATCAACGGAGCGAATGTAAATTAATTGTATTTTAAATGGAGTACACAGGTATTTAACATAAATAGTGCCTGGCACCATTCGTGGCCCTCCTATCGTAATTATCGTACATATATATATAAATGTAAGAAGATTTAATATAAGCAAATAATCTTCTAATAATTAATTTTTCTTTATGAAAAAAAGCATCACAAAGAAGAAGAAGAAAAAAAAAATTGTGAACGCTATTTCGCGGGACACAGGAATAGTCGATATTTATTCTCCAATTTTTAAGATGATCACAAAGTGCAATCTCTTAGCCAACACAATTTTTTAATGAAAAAAAATTATAAAAAAAAGAATGAAAAAAAAAAGATATAAAAGAAATTGTTATTTTTCATAAATGAAAATATGATGTTTAAATGTAATTGAAAAATGAAATGGAAAAGATATATATTGCCTCCTTATCGTGTAATGTTTAAAAAGGAAAAACTATCAAAGATACCAAAATTTATTTTATTCGAGAATTCTAGATTTTTAAGAAATTATTATTGTTTCTCATTTTGTCACTGCAAATAACTCGAAAAACTTCGTTTCTCTTTTTCTAGATATTTATTAATTGAAATTTTTTCAAATTCTGACAAAACAAAAAGAGGCGATTGAAATCGATTGTTAATTTTTCTTTTAAATATGTTGCTCGAAAAAAACTTCTGTGGAAAAATTTTAGAATATTTTTACAGTTTTGATATTGACGATTTTTTCCTGTCTTGAAATTTTTGAACATTTTTAATGTATTTTTGGTTTTAATGAACTTTTGAAACGTTTACATTTTTTTGGCTTCAACGAACTTTTTTAAGTTTTCAATTTTTTTTGGTTTTAATGAACTTTTTGAACGTTTTAAATGTTTTTTTTTATTTAAAGAACTTTTCAAACGTTTTAAATTTAATTTTTGTTAAAACAAACTTTTGACAAATTTAAAAAAAATGTATTTTTGGTTTTAACGGACTTTTCAAACGTTTTAAATTTATTTTTGGTTAAAACGAACTTTTTAATCGTATTAAATGTATTTTTGGTTTTAATGAAGTTTTCAAACGTTTTAAATTTATTTTTGATTTTAAGGAACTTTTTAAACATTGAAAACAATGTATTTTTGGTTTTTATGAACTTTTAAAACGTTTTAAATTTATTTTTGGTTAAAACAAACTTTTTAATCGTTTTAAATGTATTTTTGATTTTAACGAACTTTTCAAACGTTTAAAAAAATGTATTTTTAGGTTTAATGAACTTTTTAAACGTTTCAAATGTATTTTTAAATCAACTTTCCAATCGTTTTAAATTTATTTTTGTTTGTAACGAATTTTTCAAACGTTTAAAGTTTTTTAACTCCTTTTTCTAAATAATTTGTTTAAAATTCTTGTATTCAGCAAATCTATTTTTATTTTCGTCGTTTTTTTTTATAATTGTTTTTGTGTTTTTATGAAATGAAATTCGAAATCTTTTTTTTAAATTTTGTCTTGTTCTTTTGTTAACAAAATTGAAGTCTTTTAACGACCGTTTTCAAATATTGTCTTCAATATTTACTTGTCAGAAAAAATTTTATTATCTTTGAACAAAAATTGCTGAAAAAATTAGTATTTGCATAAAATGTCTTGAAATTATTTTTGAAAAATTAGAATCGACTCAAATTTCTACTGTTTAAAAAAAAAACTTAAAAATGTTTTTGCGACAAACAGACATTTGTTTTAGAGAGAAATTTATAAATTTATTTTAAAATCTTCTTTGCAGAAGTAATTTTTTAAATATCAGTTGTAATTTGTAAATAAGTTATAAATTTGTTATTATTTTATTATAATTAAGGAAAAATTATTGTATTATAATTAAGGAAAAATTCTAATTTTTGGTACATTTTATTAAGTAAATTTTAAATCTAATTATTGAATTGAAATTTAATTTTTTAACAAGAGCCAAAAAAAATATTTATGTATAGAACGTGTAAAAGATAAATTGTTTTGCTGGAAAATAGAGAAAAAGTGTAATAAAAAATAAAATTTCCAAACTTAAAGAAAGAATTAAAATTTTTTTGAATAATTCCGAGAAAATTGTCTAAAGAAAAGAAGTTTTTCGAGTATTTGAAAAAAGGAAACTTTTATATTTATATATGTATAAAAAAGGAAAAGAAAGCGATTGTGTATTTTTTTGTCATGGCAAAGCGAGAAAGAAATAATTACAAAGGACAATCTGTTTTTGTCAGGAAAAATCGCGCACTTCTCACCGAAAAAGATGATCGTCATTCGAATTTGTTCTGTGATTGATTACTATACACATTTTTAAAAAAAGAGTTGTCTCAAAGTACCGATATTTTATTCGCAGTTTCCACTCTCTTTATAACTATGAATCAGGGTCACAATGTCCTCCGATATTATATTATTGCGACGCGTGTACGTACATAGTGATATACAAAGTAAAAAATCATTTTTAAGTAAAAAAAAATCATTTTTCGTTAAAATGAATTCCTCATACAGAGTAATAAAAAAATGAAACTTTCATTAATGGAATTCATTTTTCTCTGGTACCAGTGACTACATTAAGCACAGAACTTTATATAAACTAATTATGTAATTAAAAGAAAGAAAATAAGAAAATGTTTTGTTTAGCACCGACTCAGGAATGAAAGTCACACTCTTTAAAGTGCAGATTGATTGCGAGATTTATATTACTATCCGACTTTACCACAAAATACAGTATATGACGTACTAGCTAAATTTAGAGAATATCGCTTAATTTGTTAACTGTACGTGTCGCACATGCGTACACTTGTAATGTATATTTTTAATATCGAGTATGTCTAAGTGATACTTAGGGTCAAGTTGAAGAAAAGTGATTTTAACGAAGATTACTAATTCTATTTGTTCAATGCAGCTGATGACCAAGGAAGCATTTTTTCATTAATCGATTGTTTTTTATTTTTGTCAAAAATACAGAAAGTTTTTGACAGAAAAAGAAAGTCTCAGAGATTGTTTATTAATCGACGTTGTTAATTTAGTTTTTAAAAAAACAAATTTTATCCGGAAAAAGAAAGGTTCAATTTTTTTCCGACTAAAAACTTTGTTGCGAGTTTTTCTCATGATACAGAAACACAGTTTTTTGAGGATTGAGAAATTGAGACAAAAAAAGCGAACCAAAAATGTTGCTTCGCAACACTTTTGATTCGTTTTTTTTGTCTCAATTTCTCAATCCTCTAAAAACGAGGTTCCCAACTAACGAGTTGAAAATAGTGTCGAATTTTAAATTATCTTAAATCTTGTATTGTTTTCTACGAATTTTTGAAATATTCTTCTTTTTTGACATATTTTCATGTTTTTAAAGAATTTTTAAAATCCTCTTTTTAGTTGAAAATTTTTTTCGGTTTAAGACTCGTTACTTAGTTTTTCGTTTCAGATAAAAATAAGAAACCTCGAATGCAATATTAAGATAAAAATTTGTAAACTAGATCTCGAAATCAATTTGTTGACGTGGAATTTTTGTTTATTTATAAAGTGCAATTTTTTCCCTGTTGTTGGTCATACAGCTGATCCTGACGAATTTAAAATAACGCTTGCTTCACTGAAAAAAGTGAGACAAAAGAAATAATTTCCTGTTAAAAGTGAGAAAATCTCTTTTTCGAATTGTTTCCTCAAAAGAAAAAAAATTCCCCGGTGAGAGAAAGAATTCTATTTCTATTATTTTTACTATTTCTATTATTAATAGATTAAATAATAGTAATAAAAATAACCAATTGTTACAAAATAGCAGGAAAAAAGGTTTCAAAATAATTTTTAAAGGAATCGAAACAAAAGTTAAAATTTTTAATTTAGCAAAAAGTTAAATTTCTGTTAATTTAATAATTTTTTTTTTAATTTAATTTAATTTTAATTTTTTAAATTTAGTAAAAATAATGAAAGAAAAACAATTTTAATTCAACGAGTCTAATCCTAATAAATAAATAAATAATAAATAAAAAAATGTTTTCCAATTTGTAGACATTTTTTCAAAAATATGATTTAATCTTTACTTGAATAAATTTCTTCGTAAAAGAATTTTATATTTCATATTTATACATTAATATTTTTTTAAATAATTAAATTATTTAAAATAATTTTATTAACAATTTTAAAAATAATTGATTTTTTTTTAAATTTCACTCAAATTGTATTGATAATAATTGAATTCTATTATAAAGAATTTCATTAAAATTTTTAAAAATAATTGAATTCTTTAGAATAATTTTATTATCAATTTTAAAAATAATTGAATTTTTTGAAACTTTATAAAAATTGTATTGAAAATAAATGAATTCTTATAAAGAATTTTATCAAAATTTTGAAAATAATTGAATTTTTCAAAATAATTTTATTAAAAATTTTAAAAATAATAAATTTAATTCTTTAGAATAATTTTATTAACGATAAAAAATTTTTTTTCTATTTTCGATCGAGTGATAAATTTATAGTTATAAAATTTTATTAGCAATTTTAAAAGTAATTGAATTTTTTTGAAATTGTATTGAAAATAATTGAATTCTTTCTAAGAATTTTAATAAAATTTTTAAAAATAATTGAATTCTTTAGAATATTTTAATGAAAATTTTAAAAATAATTGAATTTTTTTTTGAAATTTTATTGAAATTGTATTGAAAATAATTGAATTCTTTTAAAGATTTTATCAAAATTATTGAAAATAATTGAATTGGTTTGGAATTTTATTAAAATTGTATTGAAAGTAATTGAATTCTTATAAAGAATTTTATCAAAATTATTGAAATCAATTCTCTTTAGAATACCTAATTTTAATGAAAATTCAAAAAATAATTGAATTTTTTTGTAATTTTATTAAAATTGTATTGAAAATAATTGAGTTCTTATAAAGAATTTTATCAAAATTTTTGTAAATAATTAAATTCTTAAAAATAATTTTATAAACAACTTCAAAAATAATTGAAATAATGAATTTTTTCGAGAAATTTTATTTAAATTCCGAAAAAATCATTTCTGTGAAGAATTTTATAATTCATGAAATTAATTGAATTCTTTTAGAGAATTTTATTAAAATTTCAGAAAATAATATTGAAATAAATAAACAAAATAAATTTTTCCAATTTGTAGAAATTTTTTCAAAATCATTTAATCTTTATTTGAATAAATTTAAATTGTCAATATAATTATTTTATTCTTAATATCAGGATTTGGTGATCAATTTTTTTTTAAAAATTTTTATTTCGAATTAAAAAAAATTCTACAAGCATTCGGAAGATAAGTTAGACCTGTTAAATTGGAATTGTTTTTATTTTACCTACTATTCTGATGAAGTTAAATTTAATTAAATTAAATATAGTTTTTAAATTAACGAAAATTTGAGTTTTGGTAAATTTAAAATTTGTTAAAAATTAATATCCTTTAATTTTGTTATACACATTATATTAAATATAAATAAAAATATATATTTATATTAAAATTTATATTTTCATTTTAGAGTTTACAAAAAAGAATTTTGTTTTAAAAACAAAGAAGGACCAAAGTGTTGTTGTTATTAATTTTTTTTCATTTTGAGGATTGAAATTCGAAAAATTGAAGATACATATTGAAAGCAGGTGAAGCCATAATTACTGTAAGCGAATGGTCAGTTGTACTACGTTTCGGATAGCGAAAATAAAAGAAAAAAATACTAAAATATATTATTAAAAAAAAATAAAATTTACGAAAATAAGCAGCTCTAGCGAGCTAAAACGCGCAATGATTGTTGATAAGTGAATTGCAATGCACGGCACAAGTACAGACCATGTAGCAATGTAAAATGTATATGTACTAGCCACAACTGTTGTCACCACAAAAAAAAAATATTAAGCGATTATTAAGTTATGCAGGTTTAAGTACCGGACATATCTGTAAAGCCAGGTAGCAATCACGTTTCAGAAAAAAAAATTAAATTAAGATATCGCCATTTTAGCGTTACTGTTATAACACAACTGTGCATTTTAAAACTAAAACCAAAAAAAAGTACGGACGCTTCGTCAATTTTGTTTTCGAATCATACGTAACGTCCAAACGTTCAAATAAAAACTAAACTTGTAAAGAAAAAATTTGAAAAAAAAATTAGTTTTGAAATGCACCTTTGGAGAAAACGAAGAGTTTATTAATAATCGAGAGATGATTTTTAGCGTGTTACGATGTTGGACCTTTTTTTTTTCTTTGTACGATGATAAAGTTTATTAGAAAGGTTGTTTAAACATGTTTTTTGCGCGAAAAATTGTGTATTTTAGTGTTAAGATGGATTTTTAATTACTATTATATATTTGCAAAGTGTATAAATTTTTAAAAATATAGAATTATGTATGTGTACGTATATATATTTATATATACACACACACTAAACAAAATATTATACACATAAAAAAATGACCACTAAAGAAAAAATGAAAGAAAAAAAAAATACATGTGAACGAAAAAAAAAAAATTATATTTGAGGAAAAAAATTACAGAAAAGAACAAATTTTGACATGCTTGTATAAAAATGCATGTTTTTTTAAAAAAAAAAAATGTGAGTATGTATATATAACAAGTAATACATAATGTTGTAGGAGTAACATGTTAAAGAGTAGTCGTGCGTTAAATTAGATCTTAAAAATCCAAGAAAAAAAAAAAGAAAGTAATACTTATAGTGCCATTGTAACTGACTAATGATTATAAAAAAAAACCAATTTATGTTTTAAGTAGTACCTTAGAAATGTTATTTGAGACAAATAGTTGCGGTGTTGAAGACAAAGACTCGGTTTATGTTTTTTTTTTTTAGTTTTTTTTTATTATGTTTATCACACGAGAAATAAAAACAGTCATTTTTTCATATTATATATGATATATTATAAAATTAGGTGCAATTTTAAGAGAAATGTAAAAGAAAAAAAGTATCGTGAAATTGGCAATATAATTGTGTATAATTTGTATGAATCCCATTGAATCGCAACTCTTTATTTAAATACGTATCTCTCATTTTTGGTGCTCGATATACCCAGTTATTGTTATATTATTACTGATCAACATGACTATATATTATCATATTGCCTATTATCGGTCAGTAAAATAATTTTCGGAGTTAGTGATTATAAAGACGATGATGGTTATTTGATATATCGCTATATATATGTAAATCACTCAGATATACATATATGACCTTGTAAAACACATACACATTGTGGTTATATTTCAGTGTATCAGCATAATGATATAATTATTATGATGTTGCCCATAGAATACATTTTACTTGGTTTTTAAAATTTAAGGTGTGTTTATTGATAACCTTCTCTTCAAATTATTAAGAAGATATTTTGAAATTCTTTTTATACTTTTATAGGTTTGACATAGGTCAGAAAATTGCATATAAAAAAAAATTGGAGAAAGTAGAATTGATGAAAAAATTATAGTTTTTGGTATTGAGCAACTATTGAATTTATTTTTCAAATTTAATTTTTGAAAAAAATTCTTGAATTTTTTTTTTTGCCTTTTAAATTCATGAATTTTATTACAAAAATATAAATTTTTTGAATTTTGACAGTAATTAAACTTTACTTAATCAATTTTTATTAAAAAATTCTACGAGTCAGAATTCAATTATTTAAATACAAAAATAAATAATTTATTAAATAATTGAATGTTTCTTAAAATTGAATAATTCTTGATGAATTTTAATACAATTTTTAAGAATAATTACATTTTTTCGAGGAAATCGAGATTAAAATTGTTTTAAAAATAATTGAAATTCTGTAATGAGTTTTATTTTTTATGAAAATAATTGAATTCCTAAAAAGATTAAATCGCCATTAATATTTAATCCATTACAGGGATTAAATAATTTAATCCCTGTAAAAACTTTTATTAATAATTGAATTATTGCGAAGAAATTTGGAAATAATTAAATTCCTGTAAAAAATTTTATTATTTATGAAAATAATTGAATTATTTCGAAGAAATTTATAAAAAATTTGTAAATAATTGAATTTTTGTGAAATTTTTATTATTTATGAAAATAAATATTTGTGTAGAATTTTATTAAAATTTTTTTAAAAAAATAATATTGAATTTTTTTTAAAATTTTATTAAATTAGTATAAAAATCGTTGAATTGAGAAAAATTTTTGAAAATAATTGAAATTTTGCCAAGAATTTTATTGTTTATATAAAAATAATTGAAATTTTTACGATTTATTTAAAAATTTTAAAAAGAATTGAATTTTGGAAAAGTTGTGTTTGTCTTTGCAATATTATTTTTATAAATAATTGAATTTAAAATGATTTTAAATTTAAAATTTATAAAAGTTTTAATTCTATTAAGATGTCTATGCAATTATCTATGAAAAAATATTTAATTTAAAAGAATTATTGAAACTTTTTGTTCGAAATAGTTTAGATTTTTATTAAATCAGATTTTAGAGAATAAGATTTGTGACACTATTCTTGGAAGAAACATTTAGAAATTATTTTCTTTTCTATAAATTTCTGTTAATAAATTATAAATGTTATGGTTTATGTAACTTATGAAATTTTACAGATGAAATAATTTAATTATTGCAAATATTTGACTATTAAAAATAATTGAACTTTTTATTCCAGAAATTGTATTAAACTTCTATTGAAAACAATTGAATTCCTATCAAGAATTTTATTAAAACTTTAGAAAATAATTGAATTTCTTCGAATGATTTTTAATAACAATTACAAAAATAATTGAATTTATTGAAATATTATTAAAATTACATTAAAAATAATTGAATTCTTTAGAATAATTTTATAGACCACTTTGAAAATAATTGAAATAATTGAATTCCTATCAAGAATTCATGAAAAAAATTGAATTTATTTGAAATTCAAACAAATTTTTTTTAAACAATTGAATTCTTTAGAATTCAATAACGGAATTCAATTTTATTATCAATTTTAAAATTAATTGAAATATTAAATATCTAAATTTATTATTTATGAAAATAATTGAATTATTATAAAGAATTTTATTATTTTTGAAAATAATTGAATTCTTTACAGAAATTTGATTAAAATTGTATTAAATTATTATTCAAGGGAAATATTTTATAATTAATAAAATTAATTCTTTTTTTGAATTATTTCGAAAAAAAAATTGAATTCTTTCCAAGATTTCTAAACATCAAATGAATTTTAAAATTCTCACTGAACTTTTTTCAAAAATTATTAAAAATAATTTATTCCTGTGGGAAAATAATAATGATTAAAATTTATTTCGAAAAAAGGAGTTATTGATGTTTTCAAATAATCATTTTTAGAGTGAATCAGAATATTCTTTAGGGTCAGGAAAAAAGGGGAAATTTTGTCAAGTAATTAAGTTTACATTTGTTAATTATTATCTAAAATGTTTGTTACAAAATGCTAATTTTTTAGAAACAAAGGAAATAATGAATAATATAATAACATTAATAATTTTTTTAGATTAATAAAAATATTTTTGAATTATTTGAGAAATAAAAATAATATTATTAAATTAAAAAAATAGTAAAAAAATAATGAAGTATAATATTATCTATCAGAACATATAAAAAAAACAAAAGCATGCACAATAGTCAAACTTCAAGTGTGGACAGACTGGACAGAATGCGACGATTATTATAGTTAATAATAATAAATAATAACTAATTAATTGCAATTTAAAAAAATAATTACTTGAGATATTGAAAATTTGTTCACTGTACGTGTGATATTTAAAAAATTTTCTTTCAACTTATACAGATAAATTGCATTGTTACAATAGAAAAAAAATTTCTTATCTTCTTGTTTGATGACATTTTCAAGGTTTATAGTTATTGCACGTTTTCTCATTTGTTAAATGACCAATGGGGATTATTCAAAATGCATCAGCATTAAACCTGAACTACTGTTTGGTACACAGTTAAAAATAGTTAGTCCAAGTTGTCGTACAAACGCCAGTATTGTGAGGCTCAATGATCTTTCTAAAAGTGTTTTGCAATAGTTTTTGCCTGTTAATAAGAAAATTAATTAAATTCTTCATATTTTTTAAAAATACAAAATTTTGCAAAATATGTCATTTTAATGGCGGTGAGTTTTTCAATTTTTCTAACAATATTTTTCACATGCGATTGTTTTTAATTCACTGAATGTTGATTAAATGTTTTTGTTTATTTACAAAGCTAAGTGTAGTGCATTTTTTAAAGTATAATATTGCTGCAATTGTAGGTAATGAATTATTAAAATTATTCTCTTAGAGTTACATTTGCTTTGAAATTAAAATTTTTATTTTTAATAATAAATTACTTCATCGAATTGTATGATTAATAAATAATAAAATAATTTTTAATTTTTTTAAAAATAAGTTATCTTAATAGTAGTTGGATAAAAACTATTATTTTTAACAGTACCTAATTTTATTTTTATTATTTTATTGGATTCATATGTATGACCTTTCGGCCTTTTACATTTCCCGTACATAAATATTTTCTTCGAATCTTATTTTTAACAGTAAAATAATATATAAAAAAAACATCAATAAAATATTTATTTTATCGACAGTTTTTTGTAACGTTAATATTAGTTATGGACAAATGTTTAAAGACTTGAAATTTTTATTAATTTTTCAATTTTAATTAAATAATTTTTCAATTTGAATTAATTAATTTTTTAATTTAAATAATTTAATTGAAATTAATATATTTTAATTTAAATTAATTTATTCTCAAGTATTTAATTTTTAACTTTAATACTTAGTTAATTAATTTTTAACTTTAATTCTTAGTTAATTAATTTTTAAACTTTAACTCTTAGCTAGTTAATTTTAAATAAAAATTTTTTGTTTTACAAAATAAAATAGAAGGAAATAAAATTTTAAGGTAAGAAAAAAAAGAATAATATAAAAAAAGAAATAAATATTGACTAACATCACATTTGAAACTCTTTTTTTTAAATAGTTACAATTTGATAAGAATCGCAAAATTATTAAATTATAATTATGTATAAAAAAAATTGTTAAAGAAAAATTATTAAAAATTTTAATTATTTATAATTGTAAATTTTATAAGAAACTTTGAGATAATTAATAATAATATATTTTTTCAATTGATATTTATATCGAATAATTATAAATTTAAGAAAAGTAGTCAATATGTATAGTGATACAAAAAGTTTGCTAATAATTATTTATGATCTTTATAATTAATCAATTTAGACAGATTGTGATAGATAAGGGGAGGGGGGATTAAATTACTCCCCACCTCATGCTCCATTTGAAGTATTTTATACACATCAATTTATATAATCATTTCGTTTGAGATTTGCTCAGAGTGCACTCACAATGAAGTCTCATTTATTTATTTGTCTTTTTTCACTATTTTTGATAATATTTGCAGAAAGTTATTCACTCAGAAAAAAATCGTTTCACTCAATTAATAATGAACCAATTATTGGTGAGTATCATTGTACCAAATAAATTTGATACTTTTTTTTTATAAATTTTCTTTAATTGTATATTTTTTATAATTTCTTTTTATAAAATATTTTATAATTTCTTTTTATGAACTGATTTATAATTTTTTTTATTATTTTATAATTTTAAAAGAAATATTTTATTCGATATATTTTTTAAATTTATTTATTACTTTACAAAAAAATTGCTTTATAAAATAAAAACAAATCAATTAAATACCTATAACTACCTATAGGTAATGTATTTTCTTGGATAAATTAAGTTTTTTGTAAACTTAATAATAGTTCAATTGATTATAATTTTAAAAAGGAATATTTCTCTTTAGCTTAATTATTCTATTATTTTCTTTTTTTTTAGGAATTTTGAGTCAAGAAATTTCCTACAGTTTGAATAATCAATATCCCAATCAATATAATAGTTATATTGCTGCTTCGTATGTTAAATTTATTGAAGGAGCTGGCGCTAGATGTGTTCCAATATGGTAAGTAAATTTTACAAATTATTAAATTACAAAATCAGAAGCTTTTTTCCATGTTTATTTATTTTTTCTATTTTAATTATTTATTATTTAATATTTATTATGTTCTAGGATTGGCAAAGATGATTCTTATTATGAGAATATAACGAGCAAAATTAACGGGTAAATGTACAGATGATTAAATTCAGCGCATTATTAAAACAATTAATACTTTTTTAAAAAATATTTTTAATTTTTTAGAATTTATTTATTTCTTTTAAAGAATTTATTTAATATTTTTAGAGTACTTTTTCCAGGAGGATCAACGTGGTTTAATCAAAAGAATGGTTATGCGGATGCTGGTGAAAAAATTTACAAGTAAAGGAAAATTTATTAAGAATATTATTGCTAATAATAATTATAATAATAATTTCTAATTGTTTCTTATGCATACTTTTTGAAAATGTTAAAGAATTAATTTGAATTACTTGAATTAATTAACTTTTTATTAAATAATTAAAATTAATTAAATATTTCTAGACTGATGAAATCAATAATAATTTAAACAGTTTTCCATTAAATAAAAAAGTAGTGAATATAAATAAAAAAAAAATAATACCAATGAGAACAAAAAATAATTCTTTTGTTCCTTTCAATATTTTATGAGATACAGAAGGAAGTCTCTTATTATGTATTGTCATCAAAACTAACTCTTAAAAGTTGCATGTTGCAATTTAAAAAAAAACTACTTTAAAAATTCCCATTCAAATATAAAAAATTTAATTTTTTCGGAATGTGTCAATTAACATTCAATTCAATGACCGTACGTTTAGGTTCAGAAAATCAGAAAAGAAATTGTTCGTGTAAAAACAAAACTAAATTGTTTTATTGGCATTAAAGATAAAAAAAAGATTTTTTTACACATTTTATATTTGAATTAAAAAAAAATTAATACACACTAAAGAATTATTTTGATAGTAATAATATCTTATCGTAGAATTGCCAAAAGATACAATGACAATGGAGATTATTTCCCTATCTTGGGAACATGTCTGGGATTTGAACTGTTAACTTATCTTGCTGCCAATCGTGTGGAACACAGATCGAATTGTTCCTCTAATGCTCAAGCTCTTCCCCTTCACTTCAGTTCAGGTGATTTTAATTTTTTTATATTGGAAATTTATCAAAAAAATTAAATTTAAAAAAATATCCCTTTCAAATTTTTTCAAATCTATGTTACTATATAGAGAAAATTAATTAGCAAGAAGTAATTGGTAAATTGGAAAAAAAATGTATTTGATTCAAATAGACAATTATTTTTCTATTATCAAATAAATATTTACTTGAATCCAACAAATATTTACTTGAATCAAATAAATATTCACTTAAATCAAATAAATATTTACTTGAATCAAATAAACATTTACTTGAATCAATTAAATATTTACTTGAATCCAACAAATATTTACTTCAATTCAACAAATATTTTCTTTAATCCAACAAATATTTTCTTTAATTTAACAAATATTTACTTGAATCAAATAAATATTCTCTTAAATCAAATAAATTTTATTCAAGTCAAAGAAAATTGTATTTGAACCAATAACTTCAATATTTGTGGCAACTGCCATTTAATTGATTAAAATAAAAATTATTTGATTCAAGTAAATATTTATTTGATAATAGACAAACAATTGGTTATTGGAATGAAATAATTTTTTCTTTCACTAATATAAAATAAATTTTTTATAGAAGGTAAAAAAAAATTTTTTTTTTAAATTTAAAAAAAAATTTTTAAAAATATTCCTTACAGGTTACGAAAAAAGTCAAATGTTCAAGAATGCCCCAAAGAAGGTGGTTCATATTCTTCATTCAGAAAATGTGACAGCTAATTTCCATCGTTTTTGTGTAACAAAATCCGTAAGATAATTGATTTTATAGAAATTATTATTACAACTTATAAGAAAAAATATTTTCAATTCATTTATTCATTTTAAATGGAAATTGCAATTAATTTATTCACTTTGAATGGAAATTTCAATTTATTTCTTAACTTTAAATGGAAATGAAAATTTAAAAAAAAATTTCTTCTCTATTTTTCTCTATAGGATTTGGAAAAAGTTCATTTAACCGATGTATTTAATGTTATGTCCTTAAATTACGATAAAAATGGTTTTGAATTCATATCAACAATTGAGGATAAAAAATATCCATTTTATGGAATTCAGTTTCATCCAGAAAAAAATGTATACGAATGGGTTGAGGGCAAAAATATTCCACATGGAAAAAATCCAACAATTGTAAATCAGTATTTTGCCAATTTTTTCGTTGATGAAGGTAAAAAAAATAATTTAATTAAAATCCTATAAAATTTTAAATTAATTTTTTTTTTATTTTAGTAAGTAAAATCAAAAATTAAATTAATAAAATAATTTTTCTTTTTCAGCACGAAAAAATTTGCACAAATTTAATGATAAAAATGATGAGATTAATAGTTTGATTTATAACTATCCTGTAACGTATACAAAATCATCATTCGTCCAATGCTACTTATTTAATACTAATTAAGGAAATTAATATTTATATACTTTTTATTTTATCAATATTTTCTATTTTCTTTTTTAATTTTATATAGAAGTGATAATCTTTCGCTTTCAAGATATTTTTCTATCACAAATTTAGGAGAAAGTGAGAAAACATTAAAAAATCATTAAAAATCATTAATAATTATTAAAATTATTTAATATAGGTATAATAATATTTAAAAAAATGATTAGATTTAAAATTTTATTATAAAGACGAATATTTTGGAATGTATTTCCTTTTTGTATTTACAATTAAAATAATTGATGTACTTAAATTTTTGTCATTATTTTACATTTAATTAATTCTCTCCGCATATTTGTATGAAAAAATGAAAAAAATCCAAATATTTTCTCAAATCTCGGTTAATGCAGAGAGTAAAATATTTGTTACAATTTTTTTTTCATGTTTCAATAAAATTCATTTCTTACATAGTTAATTTAATTTTAAAGGATTTTTGATTAAAAATTTGTAATTGTTGTATAGTTGTTTAATTGTGATAAAATTTCTCTAAAATTAAAATGTTTAATTAAATAAATTATTTGATTGATTTGTGCCTATATATTAGTTAGTATAAATAAAATATAATTTTTAAATTTAATATTTTTCAAAAATGTTGAAAATTGTAGATTTTTTAACTTGCGCCAGATAATACTTTACTTTTTACAAGTCTGTTTGAACGGTTGCCTACGCACAGGAAATAATTATTTAAAATAATTATTAAATAATTAAAAGTCTCAAACTTCGTTAAAATTATATTCATCATTTTAATTTAATTATTATTTTCTAGAATTTTGAACTAAAATTCTTCTCTAAATGAATTATTTTGAATAATTTTTGAAAAATTTTATTGAGAATTTATAAATTGATTTGTTTACAATTAAATTCGTCAAAAGAATTCAATTATTTAAAAATTTTGGTACATATTAAAATTCTTTATAAGAATTAAATTTTAAAAAACATTCAATTATTGAATAAATAATTTACTTTTGTATTTAAATAATTGAATTCTCTTAGAATTTTCCAATAAAAATTGATTGAAAAATGTATTTTAGTTAAAATTTTAGATAATTGAATATGAAAATAATTTCGAAGAAGTTACAATAACAATATTCTTATAATATAAAATAATTATTTTATTTTTCGAACATCTTTAACTATTATAAATGCTCCGAGTCTTCGACTCGGAGCAATCGATATCTTCATGTTTTATAACAAATATTTTTAAAGTTATTTAATTTCAAAAAGTTTTGAATTTGAAATTTTTGAAAATCTTAATTCCTATGGAGAAAAAATAATAATTAAATATTTATTTAAAAAAGAAGTTATTGATGTTTTTGAATAATTTTGCAATTCAATTTCATTTTCAATTAAAATTTGTAATTGCGAATGGAATTTATAAACATTTTTTTCTTTTATTTTTAAAAAACTTTGAATTTTATTAAAACAATTGTAATTAAGAAAATAGAAGTGATGTAAATTATTTCCTTATGAAAATTGAAAATTTTCTACGAAAATATTCAGAAACGGAAATATGTAATGTTTTTTTTTTTTTAAAATAAAAGAATGAGTTTGTGAACAATATTGTTATTGAGAAATAAAAATTATGCATAAAATGGGTATTTATGTAATTTTATAAAGGATTGTCCCTTTAGAATTTCAATTTGTAATTGTTTTATTAAAATTGTTCGATTGCGATGAAATTACTATAAAATAAAATTTTTTAATAAAATACATTATTTCATTCATTTACACCTATAATTAGTTAATAAATAAAAAATAATTTTTCACTTTAATATTTTTAAAAATTATTGAATATCGTAGATTTTTAAACTGACGCCGGATAATACTTTACTATTTACAAGTCTGTACGAACGGTTGCCTACAAACAGGTTGGAACATTATTAAATGGTTTAAAAAAGGAAAATTTCTTTAAAAAAGAAAAGAAAATTTTTAACATTCAAATAATAAAATAATATATTTTTTTATCGAACATTTTTTGTAGCGCACAGTTTTAGTTATGAAGAAATGTTTAACGACTTTAAAAATTTTAATTAATTTTTCAATTTGAATTAATTAATTTTTTAATTTTAATTAATTTTTAATTTTAATTTAATACTTTTTCAGAATTAACTGATAATTAGATTTTTTCGTAATGCTGAAGATTTATAATATAAATAATAAAATTTATAATAAATTTTAATAATAACTATAATTAATTTCCTAATATCAATTTAAATTTTCAAAAATTTCTGTAAAAAACATGAAATTATATAATTTTTGAAATAAAGAATTCGGATTTATTAAAAAAAAAAAAAGTAAAAAATGTTGATATTTAAAAAGTTTATACTTTGTTATAAAAAATTTTTAAAAGCTTATTCTGTGTAACTTAGTGTTAAAATACTTCCCCCTCCACACTCTCGTCTAAGTATATTATTTACACACCAATTTATAATAATCATTTTGTATGAGATTTACTTAGAGTGCAGTCAAAATGAAGAGTCATTTATTAATTTTTCTTTTTTCACCATTTTTCATCATTCTTGCAGAAAGTTTTTTAATCTTCAATGAGAAATCATTTCAGTCAATCAATAATGATCCAATTATTGGTGAGTAAGATTCTATCAAATAATTATTTTATTTTTTTTTGGTCGTATATTATTCTTTTATTTCATAATTTAAATAAATTATATTTATTTATTTCCTATTAATAAATTAATTTTTTAATTAATAAATAATAGAATAAATACATAAATATAAATAAATAATATATTATATTAATATAAATATAATTAATTATTATATACCTATTAATTAAATTAATATAATAGATAAATAAAAAATAAAAAAATAAGAATTAATAAAATTTATTTATAAATTAAAACATATTACAATTATCAAATATATCTTATTTTTTTTTGCTATATATTCTTATTCGTAAATAAAGTATTTCTTACGCTGATGTCAAAAGTTTCAGTACATTTCACTATATTGGTCATTTTCTCAAAATTCTGACGAAAAATTCAAATTTTTCTATAGACTTAAACAATTTTCTTTTTGTTTAATTTAAAATTGGTTATACCCAGTCGTTATTTTTAGAAAATATATTTTTATATTTTAATAAAAATTTGTAATTTTATACTATATTTTTGAAAAAAAAATTTTGTATTCAATGATTTATTTTTATCTTTAAAAATATTATTTTGAATATAATTTCTAAAAAAAAGGCTAAAAGAGAAAGTTGTAAATAAAAATTTAGAACTAAATTAACTAACTAAAATTTTAGAAATTAAAAAAAAATACTTTGTGAACAATAAGATAGGAAAATGAGAAAATTATACATTGTCGTAAGAATTTTTTTTTATCGTTGAACATAAAGAATTGAAAGCAGAAATAACAATTGATGACGTAACAAGAAATAAAAAGAAATACTGTTTATTCAAAAATTTTTCTTTGTCAATTATTTTTTTAGTACTAATTTGCGCAAAACGTGCTTTTTTCACATATGAAGTAAAAAGATAAGAGTTAATAATATCAAGTGCAGCAGTGAAAAAATTAAAAAAATGTGATGTCAGGTATATCATGTAATTTTTTCATGATCTTGAAAAAAGTTCGAAATAATTTTTTTAATTTCTAATTTTTGAGAAATTTTATATCTGTTAAAAGTAACATTTTTTCAAGAAAAAAAAATTTCTTTTCATAAAAAAGTGATTTTTTAATAAAAAAAATTTCTTTTCATAAAAAAGTGATTTTTTAATAAAAAAAATTCTTTTCATAAAAAAGTGATTTTTTAATAAAAAAAAATACTGCAAATAAAAATTTAGATCTTTTGTATTTTTTATCAATATAAAAATGCATTTTCTAAAAAATTACGAATTGGTTTTGAGATATTTTTAGTATTTTTGACTTTTTCTCTGCGATCGCGCTCTAAAACAAATTAAAATAATTAAAAATAAAATTAATAGTTACTGCGACGTGGCAAAACTTCCTTCGATTATTTTCAAAAATTTCGATAAAATTCTTAAGAAAATTGAATTAAAATAAAATTTTGAAAAAAATTAAATTATTATTTTTAAAAATTCCAATTAGTTTATAAAAATTATATTCTATTATCATTAAAAAAAAAATTTCTTTCTGCTATTAATTCTTTTGCTTTTTTGCGATTTATAAAATATATATTTTATTTCGTAGACAGGAATTCATTTGATTTTTATAAGAATCTTCCGCCATATTAATTCTGCTATTTTGAATCTTTTAAAACTGACCTTAAATTCGTAAGCAATGACCGCAAAAAAATCCGATTGACAATTTTTCCGTAATTTTTAATTAAATTTAGTTTTTTGAACCAGGATTTTAGAAAAAATATTTATTTGATTCGAATAATGAATTATTCGTCTATTATTTAATATTAAAGTTTTTTTTGTCTAAAACATCTATGTAAATTGATTATTATATCATGTTAATGGAAATTAATAATTATGCTACTTAATTAATATTATTATTATTATTGATACTTTTTTTAAAAATATTTTAGGAGTTTTAACTCAAGAAATGGCCGGTTATATGGGACATAAATATTCAAATCAATATAAAAGTTATATAGCTGCATCATATGTCAAATTTATTGAAGGTGCAGGCGCTAGATGTGTTCCAATATGGTAAGTAAATTTCACAAATCAAGAATTGACTTTATTAATTAATTAATTATAATTAATTAATAATATTAATAATTTATAATTTAATAAAATAATCAATTAGTTTTTATTTGAATAGAAAAAATAGTGTGAAAAAGAACAAATGAAATTCATAATCACGTTTTTCTTTTCAATAATTTTTATGAGGCACAGGAAGAAATTTTCTTATTATAAAAGCGAATCATTAATATTATTACTATTTATTTTTTAAAAAATTTATTATCATTATCAATATTTAATATGTTCTTAGGATTGGAAGAAATGATTCTTATTATGAGGATATAATGAGCAAAATTAATGGGTAAGTGTGTAAAAAGTATTAAACAATTAAATTTTACGCAGTATTAAACAATTAAAATTATGTGTGGTGGTTCAATCATTATTTTTTGAATATATTTTTTTAATTTTTTAGAATTTAATTATTGTTTCTTTAAGAGAATATTTTTATTATTTTCAGAGTACTTCTTCCAGGAGGAGCAGCAGCAAAGTTCAATGATACAAATGGTTATGGAGGTGCTGGTGACAGAATTCGCAGGTAAACAAAAAAATTATTAAATATTTTTTTTAATTGTTTCTTTCTCATTAATTTGAATTACTGTAGATAATTAATTTTTTATTTAATATTTTTATTATGTTACTATCGTATTAATTATTATTATTATTATATTGTTACTATATAAATTATTTTACTATTCTATAATTATTTTTATGGACTAACAATTAAATAATTAAATAGTTTTTATTTAAATAAAAAAATAGTGTTTCAATAATTTTTATGAGGCACAGAAGGAAGTCTCTTATTATTGCAAAAAGTAAAAAATTTCCTCCTCACAGTATATTTTAATAAAAAGGATAAAATACTGAATAAGGTGTTCGATAGTAATTAGTAAAATTATTTTATCGCAGAATTGCCAAAAAATACAATGACAATGGAGATTATTTCCCTATTTTTGGGACATGTTTGGGTTTTGAATTGTTAGTTTTCCTTAGTACTAATCGTGCGTCATTTATGACAAGATGTGATTCCTATAATCATACTCTTCCTCTAATCTTTAGTTCAGGTAATTTTTATTTTTTCACTATTGAAAATTTATCGAAGAAATTAAATTAATTAATTAAAAATAAATTTAATTGCTTTGTTTTATATTCTAATTAGTAATTTGTTCCATTAGTAAACTTTTCTTATTCAAAAGCAAAAAATCGCTAATTTAAATTGATGAACATTTTTACTAATTCAAATTTAGAGAGTAAGAAAATTTATAATGACCAAAAAACTTAATATAGTTTGTAATATAAAATAAAATTTAAAAAAGATTATATCTATAAAAAATATTCTTCAACAGGTTACAAAAATAGTAAAATGTTCAAAAATGCACCAAGCAATGTGATTAAAATTCTTCGTACAGAAAATGTGACAGCCAATTATCATATTTATTGTATAACAAAATCCGTAAGATAATTGATTATATACAAAAATATAAATATTATTTAATTTATTTATTTTCAATTTTGAAAATTTCTCCTCTTTTTTTGTAACAGGATTTAGATAAAGTTCATTTAGCTGATGAATATACTGTTTTATCCACAAGTTATGATAAAAATGGTTTAGAATACATATCAGCAATTGAAGATAGAAAATATCCATTTTATGGAGTTCAGTTTCATCCAGAAAAAAATGTCTACGAATGGATTGAAGGAAGAGAACTTGCACATGGAAAAAATCCAACAATTGTAAATCAGTATTTTGCCAATTTCTTCGTTGATGAAGGTAGAAAAAAAAACCAATGAATAATAAAAATAATAAATCAATTAATCAAATTTTGACAATAATGTTAATTATTTTTTTTCAGCTCGAAAAAGTTTGCATAAATTTCAAGATAAAACTGAAGAAATCAATAGTTTGATTTATAACTATCCTGTGATGTACAAAGGTTTGAATGATTTGCCTTTTGTCCAATATTACTTATTTAATACATAAGTAAAAAAATAAAATTAATTTTATTGTGACAATAATAATGTTTATTTTATTACTATTATTATTATTGTTATTATTATTTTATTCAGAAATAATATAATTATATCCATTGCTATGATTTTCATTACAATAAAGTTCATCAAAAATAGTAATCAATTTTAATTATGTAAACAATTTATGTTCCTAAAGTTTTAAACGTTTAAATGAACAATTTTTTTGTTATTCTTTTTATGTTTAAACTTTTGTACAAAATATTATTTAACATTTCGCACATTGAAAAATGAATTATTTAATGAATAATTAATAAATGTAAAAATTTTTTATTTCTTATTAAAATTTGTTTGATGTTTAAATTTTAGTAAAAATTATTTACATTGAAAAATTGATTACTTACTTAAAATAAAGGTAAAATTTACTTTCTATTTACCATTAAAATACAATAATATATTGAAAAATATCGAAAAGGGAAAAAATTTTGCTCTTCTAAAAGTGCAAAAAACTTTAAAGACAAAAAATAAAAATTTTTCTTAATATTTAGTATTTTCTGAAAGAACAAATTAAAATTTTTTTGTTAATAATTTTTTTCTCTCTTGATTTTAAAACACATTAAAACTTGTATGATAACGAGGAATATTATTATATTTTTTACATTGTTTGTATTAAAAAATTAAAATACTTGATGTATACTAAAATTTCTCTCATTTGTTTCACATATTCATAATTAACTTTTATTTCCACATATATATTTTATAAAAAGTGAAAAATGCAAAATATTTACTCGCAAACCCATTAGTGAGAGAGAAAAAAGAATCTTTTGTTTTTCCACTCCATGAAATTTATATGATATTTTATAAAATATAGTTATTAAAAAATATCCCTTATGCTTATTTTATAGTTTAAATTGCAGCACGTGCCCTTTTTTGACACGTGTCGTTTAAATAGTGTGCGTTCAAGAAATGAAAGTAATTTTTAAACTGTTATATTATATAGAATCTAAGAAAATGAGAAAGACGACGAAGGGAATTTTCAATTAAAAAATTTATTATACATACAATAAAATAATTTTTTTCTTTAATTGTTTCAACAAATTTGCACAATTTATTACTTAATTTTCATAATAATGGATTTTTTTATTTAATTAAAATTTTATTTGATTTGTAATTAATTTCCATTTATATTTTAATTATAATTAATTTCTAATTAATTTCCAATTAATTTTCATTCAATTTGTAATTATTTTATGATTCAATTTGTAATGGATTTTTATTTAGTTTAAAATTAATTTTTATTTGATTTTTACTTAATTTTGACTCTCGTTAAATAAACTAATTATAATTGTTATCAATAAAATGTTTTATTTATTTCCTATTGATGGTATGTAATTATAATAAATTCTTTATAATTATTAAATACATTAAATAGTTAATAAAAATTTTCTAGGTTACAGACATTTTTGTAAATTTTTAATTATTTCTTTTATTTAAATTTTTCTTAATGAAAATTCATTTATTACAATTATTTCGAAATAATATTTGTCGCATCGTCAATTGTTATACTGAATTTAAATATTAATTTTCAAATAAAAGTAACAAACTCAGAAATATAAAAATTTCATTTTTGATTGAAATATTTAGTTAATTCTTTTTATTGTCAAAATTCATAACTCAAAATTTCATAAATATTGTAAAAGAAAATATTTTTTTGTTCATTTTGTTAGATTATGGATTTTTCTTAAACAAAATTAAAAAAAAAAACTCACTGAGAAGGAAAAAAGAATTTTTTGTTTCGAAAAATTGTAATTTCTTTTGTCCATTGCAGGCTGAAAAGTTAATTGAGGTTTTTTTTTTCTTTTTTGAACAAAAAAACGTTTATAGTGACGTCACTGAATTTGCCCTTAAACCGAACTAAAGACAAGGTGAAATAAAAATAATACCATTTTTTTATCCCTCCGTCTAAATACGAATCAGTGTCATTTCAATTATTTTTTATTAACTCGCAACTTTTTTTATTGTTACTTTCTACTATGTTGCTATTGAAAAGGAAGGAAACTTTTTTCCACAGAAATAGATTCAATTTTCATTGACTCGTAATTTCAATTATATATTAGGTATATACGCATATTTACGTCATTATGATGAAAAGAAGAAAAAAAGAAAAGGAGGGATAGAAGAAAAAAATGTGAGAAAGAAGGAAAGAAGAAAATAAGAAAAAGAGAGGAAGAAAAAAGACAAAAAGAAAAAGAAAGGAAGAAAAAAATAAAAAAAGAAAGAAGGAAAAAAGAAGAAAAAAAAGGAAAGAAGAAAAAAAGAAAAAAGAGGAACAAAGAAAAAGAGAAGAAAATAAAGTAGACTAAGAAATTAAAGAAGGAAGAAAAAAGGAAGAAAAAAACAAAGAAGAAGAATTTTGATACATATATTAAAATTGATTATGTCCTTATAATGTAGAACATATATCAATGGAAATTATCAATTTTGCATTGGCAGCAAGAAAAAAAAGCTCAGCTTGAAATCGGCTTATTCGATGGAATATGACGTTAAACACGCAGTCAGACGAGGAGGGAGGTAGGGGTGATTCTGGACCAGTGCTCTAGTTTCAGTGCAATGCCCTCAACTTGGCACTACCCCAACTTAAACTGCCCTCATTCCTCCACCTCGACTTTTCATTACGACCATCCCTTTAACTCTCTCGCAGTAGGGGCGTTGAGAATTTTCTGGTGGGAGAATGGTAGATGTTCACCCACCCCTCCAATCCCTCTCACTTTGGTACGTCATTTGGCATTGACTACAAAACGTTTGCACTATCGATTGTTGTACCACCATTGTTGTAACTACGTAGATCGTCATTTTTCGTATTTTCGCAAATTTATCAAAAAATCGATGAAAAAGTACCACAAAGTTTAGTAATAATTACCATACTGATAAATTATTACCTTTTTTCATCTTTTTCTATTATTCAGATTTTTTACTTTTTTCTATTTTCTATTTATTTGTTAATTTATTTATTTATTTATTTGTTCATTTATTTATTTTATTTTATTTATTCATTTATTTACTTATTTATTTACTTATTTGTTTATTTATTTGTTTATCCATTTATTTACTTATTTATTTGTTTATTTGTTTGTTTATCCATTTATTTATTTACCTATTTGTTTACTTATTTATTTGTTTATCCATTTACTTATTCATTTATTTACTTATTTGTTTATCAATTTATTTATTCATTTATTTACTTATTTGTTTATTTATTTGTTTATCCATTTATTTACTTATTTATTTGTTTATTTATTGGTTTGTTTATTCATCTATTTATTTACTTATTTGCTTACTTATTTATTTGTTTATCCATTTATTTACTTATTTATTTGTTTATTTATTGGTTTGTTTATCCATTTATTTATATATTTGCTTACTTATTTATTTGTTTTTCCATTTATTGATTTATTAATTGATTAATTTATTTATTTGTTTATTTGTTTATCAATTTATTTATTTATTTATTTATTTGTTTATCAATTTATTTATTCATTTATTTACTTATTTGTTTATTTATTTGTTTATCAATTTATTTATTTATTAACTTATTTGTTTATTTATTTGTTTATCCATTTATTTATTTGGTTATTTGTTTGTTTATCAATTTTTTTTATTTACTTATTTGTTTATCAATTTATTTATTCATTTATTTACTTATTTGTTTATTTATTTGTTTATCCATTTATTTACTTATTTTTTTGTTTATTTATTGGTTTGTTTATCCATTTATTTATTTACTTATTTGCTTACTTATTTATTTGTTTATCCATTTATTTACTTATTTATTTGTTTATCCATTTATTTGTTTATTCATTTATTTGTTTATCAATTTATTTATTTACTTATTTGTTTATTTATTTGTTTATCCATTTATTTACTTATTTATTTGTTTATTTACTTATTTGCTTACTTATTTATTTGTTTATCCATTTATTTATTCATTTATTTACTTATTTGTTTATTTATTTGTTTATCAATTTATTTATTCATTTATTTACTTATTTGTTTATTTATTTGTTTATTTGTTTATCAATTAATTTATTTACTCATTTATTTGTTTATCCATTTATTTATTTACTTATTATTTTATTTAAAACTAAAATAAGAATTATTCTAATATGAAGTAGTTTAATATTAAATGAATAAAAATTAAAAATTGACGAAATAATATTAAGTAATAATATTGATGAAATAAAAGAACTAATTAAATGATAATTTCAATAAAAGAAAAAAAACTAAATAATTAATAAAGCAATGAAAATAATAAACTAATAATATAAAAACCTTTAAGGTATAAATAATAAAATTATATTAGAATTAGTAAAATAAAAAAAGTAATCAAATAATAAATTACTCGAAATAAAATTAATACTAAAACGAATTTAAAACATTCGAGGAAAAAATTTCAAATTACCATTTCTTTCTCAATGAAACGTACCTGAAGGTCGGAATACATTTTTTATTATATTGAGAGAAAAAAAAAGAAAATTTATTTAAGTTAATTTAGAAGAAAAATTAATAAAATAATAATAATAATAATAATAATGTCTTTGAACCTTTTGTTTTTGCGAATGAAAATAGAATATATGACAATAATAAATATTAATAATGAGTGCGAATATGTATATATAGAAAATGGCTGGCGCAATGTAGAAAAGGGGTAAGGGCATTCGAGTTGGACCAGAACGGGGCGGAAGGACACTTCTCAATGACGAGAATGACGTCACGGCGTCAACATTGCCATTTGGTCTACTATAAATTTCACGTTTTTCTCGACCTCGATTTCAAAACCCCCTTTCCTACCTCTCTCACGTACCCTCTTTCGTTTCAAATAATTTTTTTTTATTTAACGCACGTTCCTTTTTTTTTTAAAACTTATTTAATTATCTCAAAAAAAAAATTTTTTTACAAGAATACAAATTTTATTTCCCCCATTTTTGAAATTTTGAAAAAATAATTTTTTCTATTAATGGGGTTTGAAAGTAAAATAAAAAATTCAATATAGAATATAATTGTCCAGTTTTTTAATTAAATAAATGTTTCGAGCTTCCAAGAAAGGTACCTAGAAGCAAAAAAAAAAAAAATTGTAGGTTATGTTTACAATTTTTGGAGTAAAAATACAGAAAGAGAATCAATTATTATAAAAAAATTTTTACGCTCAAGTCTTTTTTACATTCAAAATATTCAATAAAAACTATTTTCGAATTTAAATAATTAAAAAGGAACTTTTAATCAAGATAAATCTGATACAAATATAACCTAAAACATACAATTCGTTTGCTTCTTAGGTTCTTTTCCTGGGAGCGAGTCAAATAAATAAATAGTAAATAAAAAATAACTAAATAATAAATAAAATAAAAAATAAATAAAATAAATTATAAAAAAGATACAATAAAATAAATATAATAATTATAATTATAATATTAATAATAAAAATACAGTAAAAAAATAAAATTGGTAAACAAATTTAAAAAAATATTATTCTGTTTTCTCTTTTTCTAGAGTCGAATTAAAATTTTTATTGAATTTATTCCCAATTACTATTATACACATGGTGTATAAGGATGACGTTTGATTAAAATAATAATAATAATTTTTTAACCTTGAATAATAAATAAAAAAGTGAAATAAAAAAAAAAAGTTTACAACGTTGGAGGCTGAATAAGATATAGAAGGGATGGTTTGAAACCTTCGGGAATCGGGCAACCTAAAATGTGATTGGTCAGAGTGAGGGAGAGAGAAAGAGAGAGAGAGAGAAGGGTACCTGGATTGGGGAAACTGGGTCAGCGAGATCCTGAATGGGGTTGATGCTGCAGTGACGTCATCTCAATGAATTGACTAGCATGCCGTGTGGCTGCAGTTGTCTTACAACGTCGAATAGACTTTAATTCTTATTAAATCATTTTTTTTGTCGCATCAATTCGTAAAAAAAAAAATTTTTTATCTTTTTTTAAAATTTTTCTGAAAAAATTAATTAGGATTTAATTTTATTAGTTATTTTTTATATAAAAGTAGTCAAGGAAGATTTTTTTCTCCCTAATTTTAAGGAAAAAAATTTAGTCACTTAGCTTTCATTTATTAATGGGGAGAAAATTTTTTATCACCTGCGCCTGCTTTGCGACAAAGTTCTAAATTAATAAATTATTATTTTTGTTATTTTACAATATTCGCTTATTTTGTTATTTTATATTTTTCTTATTTTCCGAGTGCTTTAAAATCGAATTTTTAAAAAAATTTTAATGAATGAATAAATGAAAAAAGCACTTTTGAGTTATAACAAATAATTATAATAATAACACTAAAAGGAATTTGGCGATAATTTATAATTATTTATTGTTCATAATTAAATCAATTAATAATTATTTATTGCATGGAATCATAATTATTTGTAATTACCTATAATAATTTATTTATTTATTAACTTATAAATTTTATATATTTAATAAATAAAAAAAGCACTTTTGAGTTGCAACAAATAATTGTAACAATAATTGTAATTTTTCGTTGCAATCACTTTTAAACTATTTTGTTACAATTATCATTATAATAATTATGGCAAATAATTATATTAATAATTGTAGCAAACAATTATTATAATAAATAATTGTAGTTGTTATAAAATAATTAAATTATTTTATAATTCAATTAAAAAAATAATTTATAAATAATTATTATTAAAATAATTATAATAGTAATTTTAACAAAAATTTATAATAATAAAATTGCAAAAAAGTTATTGATTATTAATAATTTCAATAATAATTATAACAAATAATTATATTAGCAATTATAACAAATAATTATATTAGCATTTGTAACAAATAATTATATTAGCAATTATAACGAACAATTATATTAACAATTATAACAAATAATTATATTAGTAATTATAACAAATAATTAAAATAGTATAATTGTAACAAATAATTATTATAAATAATAAAAGAAATAAAAAATTACAAAATTGAATTTTTTTTGTATAGTTATATTATACTAAACGTAAACAAAGAAAAAAAAACCAATAATCAATAACAATGAAACTGATATTCTTTCTTGGCGAATTATTCAATTAAATGCGCCTAAAAAATTATTACATAATTCTTTTTTGTTATAATTGTAATTGTTTAAATGCTATAATCAATGTTTGTCTCTGCAGGCTTTGACGTCAAGTACCATAGAAGGACGTTTTCAAAATTAATCTCATTGAACTGATTACACATGGCTTTCAATTTCAATGAAGCATAACTTAAATAAAATACAATTGCTGAAAAATTCTTTTCCATTTCTTCAAAAGAAAAAAAAATTAATTCCTTATTATCAATAAAGTATAGACTGAACGGTATCAAAAATATAAAAAATGTAATAATTTAATAGATGTAAAAATAAAAAAAAATGGAAAAAATAATAAAAATTAAAAAAGTAATTTAATGAATTTAATTAATTTACTTAATTTATTTTATTAATTTAATTTATTTTTATTTGTTTATTAATTGCAATTTCCCCGTAGTTATTTTATTTATTTATTTATTTAATTATTTAATTAATTAATTTATTTATTTATTTATTTATTTTATTTAATTCATTTAATTTTATTTATTTATTTTTCACAATTTTCCCGCAGTTATTTTATTTATTTAGTTAAAAAAAAGTGGATGATTGCGTCTATGAATTTTTTTGGTTCAGTGGTAAAATGTGAAATTCAATGAAATTGAATATATAATAAACAAGATGATATTATAGTGTCCTTCGATAATGTTAGCATTTGTTTTATAGAGATACTAAAGGGGATGTTAGATCAACATCCTTTTTCTGATACACTACTCAGCTGAAACAAAGACAGGTGAGCACATTAAGGTCAAGGATTATCCTTGACATTTAAATTGCCAATAAATAAATTTATCGTTTTTTTTATTTAAAACTATTTTTTCTTATGGAAATTATAAGGAGACGTTAATTAATAATAATCGTAATTGCTGCTTACCGTCTCTGTATTTCCTCTCCAAAATGGACCAAACTGCAGCACGTGGAGCTTGAGAAAAAATTGTAGAATTGAAAATAGAATAGAATTGAAAAAAAATTGAATTTAATAACTATAAAATTAATAATTAATTAAATTAATTTTGAAAATTAATAATTATAAAATTAAATCATAAGTCTTGATTATAAAATTAAATTTGTAAAATTAAAGTATAAAATTGAATTATAAAATTGAATTATAAAATTAAGAAATTAAAATATGAAAGTAAATTATACCTTGAGAGCGTGGTTAGGCGGTTTGCTTATCGGTATGCGAACGTTAGGGTCGTGCGTTCAATCCCCGATGTTTTTGGAATAAAATTAAATTATAATATTGAATTGTAACATTAAATTGTAAAATTAAAATATGAAATTAATAATTATAAAATTGGATTATAAAATTTAATTGTAAAATTTAATTGTAAAATTGAATTGTTAAAATAAGTTGTAAAATTAACTTATAAAATTAAGTTTCAAAATTAAAATTAGAAAATTCAATTGTAAAATTCAAATATAAAATAAAGTTGTAAAATTAAGTTGAATTTCAATTAAATTGTAAAATTAACTTATAAAATTAAGTTTCAAAATTAAATAATAAAATTAAATTGTAAATTTGAATAGTAAAATTAAAATAGAAAATTCAATTGTAAAATTCAATTATAAAATCAAGTTGTAAAATTAAGTTGTAAAACTGAATTAAAAAATTAAATTGTAAAATTAAAATAGAAATTTCAATTATAAAATCAAGTTGTAAAATTAACTTGTAAAACTAAATTAGAACATTAAATTGTAAAATTAAAATAGAAAATTAACAAATTAACTTGTAAAATTCTATAATGAAATTAATAATGTTAAATTAAATTGTAAAATTAAATTGAAAAATTAAATAGTAAAATTAAATTGAATTAAATTATAAAATTAAGTTGTAAAATTCAATTTGAAAATTAAATTGTAAAATTAAATTAGAAAATTAAGTTGTAAAATTAAATTTGACAATTAAATTGTAAAATTAAATAAGAAAAAGTAAAATATTGTAAATTGTAAAGTAAATTGTAAATCGTAAAGTAAATTTTTAACGAACTAAATAAATAAATTCTAAATTAAGTTCCAAATAAATAAATTCTTCTCTTATAGCCGCATATTAGGAAAGGTAGAATACAAATAAAAAATCACAGGTAATTAGTATGAAAAACGTATATTTTGAAACATACACATTTTTAACATACATAATATATAAAACATTCGGGCGTCATTTTTCATATTCTTAAAAATTATTCAATAAAATTAATTCCCTTTTAAAATGGACAGAAAAAATTCATTATACATTCAATGAAAACTTTTACATTATTATATAATGATAATTATTTCTCAATTTTTTCTTTTTTTTTTATTTGAAAGGAAAAAATTATTTTTTTTTCTCATTCACACAGGGAAAAACTATAAAGGCACTATGTGGATCGCACATTCAACAAACTGCGATGAAATTCGTAATTAAAAAGCATTTATAAGATCATTTGCCAATTATTATATCTATACTTAAAGTATACATTTTTTTTTACATAGTCTCATTAAAGGTGTTACAAATATTCCACAAAATCAGCTCAAAATTTTTTATCACAGTATTCACCCATGAGCAAATTGAATTTCTAAAAATTATCATCAATTATTATTATATCGAGAAACACCAAATGTTTGTTTTTAATAATTCAAAAAATGACAATTTTTTATATCATTTTTTCGGTGATTCTACTTTGGAATAATTTATTTGTTTTGTTTTTTTGTAGTAATTTTTTTTTCTTTTGTAATAATTATTTTTGTAGGAATAATTTTTTTTTCTTTTTGTAATAATTTTTTTTTTCATTTTGTAATAATTTTTTTTAGTTTTTTTTAATCATTTTTTTGTAATAATTTTTTTTGTTATTTTTTTGTAATAATTTTTTCGTAGTAATTTATTTCCTTTTGCGATATTTTTTTTCGTAATAAAATTATGAAAATAATAAAAAAGGAATAATTGTAAAAAATTTCTTATGTATCATTTTTTGAATTATTAATTCTTATTAATTTAGTGATTAATTCTACATTTTATTTTACGAAACACTATATATTGTGGAATTTTTCTGTAAAATTAAAAATATTTGAGCTGACTCTATCTACTTTCTTTTATATATAATAATAATACTGATATTTATAAGTTACACGCACAAATTGTTGCTAATAATAATATCCCTATAAAGTTTCATATGGAAAAATTTATAATAATTGACTTCTACTGTTAGACTTCTTAAAGCATTTTTTTTTGTTTTGTTTGATAATGGAGGATCTTTTTTTTTTATTCACAGACTTTCAGTAGATCGTACAATGTCTCGTTTTTTTTTCTCGACATATATAACAGTAGACTTGAAGAATTTATTTTGATATGGAAATATTTTGGAAGTATATAATGTGGTTACGTTGATATTTTCGATTCTTTTTTCTTTTTTCCAATCCTTTTAAATGAAATTATAATAAATATAATACATTATAATAAATTATAATAAATATATGAATTATTTTGTAATATTAATAAATATTTTGTAATAAATTGTTTTATTATAATAAATATTTATTATTTTATTATGAAAAATAATTTTATTTGCAATAAAAAAATTATTATAATAAATTATTATTATAGTAAAAAAAAAGAGAATAATAGGCAGTATTTTAATAAATAGAAATATGAATAAAAATATTTTTCATTCGTAACATATTATGTAAACAAAAATATGCGAGAAAAATAATAAAGAAATAAAAAAAGAATAAAATGTCAGGAAAAAAGAAATACTTTGTTTACTTTTAAAAGTAGAATTCAAATTTTCTTTTCAGGAATTTTAAGATTTTTCTTGACTATTGTAACAAAGTGTTAAGTAACCGCATACGTTTTTCTTCATAAATAAATATCAAAAAGTTGACAATCGATTTTTTTCAACAAGTGTTTGTATGTGTGTGTGTGTGTGTGGTTTTTTTTTAAATATTATAAAAATCATATAGAACATACTTAAATATAGAACTCCTCACAAATGTTTCATATACATTTAAACAATTCCTCAAAGAATTTCGCATATTATTTTATACGTATAAACCCTGTCAATTCAGACTTCAATTTAATTAGTTTCATGTCCATATTTTTTTTTATATTTCTAAAAAAGACAAAATTGATTTAACTAATGCGTTAATTGACTTAATATATGAATAGATTTTTTTTTCTTTGAATTCTATTATTTTGAATTGAAAATTAAAATAATAATTTTTTTTCCCCATAAAATTGCAATAATGATTTCCGAAAATCAATTATCGCATTTAAGAGTTTATTAGATTTCAATATATTTTTTTTGCTTTCTTTTCTTTTGTAAATAATTTTCGAGAACAAATTTAATAATTTTTTTAAACTCGTCACTTGCATTCTTATAGAAGACAATGAGATAACTATATATATATATGTATATAGATTTTATATAATTATATAACGACGCAGGGCATTTTGTTTTCTTTTTAAAAATCCTGATATACTAAAAAATTGTTCTGAAAAAGCCTTCTTTTTAAAAAGACAATTTTTTTCTCGTATAAATACTAAGCATTGATTTAATTGATATTATAAGTATATAATATATTATTATTACTATTTTTCTTATTATTTTAATTTTATTATTATTCTTATTCTTATTCATATTTTTCTTATTATTTTTACTATTAATTTTTATTATTATTATTATTTTTATTATTTTTATTATTATTATTATTATTATTATTATTATTATTATTATTATTATTTAATAACATATTTATTAATAACATTATTCGTAATAATATTGTTATTAAAAAATTATTACTAACAATATTATTGATAACAATATTGTTATTAAAAATATTATTACTAATAAAATTGTTAATATAATAATATTGCTATAAATATTTTTATTAATAAATAATATTATTATATTATTATTATAGAAGATGAATGAAAAAATTTTTGTGTCAATATTCGATTAAAAGATGAAAATTTCTCAAGATGTTTATAATATTTATAGATGTAAGGAATTATATACTTAAGTAATATTTCATTATCAGTGGGAAACTTAAAAAGTTTCGCTTAATTTTTTTTTTAAGGAACTTATAAGCCCTATAAATTTTGCCCTGATAAACGTTCTTTATTTATGTCTAAGTTTAATTGTATAGGTATTTTTCATAGCAGGTGAACTTCCATTTTGATTTACAGAGTAATTTTAAATAAATTATTTCTTGTTACATTCTGATAATATTATTAAAACAAAATAGTTGAATAAATTTTAATTCTCTTATTTTGGAAATTAATTTAATTAACAAAATAAATTTTTATTTTATTAATGAAATTATAATTATAAATTTTTGGCTATTTTTTTAAAATAAATTAAATAATAAAATAAGTTGTCATTTTATTATTTTGTTTATAAACTTATGCAGAATTGTTCACATATTACGTAATACAGAAATTTTCGAATATTTTCCTTTAAAAGCTCTGCTAGTGGAACGTTAAACGACAAAAATCATTGAAATCTGACCCGGTCTCCCACTACTGAGCTTGTGACGTAATAAGTGAACGACCCCTTTAAATAAATATATTTCTGTGCCAAATAAGCAAAAAAATTGACAAAAGTGGAAAAAATAATTGAAATTGGATCAATTAGTTAAATAATTTAAAATAAATAATAATAATAAAGAAATTAGTAAATAAAAAAATAAATAATAATAATAATAATTATTATTATTTATTATTATTTAATAATATTAAATAATAATAAATAATTTTCAAAATTGGAAGATACCTGTATATGTTATTATTTTATAATATAATATACTAATATTATCAATATTTTACTTATATAAGTTACACACGTTTTAACGTGGATAAAATATTTTCCGTAAAAACGCATTGAAAAATGTAGAAATGAGTTGCCTTAATTATAATTATTAATTCTATTTATTATATGTATATATAATTTTTTTTTCTTGGACTTTGAAAGAGGGAAAAGTACACTTCTCATCAGATCAAAATCGTATCACTTTTATCGAATTGCAATTTGTATTGATAATAATTAATGGCAACTTGTGGCATATGCCAAAAAGATGAAATTCTTTTTTTTTCTTCAAAATTGAAAGTATAGGCAGTTATAGTCCCGGTCTACAACAATATATAGATATAAATATATATATTGTTTAATCCTACTTTATTTTTTTTGGTTAATAGTTTTCGAGCGTTTATTATACGATATAATAAATATTATAATAGCATTTTATTTTTAAGTCTAAAATTTTTCATTTCTCTATTTTTTTAGTTGACAATTTATATTTTCTTGTGTGTTAACTTGTTTCATTTCAAAGAAGGCTTATTTTATTATCGAAACAAGTTTTTTTGTATTGTTAATTATTAATAATCTTATTTTATAATGTCATTATAATGATATTATTTTATTATTATATTATTATATAATTTTTAACAATATAATAATATTATAATATTATTTCATATTATAAGTATTGCTTTTATTATTTAATAATATGATTATCGATAAATAAACAAATAAATTATTATTTATTTATTAATAAATTATATGTAATAATAAGATTATTATTAATTACCATCGTTATTAATATTACTATTAATTAATTTATCATTTATAATTATCATTGTAATTTTTTAATTTTTAATTGTTAATTAATTATCATTAGAATAAAATTATCTTCATTATTAATAATAATAATAAATATACGCAGTGATATTTTAGTATTTTTTTTCTTGCTATTATATATAGTAGGTGTATATAGTCAAAAGAAAAAATTCATCACAGTAAAAAGAAATATTTTGAAAATCATTCATTTGGTAAATAAGTCTGTTCTATAACTGGTCTTATTCATTAAGTGTCAAGCCTTTAAATCGAGGCCTCATCAAAAAAGCTCTAAAATTACTAATACGACGCAAGGGTCATTTACCCTGCTCTCTACAACCACGAAGATGAAAAATTGTCCACTGTGAATTTCGCATGAGCAAAGGGGTGCAGTCAATAAAAAATTTCGATCAATAAACTCCATAGACAAAAATTTGACTTTGTGTCAAATTATTTATATATATAAATGAATTATAAATTATAAATTTTTTCATTGTTGGAATTTGAGTAATTTTATTTTTGAAGTGATTAATTCATTTAATATTGAAATAATTAATTTATCATTGAACTATTTAACTTATTAGTGAAATAATTAATTTATTATTAAATTAGATAATTTATTATTAAATTAAATAATTTATTTTTGAATTATTTAATTTATTATTATTAATAAATAAATCATGAAATTACACTCAGAAAAAAGTCTTTGTTAATTCAAAAAAATCGATTTCTTATACTCCTTTTGTTTCATTCAAAATGAATGTAGTTTTAAAAAGATTTTTTCATTCAAAGAAAATTTCTTTGATTTAAGCAAATTTTTTTTACTCAAACAATATTTTTGAGTAAAACAAATTTTCTTTGATTGAAACAAATTTTTTTGAGTCAAACAAATTTGTTTAAAATTTGTTTCACTTTAAGTAACTTTTCTTTGACTCAAATAACTTTTCCTTGAGTCAAACAAATTTTCTTCGACTCATGCAAGTATTTTTTATTCCAACCAATTTTTTTTGAATCCAAGAAATTTTTTCTTAAAATTAATAGGAAATTTTATTTTTTATTTAATTTCAAGGAAATTTTTTTTGTAGATTAAATTTTCTTTGAATCAAAGAAATTTTTTTTTGATTCCAAGGAATTGATTTTTATTGATTCTTCAATCAATAAGAAATTTTATCATTCAGATAATAGTCAAAGAAATAATTCTTCATATTTAAGAAAAAAAATTTTTTTTTAATAAATAAATTGCTTATGAATCAAAGAAATTTTTTTGAGTCAAACAAATTTTCTTTGATTCAAACAAAATTTCTTAAAATCCAAGGTATTTGTTTTTTTAAATCAATAAAAAGTTTTATCATTTAGATATAGTCAAAGAATTAATTCTTTAATTTAAGAAAAAAAATTTTTTTTTTTAATAAATTTAATTGCTTTTGAATCAAAGAAATTTTTCTGAGTCAAACAATATTTCTTTAAATCCAAGGTGTAAGGTATTTTTTTAAATTCAAGGAATTCTTTCTTTAAATCAATAAGAAATTTTGTCATTTAGATATAGTCAAAGAATTAATTCTTTAATTTAATAAAAAAAAATTTTTTTTAAGATAAATAAATTGCTTTTGAATTGAAGAAATTGTTTTGAATCAATCAAATTTTCTGAAAATCTTTAATTCTTCAAGTTAATTCATTAATTAGAAGAGGAAATTTCGTTTTGAAACAAATAAATTATTTTTGAATCAAAGAAATTTTTTTGAATCAAATTAATTTTTTTTTTTTTTTTGTTAAATAGAAGAAAAAATTAATTTTCATCGAAGAAACAATTGAAAGCAAATCTTTGAATGAACAAAAAACTCTTTTCTCCATGGATCATTATAAAAAAGTTCTTCAATCAATAAATTTGATACGAACAATTTGACAAAATTTCAATGTTCAAATTGATTAATTTTAATTAATTGAATTAATAAAAATTTTCAATCACAAAATTACAAGAAATCAAATTATTAATCATGAATTTGTTACTGTTTTCCAAAATTTCAATGTTGAACTTGATTAATTCTGCTAAAAAGAATTATAATACAATTTTTGATCATAAAATTATTATTATTTTCAAAAATTTCAATGTTGAAATTAATAAATTCTATAAAAAGAATTAATAAAACTTTAGTCATAAAATTATTATTATTTTCTCAAAATTCAATGTTGAAATTGATTAATTCTATAATTTCTATAAATTAATTAATTAATTAATTAAAATTAATTAATAAATTAATTGAATTATAAAATTAATAGAATATTATTGAATTTGAAAATTGAATTAATAGAAATTTAAATTATAAAATTATATAAAAAATGAAATTATTAATCACGAAATTGTTATTTGAAAAAAAGTTGGAAAAATTCAAATAAAATTTGAAATGTAATTTGAATTTGAAAACAAGTTTCAATTTCAATTGATAAAAACTGATACAAAAAAGTCGATTACACGTTGAAATTTGATTAACTCGAATGAAATTAACAAAAATTTAAGTACAAAATTATTGTGTAATAATCATAATAATTTTTTTTTTTTTTTTTGAAAGAAAAGAAAGTTGTGGTTTTTTTTTACGAAACACATTGAGACGTGATTTTAGGAATAAATTAGTGACGAATGATATAAAATAAATAAATGATGGATGAGAATATTTTGAACCTCGATTATCGATATAATCCAATGGAATCTTGACAAGTACAAGGCATGATGATCTGATGATGTGTGGTGGCGATTTTGGGGACTCTCTGTGTGGGCAGGCCCGAGAGGCCCTTGACATAGGTGTACGTCACTGGACTGCGGAGAATTCGCTTTGGACTTTTCTTCGTGTGCTTCTTCTCAGTTTTTTCGGCGCGTCCCGACAATTTGAGACTCTGCAATGCCTTGCGTAGGGTGGAAGAGGCCGATGGCCTCTGCAGGGAATCGCTGTCGCTGCTGTGAGCGTCAGAGGGACTCTGCGAGTGGAAGGGGGACTCGGCAGAAGGTCGCGACCTACAATCACTGGGACTCCAGGACCTAGAGGATTTGGCCCTGGAGGAACGTTCGTTACTGCAGTTACGCCTGGAGAGCTTCTCTTGGGAGCGTGAGTTCGATGACCGGCCTCGAAGCTGGTCCAAGTAATGATGGGTGCGGGGGAATTTTCCACCCTCATAGAATCGATCACCACTTCCACGTTTTGATAGTCTTTCGGCACTTCCGGTACTACTCCCGCTACTGCAACCACTGTCCGTTGAACATTCATCGTCACGAAATTCTTGTTGTTGTTGCTGCTGCTGATGATGATGATGATTGCTATTATTATTATTATTATTTTGTTGTTGCTGTTGATTATTGGGTGGATCTGTCAACCTTGTTGACTCATCCATCGTCGCACAAAGAATCAAAATTCTTTTTCTCGAAACTTTTATTCTTCTTTTTTGTTTTTGGTTTTGCTTATCGTTTTTCAAAAACAAATCTTTGTTCGAATTTCACTTTTTCGTTAAATTTTTAATGTTTAGCATTTCATTTTTATTTAACGTTTGTTTTAACATTTAATGTCTTTTTTTAAAATTTCATTAAACATTTCTTCAACATTTCGTTTCAAATTTCATTTAGAAAAATGAACTTGAACAATCGAAGAGATTTTCACAAATCTTTGGAGAGAAGTGTTTTTTTTTTCCTTCGAGTTCCTTGTGAAGGGGAACTTTTAAAGGACAGAAAGGATTATTTTCCTTTAAGGGTTCACTGTTCTTTTTGTCAATAGTAACTTTTTTTCACTGTTTCTTTATTGTTTTTATTGAGAGGGAATCATTTGTTAATTGTTTTAGTTTGATTGGACCTCGGCGAATATAAAGTAAGTGAGACGAATGCGCTTTGATTTGGAGCGCATACTGAGCCTGATGGGGTGGTTACGCATCCTTTTATATCTTCAGCGATGCAGTTGGTTGCGCATGAGTCGAATGCAGGTGAGGGTGGTCTTAAACATTTTATTGCATTAACACAAAAGCAAACATTTTGTATGTTGTTTTTCTCTTTTCTTTGACAATTTTTGACATATTAACTTTAAATTGCATTAGAATCAATAATTTTCTCTTTGATCTTCAAAAAGGCATTCTTCTTCTTTGGAGTTTCTAGAAATAAATGTCAAAAGCAATTAATTTTCCGATTTTTTGGCAATTTTTTATTCTTTTTTTTCGAAATTTTTATTTACAATTTTTTTAATTGTCCCTTCTTTGAACTTTTGAACAAAAAAAAAAAATTTTTTTTTGCATTTTTTAAAAAACAAGTAAAAATATTCTCGAGATTCATCATCTTCGGATTTGAAGCAATTTTAAAAATCAATTTCGAAAGAAATTAAATTTTTTTACAGTTTCACATACTTTTTTGTCCTTTTTTAAAAAACTTTTATTTACAATTTTTTTAACATTTCTTTTTTTGAACTTTAAAACAAAAAAATAAAAAATATTCAAAATTCATCATCTCCGGAGTTTTAAAGCAAATTTTTTAATTTATCTCAAAAGAAATTGCTTTTACAACTTTTTTGCATTTTTTTTTTAGAAATTTTATTTGTAATTTTTTTAACATTTCTTTTTTTGAACTTTAGAACAAAAAATTAAAAAATATTCAAAATTCATCATCTCCGGAGTTTTAAAGCAAATTTTTAAATTTATCTCAAAAGAAATTGCTTTTACAACTATTTTGCATTTTTTTTTAGAAATTTTATTTGTAATTTTTTCAACATTTCTTTTTTTGAACTTTAGAACAAAAAATTAAAAAATATTAAAAATTCATCATCTCTGGAGTTTAAAGCAAAATTTAAAATTAATCTCAAAAGAAATTAATTTTACAACTTTTTAGTATTTTTTTGTCGCCTGGTTAGAAACTTTTTTTTCTAATTTTCTAATATTGTTTTTTAACTTTAAAACAAAAAATTCAAAAATATTCAAAATTCATCATGTCAGGAGTTTTGAAGCAAATTTAAAAAATTAATCTTAAGAGAAATTACTTTTACAACTTTTTAGCATTTTTTTGTCGTTTTTTTTAGAAATTTTATTTGTAACTTTTTTAACATTTCTTTTTTGAATTTTAAAATAACAAAAAATTCAAAAATATTTGAGATTCATCATCTTTGGATTTGAAGCAATTCTAAAAATTAATCTCATAAGAAATTAATTTTACAACTTTTTAGTATTTTTTTACCTTTTTTTAGAAACTTGTCTTTGTAATTTTCTAACATTTTTTTTTTTTTGAACTTTAAAACAAAAAATTCAAAAATATTCAAAATTCATTATCACCAAAGTTTGCAGCAAATTTTAAAGTCAATCTCAAAAAAAATTAATTTTACAACTTTTTAGTACTTTTTGTCCTTTTTTGAGAAACTTTTATTTACAATTTTTTTATCATTTCTTTTTTTGAACTTTAGAACAAAAAATTAAAAAATATTCAAAATTCACCATCTCTGGAGTTTAAAGCAAATTTTAAAATTAATCTCAAAAGATATTAATTTTACAACTTTTTAGTATTTTTTTAAAACTTTTTTTAGAAACTTTTTTTTCGTATTTTTCTAACATTTCTTTTTTTGAACTTTAAAACAAAAAATTCAAAAATATTCAAAATTCATCATCTCAGGAGTTTTGAAGCAAATTTTAAAATTAATCTGAAAAGAAATTAATTTTATAACTTTTTAGTATTTTTTTGCCCTTTTTTTAAAAACTTTTTTTTAACTTTTCTTTTTTTGAAGTTTAGAACAAAAAATTCAAAAATATTTAAAATTCATCATCTCCGAAGTTTTAAAGCAAATTTTAAAATTTATCTCAAGAGAAATTACTTTTACAATTTTTTAGCATTTTTTTGTCGTTTTTCTTTGAAATTTTATTTGTAACTTTTTTAACATTTCTTTTTTTGAATTTTAAAATAACAAAAAATTTAAAAATATTTGAGATTCATCATCTTTGGATTTGAAGCAATTCTAAAAATTAATCTCAAAAGAAATTAATTTTACAACTTTTTAGTATTTTTTTAAAACTTTTTTTAGAAACTTTTTTTTGTATTTTTCTAACATTTCTTTTTTTGAACTTTAAATAAAAAAAAAATAAAAAATATTCAAAATTCATTATCTCCGGAGTTTTTAAGCAAATTTTAAAATTAATCTCATAAGAAATTAATTTTACAACTTTTTAGTATTTTTTTACCTTTTTTTAGAAACTTTTCTTTGTAATTTTTTAACATTTCTTTTTTTTGTGCTTTAAAACAAAAAATTCAAAAATATTCAAAATTCATCATCTCCGGAGTTTGAAGCAAATTTAAAAATCAATCTCAAAAGAAATGAATTTTACAACTGTTTAGCATTTTTTTGTCCTTTCTTTAGAAACTTTTATTGACAATTTTTTTAAAAGTCCTTTTTTTGAACAACTGACATTTGATTGGAAAAGAAAAAAATTAAATTTTACTAGGATAAGAACATTTTTTTGAGTAGCTAAAAAGTTGGTAACATTACCGAAGCTAAAATTTTTATTTATAGGAATTAATAAAATTTTAACTAATTTAAATTATTTAAATTATTTAAATTTTTTTCCATAAAATTTTGCTTCGAAAAAAGTTAAAATTACTTTTTCCTGGATAAAAATCTTTAAACAATTTTATAAATTAAAAAAAACCTAAAAAAATTATTTTTTTATCAATTGATCCCCACTCACATATAAAAAAAATTAGTTTTTTAGGTTTTTTTTTAATTTCTAAAATTGTCCAAAGATTTTTAGCAAGAAAAAAAGTAATTTTAACTTTTTTCGAAGCAAAATTTAAGAAAAAATGTTTAAATAATGTAATTTAGTTAAAATTTAATTAATTTCTATTTTGAAAGTAAATTAATGTTTTTTCGTTTAATTTAATTTAATCTTCGTTTAATTCTCCCTTAATTGTATAAAATAAATTGCACAATTATAATTAATTATTATTTCCAAAGTGAAAAAAATGTATGTAATTCAAATAAATGATTATTTGTCTAATATCTCATAAATATTTTTATTTTATAAAATAATTTTTATTTAGAACAAATAAATTTTATTTGAACCATTTAATTGATCTAAATAAAAATTATTGATATAAATATTTATTTGATAATAAATACAGATAATCGTTTATTTAAATGAAATAAATTTTGTTTATTGTAAAAATTCGATACTAATTTTAATCATTAAACTAACTAAATTTTACTAATTACTTTCTAAATTTGAATTAGTAAAAATTTTTAATAACTTTGACTAATAAATAGATATTTCTACTAATTCAAATTTCTACTAAATTATTAGTAAAATTTACTAATATATTAGTGAAAATTTGAATTAGTAAATTTTACTAATAAATCTGTTGTAAATTACTTTTTATTAGTAAAATATACTAATTTAATGGCAAAAAGTCAGTCACACGTTCAAAATTAATCATTATATAAATTTAGAGGAATACGGTAAAATGTATACGTTATAGATTTTACCTTTTTTTTGGACATGTGCGCGAGTCCAAAAAATGAAAAGTAAGCAAAAATTATTTTCACGTGTTAAAAAACGCATGCTCGGAAAACTTATAAAACATTTTGACTTTACGCTGATATTAGAAGAAAAGGAAGTTTTCTATTTTAAAATTTTCCTCAGTATGAAAAAAGTAATTTATTTATAAGGTTTCTACATAGTTTTTTCTATATTTAATATTAGCAAGCGTCTTTTATCTTTTGCGCACATAAAAGGAAATTTCCGGTATATAAGTGACATTTAAATGAATATTAAATTCTTATAGTGATATTTAAATTAATATTAAAATCTATATTTATGTGTACAGTGACATTTAGGTAAATACAAAATTTTATTTTTAAGTGAATATTAAATTTAAATTAAAAAAAACATGAAAATTAAAATTAAAAATTTTTTTTAATTTATATAAAGTAAAATTTAAATAAACATTAAATTTTCTCTATATTTCTGCCGTTAAAAATAATAATTGAATTTTGTTTAAAAATAAATTTGTTACAAAAATAGGTTTTGTGGTTTAAAAAAAAAAAAAATTTTATCGATACCCTGCAATCTATGACGTACACATCTTTGACTGAGGTGGTGTAGGTCGCTGACCTCAGCGATCAATGTAACAGTTGCAGTGAGATCGGATGCTGAATTCTGACGAATAAATTCACTCGAAATAGATCAATATAATTTTATTATTCCTGTCCTAGATTTTATTTTCCAATTTTACGAGAATCATATTTGATATTTTCTAAATTTAAGACTATTTTTTTTATTGGCAATCACATTAAGGGTGGGTCCAAATTTAAAGTATATATTTGTCACACACCTTTATGTACTCTCCGCCCTTAATTCGCAGGATAAATTTCTTTATAACTTTTTTTAATTCTCTTCATTCTTTTTACTAGGGGAATGTAGTCAAGGTTGGCCTACTGTCTAGGTAGGCCACTCGCGTTTTTTTGTCAAGTTCACTAGCGCCACCTACGCGCATTTTTGTCGAAGCTTGTCTTAGTGAAACCTAACTTTTTGTTCAATTACATTTTCGGAAAATCGAAAATTGTGTTTTCTGTGACGTCGGTACAAAAAAAGCTCAAAAAAAGTTTTGTGCATAATGTGAAAAACCATTAATAAAAGATAAAAAACAAATTGAATCATCAAGGCAAGTATGCAGAAAATTTGTGGGACTCATGGTTGAAAGGAAAACAAAGTAAAAAATCGAATCCCGAAACGTATTTCTTTATGGTTACAACAATTCGGTAATGTTACTTACTGTCAAGGTCGGCCACTATGTGTTTAAAATGCGCAAAGTTGAGGACGAGCTACTTCATTTGCAAAAACTGCAATTCTGTATAACTCATAATATAATTGATCATCTTATTAATATTTTTATTTAATTTTATTAATATTTTAGTGCAAAACTTTTTTTTATTTATATTTATTTTTTTATATTGTTTATTGTTATTATTTTGTTATTTCATTAAGTTACAAACTGTAAACAATAAAGAATCAATTTTCCGTAACTCCAAACATGTTATTTTAGTTTTTAACGATTAATGCCCTTTGAATTTTAAACATGGCCGACCTTGACTGTAATGGCCAACCTGGACTACAAATTTTTTTTTTTTTAAATCTTTATAACTTTTTCATTTTTAAACCTGTCAATTTACTTTGTACAGAAAAAATGTTCCTATTAAACAGGACTTTCCAACCATATACTTCAATTGTCCAAATTCATTTTAAAAAAAAAGTTATAAACAAAAGTCAAAAAGGTGGCCGACCTAGACTATGTTCCCCTACATTTAAGCCATAAATTGATTAATTTGGAAATTTAATTTAATTTAGAAAATTGTTTTGTTAACCTATTTAATATTTATTAAATTTATTTACTATTTTCATTATTTATTTACTTATTTATTATAAAATTATTTTTTAAAACTGTTTTATTTATTTATTAAGTGTTATTTTTTTATTATTCAGGGCGTTGGGGATCGAACCACTGACCTTAAGTATCACTTACTGATTCACGTGCTTAAATGACTATGACCATTGACAATTATTAATTTGTTTAAATAAATAAATACTATTTATAGTATATTTCTGTTAATTTTTGTAAATAAGTACTATTTATTTACCATCGACAATTGTATATTTATTTATATAAATAGATTAATAATTAGAGATAGTAACATAAATGATAACATTCACTTATTATTTATTTATTATTTTTATTATTTATTACTCATTATTTATTACAAAATTATTTTATTTATTTATTATTTATTTAATAAATTTATTTACTTATTAATTGTTATTTGTTTATGATCTCTGGTCGTTGGGGATCGAACCACAGACCCTAAGTTCCACTCACTGATTCAGGCGCCTTAACGACTATGACCATCACCAATTATCAATTAATTAATTAATTATATTCTATTTACTATTTATTTATTTATTTATTTATTAATTATTTATTAAATTTATTACAATATTGTTTGCAATAATTGTTTGCAATAATTGTTTACAAAAATTGTTTACAAAACTTGTTTACAAAAATTGTTTACAAAAATTGTTTACAAAAATTAATTACCAAAAATTATTCGCAAAAATTGTTTACCAAAAATGTCTAATTTGAAAAAAAATACCACTTTTTTTTAAATAAAAATAAAATTTTCTGCTCTTTAAAAATTTTAAGTATTCTTTGTGGGAGGATAAAGTTGGAAGTTGTTGAAAAAGAAATTTTCCTCTCAATATAAGTTTTCTTTTGACCATAAAGGAGAGAGATTTATTTTCTTCTTCTTTCTTCTTTAGTATTTATTTATTTTTCTATTATGAAAATTTCTTTTAATAAATCAAGAAAATATAATGAAGGAATTTTTTTTTTTCTTTAATTTAAAGTTCCCTGAGACCTCATAGTGAGTAAATTGAAGATGTACCTTGATTGCGAATAGAAATTTCAGGTATTATGTATTTCTAATGAAGAACAAGAATAAGTATATATGTAGACAAATTACTTTAACGAGAAATAAATTAAATTTTTCCTCCAGTTAAAATTTTACTGACAGAAAAATGAGAGATGAAAATTTTATTTTGAAAAATTAGTTTATAATTTTTAAAGTCAATTATTGTATTATAATTTTATAATTTAATAACAAAAATGTATTAATTTATTAATTTATTAATTTTAATATTTTAATAATTTTATTTATTAAAATTAAAATTTTAATAATCTAAATTTAATTCGTGAATAAATTATTGAAAAAGTTTTTTGAGAAAATTGATTATTGTCTATATAGAATTCATACTAATTAGTTGAGAATTATTGAATACAGGGGGTTATATTGTATATAGACATTTTATTATTGTGTATCATCTCTGTGTGCGAAAGAAGATTCTCGAATCATTAAATTAATAAAACAATGAGAATTATCGGAGCGCAATGGTTTCAATTCCCTCCTTGTATGGTGTGTATATGAAATGTATGTGCAATTACATAACAAAAGCTTGGCATTTTTATATGCTGTATATTATACAATCGGTTATGACATTCGTTAACAAAATCATAATTGCATCATTTTCATTTTTACGTAAAAAAAAAATTAGTAAATAAAATTAATTAATAATAATCATAATTGAAAAATTACATTTCTAGGTACTTATTATAATAATATGTAAAATTTTTTTTAATTTTTAAAAAAATAATTTAATTTTTATAATTTTGTTCATATATTTCTTATTTCTTTATTAACAATTTGTATATCTTATAAAGTAGAATTGTAATTTTTAATTATAATAAATAAATAATTATTATTAATTAATTTTTTATTCGCACTTCTTTTTATCGGTAAAAATGCATAATTGCATTTTCATTGTTACGTGTAAAAAAAGGATCAATAAAATTAAATAATAATAATTGTAATTAAACAATTGACATCCTACTTTAACTTTATAATATAATTAAAAGTAAAATTAATAGTAAAATAATTAATCTAAATTAAAAGTAATTTAAAAATAAAAGTAATATAAAAATTAAAAATTAAAATTGAAAGTAACATTTAAAAAGTAAAAATTAAAAGTTCTTTAAAAAATTAATAAAAATGTTTACAAATTTAAATTGTGTTTTAAAAATATCTGCATATAAATAAATAAACTGTTTAAACTTTTATATATTTTTTTCTACAAAACAATTTGTTATAAAAAAATTTTGAAACTTTTTTAAATGTAAACAAACATTTTGATTCATAAAGATAAAAATAGAGGTAAATGAGGTTTAAAATTAGGAGGGAGAAAATTAATAGTAAATATGTAGTGGAGTATAAATTCATATATGTTGTATAAAATGAAAGATTGTAATTTGAAAATGTTGAGGGATATAATAAGGGTAAATGGTTAAAGAGGGTTTGTTAGATAACGTTGTCTTCTTACAGGCCACTTATTTTTCTTTCAAAAGGCATCGGAAACAAAGCCAACAATTTACGCTCCATCACGATGGGACTTCAGGGTCGAGCGACGAACTTGATGATATAAAAATTAAAAATACTAATTTATTATATAAAATCGAAAATCAGTGAAAATTACTTTTGATTAAAAAAAATCTATTTAAATCACTTGTTTCAAATAATAATTTTATTTAGTAAAAATAAAATATTTATTTGAACCAAATAATTATTTAGGAAGCAAATTATTTATTTGAACCGAATTATTTATTTGAACCAAATAATTATTTAGGAAGCAAATTATTTATTTCAACCAAATAATTATTTTGAAACCAAATTATTTATTTGAACCAAATAATTATTTAGGAACCAAATACAATTTATTTGAACCAAATAATTATTTTGGAACCAAATTATTTATTTGTTTCAAATAAATTGTATTTAGTTCAAATAGAAATATTACTTGAAATAAATAAATAATTTAATAGTAGACATTGTGACAGATAATTATACTTTTATTTGACTCAAATAAATTATATTTGGTTTAAATAAAATATTTCTCTGGGTGCACAATATAATAATGTACACCCAGAAAGTTTTAGTTTTCAAATACACCCAGAAAAAAGTTTTTCGTTGATTTAAAAAAATCATTTGCTTTGAATTTTTTCTTTCATTGAAAATTAATATTTCTTTGATTTAAAAAATATTTCTTTAATTAAAAATTAATATTTCTTCGATTCAAAAAATATTTCTTTGATTAAAAAACATTTCTTTGATTCAAAAAACATTTTTTTAACTCAAAAAATAATTTATTTGTTTCAAAGAAATTTTTGTTGGATTTTTGAAGTTTTTACTAATTTAAAGAAATCATTTGCTTTGACTTTTTTCTTTGATTAAACATTAATTTTTCTTCAATTTCAAAGAAAATTTCTTTGCTTCAAAAAATATTTCTTTTATTAAAAAACATTTCTTTGATTCAAAAAACATTTCTTTACTCAAAAAATAATTTATTTGTTTCACAGAAATTTCTGTTACATTTTTGAAGTTTTTACTGATTTAAAGAAATCATTTGCTTTGACTTTTTTCTTTGATTGAAAATGAGTTTTTCTTTAATTTAAAGAAAATTTCTTTGCTTCAAAAAATATTTCTTTGGTTAAAAAACGTTTCTTTGATAAAAAAAACATTTCTTTAATTCAAAAATTATTCATTTGTTTCAAAAATAAATTTTTCTATTTAAATTGTAGATTCTTCGACTCAATAAATATAATTTCTTTGATTTAAAGAACAAATTTTCTTGGATTCAAAGAAAATTTATTGAAATTAAAATAAATTTCTTTGAATAAAAGAAAATTTACTTAAATCAAAGAAATTTTCTTTGAATAAAAAATTCAAAATAAATATCTAAAATAAATAAAAATAAAATAAATAAATAAAAAATAAGTGAAAGTAATATAAAAATGTAAATAACAATAAAGGATATAAATAATGGTCCATTTTCAGTTTCTAAGCAATTTTATTGTTTCAGGATTTCTTCTTCTTTTCTTTACAAAACTTTTAAATTTAGTGATGATTTATGAAGAGAAAAAAAATGTGGATTACGAATAAATTGCAGGAATTCTATATAATGATAATTTGAGCGAAAATGAAAAATTAATGAAGGCGATGATAAATCGTGTGATGAATGATGCGTGCGTCGAAATTGTTTAACCAAAAACTTTTTACCACTTTTATAGAATGTAAGTTGGTTGTTTGTAAATTGGGGCCACACCGGAATAAGAGGGAATCAATGGTTGATAAGAATACGGCAGTGGACCAATTCCAACATAAGGACTGTATGGATTGTAAGCGTTATACAATAACGGTTGAGCCAAAAATCCTGGATCCGGCTTTGGTGCTGGTGCAGGGATTGCTGCAGCAAATGCCAAAATGGCGGCGAGAATGCACTGAAAAATTTATAGGAAAAAAGATCTATTAATAAAATTTTCTTTTTTTTTTATTATATCATTATCTCACTATTACTTTAATTATTTTGCTTTTTTTTAAATTTAATACGGAAAAAGAGGAGAAAACTCAAGGAAAAAAAAATTTACCTGAAACTGCTAAATATTTTTAAAAATTAACGAAACTTTTAGTTGTTTTCAGTAAAACTTTCGCTATTCTAGAGAAAGTTATCGCTGTTCCAAGTAAATATTCTTTTCCGTGTAATTATTTTTTGCTTTATTATATTTATTTTTCACCAAAATTGTATACATTGAAAAAAAATGTATTTGATTTAAATAACGGATTAATTAAATACTATTATCAATTAAATATTTAATTGAATCAAATAATATTTATTCGAGTCAATTAAATGGTATTTGCTTCAAATACTGAAATTATTTGTTCAAATACCATTTAATTGACTCCTATAAATATTATTTGATTCAAGTAAATATTTAATTGATTATAATAGTCAATTAATCGGTTATTTGAATCAAATAAATTTTTTTTCAGTGTATAAATAAATAAATAATAAGCAAACTTAAATACAATACTGAATAAGAAATTAAATTTTTCACTCTTTTGTTACTATCAAAGAACTAGAAAATTTAATTTTTTAAAACACTTTTCACTCACGTTTCACTTTTTTATAACTTATATCCTGTAATTATTATTATTATTATTGATTATTAATTATTATTAATTATTAATAATTATTATTAATTATTATTAATTATTATTAATTATTATTATTATTATTGATTATTAATTATTACCTATTATTAATTATTAATTATTATTAATTATTATTAATTATTATTAATTATTAATAATTATTATTAATTATTATTAATTATTATTAATTATTATTAATTATTATTAATTATTATTATTATTATTATTATTATTATTAATTATTATTAAAATTGTTATTAAAAGTTTAAACTACTTTAAAACTATTTAATTTATCAATGTTGAAAAATTTTTTATCTTGCTGCAATTTTTAATTAATGTTTTTAAATTTTATTTTGTATTTTTTTCTACTCTTTGGCAGTTTATTTAAATTGTCACTCATTATTAAAATGTAATTTATCAATTAAAGTAGAAACATGGTTATCAATTTAATAGTTAGAATTCTACTAATTTTATATAAACAAAGCAATTAATTATTAATAAAAAAAAAATGACTAAATTTTAGTAGAATTCACAAATTTTTAGTAAAAGATACAAAATTTTTAGTAGGCTAGAAACTATCAACTTTTAGAATAAGTATTAATTTTTCGTAGAAACTACTATAACTTTTAGTAATCTTTTAATTTTAAATAGTAGTTTTTTTTACTAATTATTACAAATTTTCAGACTAAAAAACATTTTTCAGAATAAGTACTAATTTTCAAAATAAGCACTAATTTTTCGTGGACACTATTACGTTTTAGTAATTTCAAAATTTGAAATAGTAGTTTTTTACTAATAAAATTTTGACTGATTTTTAGTAAAAAAAAAACTATTAATTGCTAGTAGAGAAGTGCTAATACATTAATCAGATGTATTTTTTACTATTCCAAATTGGTAAGCTAAGTTACAAAATGGATTAGTAGTTTTCTCCTAGCAATTAGTAGTCAACTACTAAAAATTAGTCCAAACTATTAATAATTCAAATAATAATTAACAAAACTACTATTTGATTAGTAAAAAACTATAATTTAATATTTAGAGAGTACTATAAGTTAGTAGGTTCTACGAAAAATTAATACTTTTTACTAAAAACTAGTAGTTTCTACTAAATACTTATAATTTCCACTAAATATTAGTGTTTTTTTTAAATTATTCAGTGGATTTACTAAAGATTTGTAGTCTCTACAAAAAAAGTAGTTTTTTATCAATAATTATTAGTTTTTACTAAAAATTAGTAACTTTTACTAAACATTAGCAGTTTATATAAAAAATTAATATTTTTAATGGAAAATAAATAGTTTCTACTAAAAATTTGAATCTTCTACTGAACATTTGTAGTTTTTATAAAAAATTATTAGTTTTCAATTAATAATTAGTAGCTTTTACCAAACATTAGCAGTTTATGCTAAAAATCAATAGTTTTAATTGAAAATGAGTACTTTCTACAAAAAATTTGAATCTTTTACTAAACATTTGTAGTTTCTCCAAAAATTAGTAGTTTTCTATTAATAATTACTAGTTTTTACTAAAAATTTAGTAGTTTTTAGAAAACATCAGTTTATGTTAAAAATTAATAGTTTCTACTAAAAATTTAAAGCTTTTACTAAATATTTGTAGTTTCTACAAAAAATTACTAGTTTCCTATTAATTATTAGTCGTTTTTACAAAACATTAGCAGTTTATGTGAAAAATTAACAGTTTTAATTGAAAATGAGTAGTTTCTACTAAAAATTTGAATTTTTTACTAAATTAATAATAATAATAATAATAATAATAATAATAATAATAATAATAATAATAATAATAATAATAATAATAATAATAATAATAATAATAATTTTTTACATTTGTAGTTTTCTATTAATAATTACTAGTTTTTACTAAAAATTAGTAGCTTATTCTAAAAAACATTATCAGTTTATATTAAAAATTAATAGTTTTTTGAAAATTAATAGTTTCTACTGCAAATTTGACGATTCTACTAAATATTTATAGTTTCTACAAAAAATTACTAGTTTCCTATTAATAATTAGTTGCTTTTACCAAACATTAATAGTTTATGTTAAAAATTAAGTTTTAATTGGAAATGAGTAGTTTCTACTAAAACTTTGTAGTTTTAACAAAAAAATTAGTAATTTGCTATCAATAATTAGTAATTTTTTTAAATTAGTAGCTTTTACTAAATATTAGCAGTTTCTATTAAAAATTATTAGTTTTAACTGAAATTCAGTAAATTCTAATAAAAATGAGTAGTTTCAATAAAATATTAGTAGTTTTTTTTAATAATTAGTAGTTTTCTATTAATAATTAGTAGTTTTCCATGAATAATTAGCAGTTTTGTAATTAATACTATTTTAGAATGAAATTGATAACCAAATTCACTTTAGGCAATTAATAAAAAATGACTAATTCAGATTTAGAGGGTATTAATGATTAATATAATGATAATAATAATAATAATTAATGTTGTACTTTTGAATTGAATTGAAAATGCAAATTGCAAAGTGGTACTTACCAACTTGAACATAGTGAGTTACTACTTTAGAATAAACCTACTGAGGTTCTAGAAACGGCCCTTATATACCAGAACCAGATCCTGCAATGGGTTGGTGCTTTTTTGCCTGTCCCTTCCAGATCGCATGTTCCTCGGGTTGGGTTGGAGAAGGGTGAAACTTGATTATAGAAGAAAGGATTGACTTGAGTGCATCAACCACTAGAAAAATGTTAAATGATGCTCAAGGTTCTTTCCATTAGGCGTGGCAACTGCAACTTTCCTTGTTTACCAAATTTTACACTTTGTTGATATCAACATTTTTCTTGCACTCATTTATTTCTATACTTTTTCTGTCTTTTAATCAATTTATATATGCTTATCTATCTATCTATCTATCTAGAAAATATTTATTCATCTACTCTCTAAATTTAATGGGAATTAAATTTTAAGGGAAAATGTCTACTAATTTCAGTTAGTGACTGATTTTTTGCTTTTGAATTAGTAAATTTTTGTACTAATTTATTGGTAAAATTTACTAGTGAAATTTTCTACTAATTTATTAGTAAAATTTACTAGTGAAATTTTCTACTAATTTATTAGTAAAATTTTCTACTAATCTATTAGTGAAATTTTCTACTAATTTATTAGTGAAATTTACTAGTGGAATTTTCTACTAATTTATTAGTAAAATTTACTAGTGAAATTTTCTATTAATTTATTAGTTAAATTTACTAGTAGAATTTTCTACTAATTTATTAGTAAAATTTACTAGTGAAATTTTCTACTAATTTATTAGTTAAATTTACTAGTAGAATTTTCCACTAATTTATTAGTGAAATTTTCTACTAATTTATTAGTAAAATTTACTAGTGAAATTTTCTACTAATTTATTAGTTAAATTTACTAGTAGAATTTTCTACTAATTTATTAGTGAAATTTACTAGTAGAATTTTCTACTAATTTATTAGTGAAATTTACTAGTAGAATTTTCTACTAATTTATTAGTGAAATTTTTTTACTAATTTATTAGTAAAATTTACTAGTGAAATTTTCTACTAATTTATTAGTTAAATTTACTAGTAGAATTTTCTACTAATTTATTAGTAGAATTTTCTACTAATCTATTAGCGAAATTTTCTACTAATTTATTAGTGAAATTTACCAGTGGAATTTTCTACTAATTTATTAGTAAAATTTACTAGTGAAATTTTCTATTAATTTATTAGTAGAATTTTCTACTAATTTCTTTAGTAAAATTTACTAGTGAAATTTTCTACTAATTTATTAGTTAAATTTACTAGTAGAATTTTCTACTAATTTAGTAGTGAAATTTACTAGTAGAATTTTCTACTAATTTATTAGTGAAATTTTCTACTAATTTATTAGTAAAATTTACTAGTGAAATTTTCTACTAATTTATTAGTAAAATTTACTAGTGAAATTTTCTACTAATTTATTAGTTAAATTTACTAGTAGAATTTTCTACTAATTTATTAGTTAAATTTACTAGTAGAATTTTCTACTAATTTATTAGTGAAATTTTCTACTAATTTATTAGTAAAATTTACTAGCGAAATTTTCTACTAATTTATTAGTTAAATTTACTATTGGAATTTTCTACTAATTTATTAATGAAATTTTCTACTAATTTATTAGTAAAATTTACTAGTGAAATTTTCTACTAATTTATTAGTAAAATTTACTAGTGGAATTTTCTACTAATTTATTAGTGAAACTTATCAGTGAATTTTTTTACTAATTTATCAAGAAAACTTACTAGTGAAATTTCTGAACAATTTATTAGGAACATTTACTAGTAAAATTTTCCACTAATTTATTAGAAAAATTTATTATTTCAAAAGCAAAATTTGAGTACCTTTATTAAAATTCTGTCTTAAACTCTCAAAATTAAAATTAGTAAAAATGTTTACCAAATTGAATTAAACTTTTTGCTTTTGAATTACTAAATTTTACTAATAAATATAGTCATTTTTACTCATTTTTAAATTTTAATTTCATTCAATTTTTAAATTTTACCAATTTATTAGTAAAATCCCACGTCGGAAAATTCCATGGAATTTCCGTGAAGTTTCCATGGAAATTCTGCAAGTTTTTTATTTTAAAAATATTTGAACATTTCCAGGGTTGCCACAGGTCAGGGAAAAGTCACGAATTTTTATTAAAGAACTGAAAAAAATTGAATTTAGAAGCAGTTACAAATAATGAATAATGAATTTCATTGTTTGTGAAATGTAATTGAATTCTTGAAAACAAATTTTTGAAAATAATTACATTTTTCGAGGAATTCATTTAAAATTATATGTCAAATACCAATTTTAAAATTATATTAAAAATAATTGAAAGCCTATGAAAAATGTTATTATTTATGAAAATAATTGAATTCTTACAACGAATTTTATTACCTACATTTTTTTAAATAATTGAATTCAAGTGAAAAATTTTATTACTTGTAAAAAATTAAAAATAATTGTATTCTTGGAACGCATTTTATTACTTTTTTTCAAATAATTTAATTTTTTTTTTTTTGAAAAATTTTATAGAAATTTAAATTATTATTGAACATAAATATATCAATCATTCCGAGTCTTCGACTCAGAATGATTGATATTTTCATGTTTTTTTTTATTTATAGATTTTTCTTTAATTTTTAAAATTAGAATTATTTTTATAAATAGAATTTTTTTCTTCGCCTACAGAATATATTTTAGATCTTTTTTTCATAATTTCATAATTCCTAATACAATATAAAGAAAGTTTCTTGTATTCTTAATGCTTTCTTAATATATTCCTGGTGAAGAGAAAATACAAATATTACCTAATAATATCAATATTAGGTCAATCATTTTTAGAAAAAATGACATAGAAAAAGAAAAGGATTTTAAACTTAGAACTAAATTATTTTTTCATGCATTACATTTTTTATTCTTACAATTAAAATAGAATATTAATAAAAAAAAGTAAAATTCTTTTAAATTGACAAAATTTTTTATTATTTTTGTATTGAAAAAAATAAAATGAAATTATAATACTCAAATTCTAACAAATGAAATTAGAATATTTCAGATTTTGACCAGATTTTAAATTTATTTTTTTTTTAGTTTTTCTAGTTTAATTTAAAATAACTATATATTTGCAAAAAATATTTATATGCTATATGTAATAAAAGAAAATACATCACAGAAAAAAAATTCTTCACCTAGAGTAGTTTTAATTGTTTCTAGAATTGCAAAGAAATTAATTGAAATTCATTAAAAATTTCGCTAATATAATGAAATTTTTATCTGTTTCAGGTAAATATTTTTTTTCGTGCTTTTTTGTAAATTAATATTAATAACAATTATTATTGATTTTATTTTTATTATTTATTGATTTCAAAGTAAATGGGACTTGACCTATAATTATTGTTATTGATACTATTATATATTATTATAAACCCAAAATTTAAAATTTTCTATTCATCGGTCTATAAAATATGAAAATAAAATTATTAAATTAAAATTAAAATTATTAAATTAAAATTTTGATGTAATGAAATAAATATAAGACAATAGGCCACAAGAACAAAAAAATCTTTAATCTTTTTTTTATGGCTTAAAATAAAAGGAGTATACACTCCGTATAATAAATTATTAAATTTTATTATTTAGTTAATAGTTAATATTTTATTAATAATAAATATATAAATATATAAATAAAAATATTAGGTATATTAATAGTATAGTTTATATACTAAATCTAAAGATATTAATAGTAATAATTAAAATATTAAATAATTATATAGAAATTTAGAATATTTGCAACAAAATATAAATAATAATTGTTTATAAATAGGTACTTTCAGAAGGTATTTATAGAACAATAAAAATAATTTTGCTGAATGAAGAATTTTATTGCATGATAATTACAAATCGGGAAATATGTCGATGAACGAAATTTCAATGATGTGTTGAATGCCTAAAGTTGTCATTGGTGTTGTTGTTGGTGTTTTATTTTCTTTTTTCTTTTTTTTTAATTTAAAGTGCAGGGTAAGCTAAATATGTCGAGTAGGGCGAGTATGCATATCCAAATTTCAGTGAATTGTGATTTTGAACGATGGACTGAGAACTGGTAGCAAGTGGTAGCGCTGCTGGGATGTAGGCTGTGTCATAAGCTGGCAAAGCCAGGATTGCAGGAGCTGGAGCTGGAGCTGCGAAAGCCACCGCCAACAGGGCCAAGAATGCGAACTGAAAAACATTTTTAAAATATTTATTGATTTTATAATAATAATAATAATAATAATAATAATAATTATTATTATTATAATTATTATTATTATCTCCTTACATAATAAAAAGTTTTCGCCTCTCACGTAACGGCCCCCCTGAAAAGGGCCCTTAAATTACGCCCCCCTCTCTTGTTAATATTCTAAACTTTATTTTACTTTCTAAACTTGGATAAGTAAAAATATTTACTAATTTAAATTAGTGACTGACTTTTTGCTTTTGAATTAGTAAATTTTACTAATAAATAGTAATTTCCACTAATTTATTAGTAAAATTTACTAATTCAAATTTAGAGAGTATTGTCATCAGTATTAATTGAATTTATCACTCAGTGATAATTTAATGGTATATAATTATTATTTTAATATTATGAAATAATAATAATATTACTACTATTATCATTATTAAATATAATTCCTACACCAATAATAATACACGAAAAAAAATCTTCATTTGTAAATTAAAATAAAAATCAAAAAATAAAATATTCTATTTTAATAAAATTTTAATTTAATTTTTTAATTTTTATTTTAAATTTTTATTCATTTTAGAATATTTTATTTTTTTATTTCTTTTTTTGATTTTTATTTTATTTTATTACCTTTGTTTTATTTCATTTCTTAAATTTTTATTTATAAATAAAAAATTGAAAAAGAAATAAAAAAAATATTGCAAATAAAAAAATAAATAAAAATATTTCACATAATTGTTTTATTCGCAATTCATTAAGTTGTTTCATTACAAAAATGTCATTATTTTCTCATAAGTCTACAAATATTTCTTTTAACGTCGCACTATATATTTGTATATATATATTTAAAAAGTACATCAAAAGAGTGCTTTAATTAAATTTGTTGAATATATAGGAGATTCAATGTTTTTGTCAAGGTTATATGCGGGCTTGCATTTAAAACTAAATTACCTTTTCATTATCGATTAGTTATAGGAAGATGCTTAATGTATTTTCTCATAGTTTTAATTACTCGCGATTGTGAATAGAGAAAAAAAAAATTATTATTAAAAAACTTTTTCACACAAACATAAAGAGAAGAGAAGTCTTTAAAATTTTTATTCATATTTTTGTTCAATTCAATTATAAGTAAACTTTACTCTTTTCATATATTCGGATATGTTCTAATAAAAGAATGAATTTAATTCATTTCCATATTAAAATATCGACGAGAGACAAATTTCATTTTATTATATCGAGTATTACTATACTCGATAAAATAAATTGTAAATGGCACGGTCTTTAAAATTATTAATAGTTGTATTAAAATTAAAAGGTTAATACTAATAATATTTTTCAATTATTGTAAAATTAAAAAAATAGTAATATATTTATCATAATATTGAAAAATTAAAAAAATAATAATATTTATCGTAATATTGAAAAAATATTTTTAAAAATATAAATTAAGGCAAATTAAACGAAAAAATATAAATTATTATTATTATTATTACTATTATTAACTAATATTAATCATAACTTTTTGTCATCGATTTAGATTCACGAACAAAAAATTTTTTTTAATTAAAAAAATAATTAAAATTAAAAAATAATAATATTTAGGTATCAAGTAATGAAAAAATAATAAAAAAATTATTATAATTATTATTATTATTATCTAATATTATTCATAATATTGTGTCATCGAACAAAAAATTTTTTTTTAATTAAAAAAATAATGACAATTATAAAAATTAAAAAAATAATAATATGTATGTATCAAGTATTGAAAAAATAATAAAAAAATTATTATCATTATTATTATCTGATATTAATCATAATTTTTTGTCATCGATTTAGATTCACGAACAAAAAAAAAATTTTTTTTTTAAATGTTATTATTATTGCTGTTAAAATTAATGAAGTTAAAATAAATTACTATGTTATTAGTATTATTTTTTTGCTTTCGATTTGAATTCACGAAAAAAAAAATTAAACAGAAATATTATTGTTATTATTTAGTACTACTAATAATCATAATTTTTTGTCGTCGAGTCGGATTAACGAGAAAAAAATTTAACAAAATTATTATTGTCAATATTTTTTATATTAACGAGAGAATATAAATCACTATTGTTGTTATCAATATCACACTTTTCACGTAATAAATAATTTTTTTTTTTTTTTTTTTGAGGCAAAATTCACCGAAGTAAATGAAAAGCTTACCAATTTGAACATGTTGAAATAGAGTTTTATAAGATTGTTCCTCAAGCAAAGGACAAACAGACTATGCAGAGAATTCTTTGGTTTTAAACTATTTATACTCAACATAAGCAACCCTTTCAGGGTCATCAAGAGTTTTCTTTTTACATCTGTACCTTCCTCACCACGCCTCTTTGTGTCTGGTCAGGATTTGATAGTGGTAACCGCAACCAACTATCCCTCCATCTGAGGTCAATGCTCATCAGTCTCAGAGTGTGGTAGCCAGTTCAGTGGCACTTTGAGAAATTTATTTTTCTTTATCGCTCATATTTTTCTAATTTTCAATTATTATTCATTTCTCTACTCAACAATAGAAAATAAGTATTTATACTTTTTTCTCTAGGAAAATTTTGCTTTCGACTAAAAAAAGTAAAAATAAAAATTCCAAGCAAAAATTCTTCTAAAGTTTTCTAAAAACTCTAACAAGAAATAATTCTGTAACAATAAGAAACAAAATTTAGTTCTAAATTAACTATTAAAAAAAATAAATAAATAAATAAATAAATAAATAAAAGAAAATAACTATTGAATTGCGTTACGAAGAAAATAAAATAAAGAGGACGTTAAGTTTTTTCTTTCCCATTTCTTTTTTTCCTTTCTTCTTTCTTTTTTCTATAAAAAAATACTGTAACAACAAGAAACGAAATTTAGTTCTAAATTAACTATATTAATACTTTAATGCAGTTTTTAAAATACTTTTAATTATTATTTTTATTAACCATTAACATTTTTCTTTAGGCGAATTTTATTTTCCAACTGAAAAAAATATTAACTAACTTTTAAAAAATATTTTCTAATCTTTTCTATGAATTTTATTAATCACTAATTTTTTTTTCTCTTTGCGAATTTTATTTTCCACTGAAAAAAAAAATTTTTTTTGAAAATAAGAGAGGAGTCGGTGCGACAAAAAATATTATTAACAAATCAGTGACACGAGTGAGAGATAGAGTAAGAGAAAAAAAGACAGAGAGAGATAATCCTAATATTTAAAATAGAAAAAAAGCGAGGCAATATTTCAACACACGAGTTTCGTATGATATAATAATCAACTTACCCACAACTTATATAATTCGATAAGCAACTAGTATTACATATTGTGGAATTAATCGAAAATCAAATGAAACATATATCCCTAGATAATGAATGTGGATGTTACTCCGGAAGTGATTTAATTTTAGATCAATATTCTATTTTCCATTTTTTTTTATCGAATTTTCTTGCAAACAAATCAGGAAAAAAATACAATAATTATCTGGTTAAATTTTATGCTTGAATATTTCCCCCCTCCTTCCAAAAAAAAGATGGTTAGAAAAAATATTTTTAATTATTAATTTTAATTTGTATTTCTAATTAAAATAAAAATGAAATTGAAATTAAAATCTGTATAAAAATAGTATTGGAATTTTTCTTAAAATTGTTACATATATGATGAAACTTACGTAAGTAGTTACAGAAAGAAAGTGGTAAATAGAATTTCTTACAACAATGTTGCGCTTCTTGCATAATATGTATGTACGTGACCGACTCACTCAGATCAAGTTCAATATCGCAATCTATTTCTACGATTTGTTCTCCGATCGTGTAAATATACTATTCTCGTCATTGCCACAACAATTCAAGATAAAAATAATAATAATATAAATATTAAATAAATTTAGTTAAATTAATTTCATTAAATGAAATGAAATTAAATTAATGAAATGAAATTAATGAAATTAATAAAAAATTATATTAAAAATTAAATTAAATTAAAATAAATATTATAAAATATAACATAGAAAAAATTGTAAACGTTTCAATAAAATATTATAAAATATAATTTATTTACATATTTAAAATATACTGGCAAATTAATTATTATTAATATTCCCCCATCTCCATTATTCTTAGAAATAATGGACTGAAATAAAAATTATTTCTAAATAATTAAACATTTCTAATTGTAAATTTTTGATTAAATGATTACTAGCAACAATTCGCGCGCTAAAGCGCGCGACTAACTTCTTACTTACTTTTTTTTTAAATAAAATTAGCAATTTTAAAAATAATAGAATTTAAAAATATTTGATTTAAATTTCTTTTCATAAAAATAATATATGAATTGGAATATAGTTTTTTTTATACTATTATAACTATAATAATGATAATAATAATATATTCTAAGACAGGGAATTCAGGGAAAAGTCAGGGATTTTTTTTAAAAGTACTGTAAAAAATTAAATGTTTAGAATTTATAAGAAAGCTCTGAATTTTTTTCTCTTTTTGTTTGCCTCATAAACTGTAAAATTATTACGAATTTCAAAAAAACCCTCAATTTTTTCTATTTCTGAAAATAATTTCTTTTTAAATAACTTCATTCTTGAACAACTAACATTTCTTAAAAAATAAAATAAAAGTTTTAAGAAAATTAAAAAACTTTTAATTTTACTTAAATATTTAAAAATTAATTAAATTTTAAAAGAGTTGCGTTTACAATTTTTTCATAAAATACTTCACAAGGTTTTAATTATTTTGAAATTGTATAAAATTTCAATTTTTAATGAATTTAATTAGATTAGAATTTACTTTTTGAAAAAATCAAAATCTCTATAACAATCGTGATTCAAAAACATAAGTTCTCCAAGGTTTTCACTCCTTTTTAGAAAAATACTTAAGATTTTCTTGAAAAATGTAATTAATTCTTATAAAATTCAACTATGTTCAAAATTTGAAAAAAATTCTCCTAAAAATCCCAATTATCTTTATAAGTAACAAAATTCTTCTCCAAAGTTCAATTATTTTCATAAATGTTAAAAAAATTCTTTAAAAATACATTTATTTAATTATTTAATACAGTAAATGGACTTACGTCCTATTATAAAAAAAAATATTAACTTTTCATAAAACATGTATTTGAACATAAATTTTTGTTTTCAAAACTTTGAAAAAATTCAAAGCTCCGGATAGCAGGAAAAATAAAAAAGAATTATGATAATTATGAAGAATATTTGTAAATTCGGTGTGTAGAGAAATTAATTGTGATTCACCGTAAATAGAAATTGTTTCATAACTATTGTATTGTGAATGTATATTGTCCACAAGTATTACATTTTAATTTAAGCATTTCACAATTTTAAGCGGTCAATGCACGACTCAGTTACAGTATAAAAAAGAGACTTTGCACGATTATTGTCACTCGTCTTCAAACGTTCAATAAGTGAAATAAGAAAAATACAAAAAAAAAATCCTCTCAGCACTATGTTGACATTCACAGTAAGTAATAGTTATTCTTATGCTCAAAATTTTAACATTTTTTTCACTTATTAATATCAATCATAAATACATAGATAATTTATAAGGGCCGAAGCAGTTCCTAACGGCCCCACTATTGGGGACGTTATATTGCGTCATAGCAACCGTTGCTATGGGAATTGTTTCCATAGCAACCGTTACTATGGGAATAGTTACCATAGCAACCGTTGCTATGGGAATTGTTTCCATAGCAACCGTTACTATGGGAATTGTTTCTATAGCAACCGTTACCATGGTAATTGTTTCCATAGCAACCGTTACTATGGGAATTGCTTCTATAGCAACCGTTACCGTAGTAATTGTTTCCATAGCAACCGTTGCTATGGTAATGGCTACCATAGTGTTACTAACATTAATATTAATAAATATTATTAAGATAATATTATTAAGATAAAAAAATAATAATTCACTAATGTTTCAGGCAATTCTGTCCCTGATCGCAGTGGCGTCAGCAAGCATCTTACCGGGAGCGCCTCTAGTTGCTGCGCCTGCAGTTGCACCGTACGCTGTTGCGCCTGCAGTTGCTCCAATTGTCACGGCAAGAAGCAGTCAATTGGTGGCGAGAAACTACAACACTTTTGCCGCTGCCGCACCATATGTTGTAGCTCCAGCAGCTGGTGCAGCTTTTACAGCCCCCGGAGCTTACGTTTCGTCGCCAATCGTGGCGCCTGGAGCTTATGCCGCTCCTGGCGCCTATGCTGCTCCTGCAGCATACCTATCGCCTGCAGTTGCACCCTACACTGCACCCATTATCGGCGCTCCTCTACCAGCGGCGCCAGCTTCATATTTCTTCCGAAGATGAAAATAATTCACGGAAAGAAAATTTTTTTTTCTGATACATTGTAAATAATGTTAAAAAAAAAGTTTCATTTACAAAATGAATGCTTGTTATATAAACGATATTTTTAAATATATACGAAATTGTTTACTCTATAATAAGGATTTTTAATTTCTTCACCTTGTTAACTAGCAACAATTCGCGCGCGGATAACTTTTTACTACCTTTTCTTTAAATAAAATTAGCAATATTAAGAATAGTAGAATTTAAAAATTTTCTAATTTAAATTTTTGTAGAAAACACTAAAAAATTCAATTTTTTTTCAATTTTTCATTAATAATTGCAAAAATTCAATTATTTAAAAAAAAATAATAAAATTCTTATTAAATTCAACTATGTTCAAAATTTGAAAAAAAATTTGCGTAAAAATCCCAATTATCTTTATAAATAACAAAATTCTTCTCCAAAGTTCAATTATTTTCAGAAATTTTTCTAATTTTAATGATTTTCAATATCTACGATTTTTATGAAATTTCCCAAAACGAATTCAATTATTTAAAAAATATTTTAATTTGAAACTTTAGAAAATTACAATTTTAAATGAATGAATTAAATAATAAAAATTTCACAGGAATTCTATAATTTACAAATTTTTTTATAAATTTCTTCGCAATAATTCAATTATTTTTATGAAGAATAACATTTTTTTTTTACCAGGAATTCAATTATTTTCATAAATAATAAAAATCATCGCAGAATTTCAATTATTTTTAGTACAATTTTAATGGAATTTCTAGAAAAATGTAATTATTCTTAAAATTTTTATTAAAATTCATTTTTAAAATTTTTAATAAAATTCTTCATAGAACTAAATTAATTTCAATAATTTATCAAAATTCAATTATTTTTAATATCGTCTTCAAAAGAATTTAATTAAGATTATGTAAAATTTTAATAAAATTCTTCCTAAATTCAATTATTTTCATAAATAATATAATTTTCATAAAATTTTTCAAAAAAAAATAAATTATTTAAAATAATTTTTATAAAATTCTTCCTTGGAATTCAATTATTTAACAAAAAAAAATTAATAAAAGTTCTTCGTAAGAATTCAATTATTTTTGAAAATTTTAATAAAATTCGTTGCAAAAATTCAATTATTTAAAAATTTTTTTATAAAATTCTTCGAATCAATTAAATAATTTTTAAAAATTTTGATAAAATTCTCGGCAAAAATTTAAATTATTTTCAAAAATTTTCCTCAATTCAATGATTTTCATAATCTACTAAAATTTTTCAAAAGAATTCATGTATAAAAATTTTAATGAAATTCTTGCGCAAACATTTAATTATATTCATAAAATAATTAAAATTTCACAAGGAATTCAATTATTTTCATAAATAATAAATTTTTTTTAAGGAATTCAATTATTATTTTCATTAAAAATAATTTAAAATTCTAGAAAATAATAATTAGTAAATTTCACTAAAATAAATTAGTAGAAATTACTATTTATTTAGGAAACTTTACTAATTCAAGAGCAAAAAGTCAGTCACTAATTCACAGTAAACATTTTTTACTTCTTTAGATTTAGAAAGTGGATTTCAAAATCCATCAATTTTGAAGAAAAATAAAAATTCAAAATGAATCAAAATATTTTCTGACCGATTTCATTTTATGACCATTGAATTCCTTACAAAACTATAAATTTTAATTACAGTCGAACCTGTCGAAATGCAATACTATTTAAAAAATTTTTTTCTATTTAAAAATGTCCAACTAGAATTATTTTCACATAGTTCCAGAATATTGTAAAAATGTGACAAAATTAAATTATAAAAAAATTTCACTGTTAAAAATATTTTACTGATAGAAATCAGTGAAATTAGGAAAAATTAGTGAATCAGTCAATTATGTTATTAATCAGTAAATTTTAAACATGACTTTTCGCTAATGTAGATAAAATTTTAATAAATTAGTAGAACACAATTTAGAGAAAAATATCAGATAAACAAATTAAAATAGTAATTAATTAATTAAAAAATTCATTAGTTCTTAAATTAATTAATAATTTTTACTACTTAATTAATAAAAAATACTTCTTTTTAATAATTAATTTTCTTAAAAATTATTTTTCATTTTGTAATATTTGTTAATTAATTTTCTAATAATTTATATGCTTTACAGCAAAAAGTCAGATTTCGAGTAATTATAATAATTTTGTTTAAATATTGGTTTAATCTTAATTAAACTTTAAAAATTCATTAATTAAAAATAAAAATTTAGAATTAGAAATTTATAATCAGAAAGTTCAAAGTATGAAAGTTCGAAAATTTATATTTCTAAAAATGTAAAAAAAAATAATTAACAGAAAAACGGTTGTTACCCACAATTTTGATTTTTATGTTTCCAAACATTTATTTCTTATGAAATTCTTGCAAATAATGGAGTTAATTTAAAGTCAATTCACTGGAATTTATAGTCTTGACAAAGTATCAGAAATTTTTTTTTTAAATTGTAGATTGAAATTTTTTTTATTTCATGCAATTTTGAACAATTCTTATCACAAAATGAAGTAAATATAAAAAAATATTGTGTAAAATTTGAAGTTAATTATAAAAATTCAAAAGACGCTGCGTTTTATTTTAGAATTAAATTACTAATTAATAGCACAAGTGAAATAAGTGTTTTATTTATCACTTTTCCGATAATCGATCAAAAAACATAAACAAATTACAACAATGGAAGAAAATAAACGATTATTACTATATTTTTTGTTTAATTTTACCTTTTTTTTTAAATTTTCCTCTTAATTCTAGAATCTGATTTCTTTTTGATTTTGTTTTTAAATTTTGTATTAATAATTACTTTTTTTAAGTCGATTAATAATTGTCGTCAAATGAAGTTAATTTATCAATTTCTAAGGGAGTGAAATTTCAACTCCTTTGATTTATGCTGTTCAATTTAATTTTCCTTGAAGATTTCTCATTTTTCCTCTCCTCCATTTAATGAAAAATGAATTTTCCACTATTTCGTAGTAAAGATAAAAGAAATTAAAACATTATACTCACTTTTTTTACCTCCATTGAATTAAACAGACTTTTTTAATAAATACAATATTACAAGTTGATTTATAAATTAAAAAATTTGTTTTTTATTTCAAAATTAAAAAAAAAAATTCATATAGTGTCTGTTAAATTTACTGGAAGAGAATTTTTATCAACAAAATTTACTCCCGTATATTATATTAAAAAGTAAAATATTATTTTTAATTTTTATATTAATTTTAAATTATATTAAAATATATATCAAAATAATAATATGGGAGCGTTCACAAATGATGTCACGCAAATTTCTTGAGATTTTCAACCCCCCTCCCCTCCTCCATGTCACGCAATTTCATGCAATTTCACATATGAAAAATACATTGTGTCACGTTTCGTAGAGACCCCCCTCCCCTTGCTCCCAAAAACGTGACATCTATTTATTATTTATCAATAAATAATTTTCAAACCAAAAGCCACAAATATTATTTAAAAGCAAGAATTCCTATACGAAAAAGTCTACGATAAACAATAAATAATATTTTATAAAATATGAAATAAAAAAAAATATTAAACAAAATTAAATAATAAAACCCACGTCGAAAAATTCCATGGAAATTCCATGGAACTTCTCCATGGAATTTCGGTGGAGTCTCCATGGAAATGCTGCAAGTTTTTTAATTTAAAAATATTTTAACATTTCCAGGGTTGCCAAAGGTCAGGGAAAAGTCACGAATTTTTATTAAAGTACTGGAAAAAATTTAATTTAGAATCAGTTACGAATAATTGCGGAAATTCCATTATTTTCAAAAGTAATAAAATTTTGAAAAAGATTCATTTTTTCAATAAATTATTTATTTTTCCATTTAAATAATTGAATTTTCGTAGAATTTTTGAATAAAAATTGATTTAAAAATGAATTTCAGTTGAAAATTTACATGATAATTGAATATAAAAAGCATTATAGCATAAATTTTCGATAATAATTAAATTTGGAATATTTTTGAAAATAATTACATTTCTCGAAGAATTTACTTAAAATTTCATTAAAAATAATTGAAATCCCGTGAAGAATTTTATTACTTAGGAGAATAATTGAATTCTTGTAAAGAATTTTTATTATAATTTTTTTAAATAATTGAAGTTCTGTGAAGAATTTTATTATTTATGAGAATAGTTGAATTCTTGCAACGAATTTTTATTACATATTTTTTTAAAAAATTGAAATCATGAAAAGAATTGTATTATTTATGAAAATAATTGAATTCTCATAACGAATTTTATTACATTTTTTTAAATAATTGAATTCATGTGAAAAATTTTATTACTTGTATTAATTGAAATGTAAATGAAATTATAAATAGAAAATATAGAAATTAAAATATAATTAAAATTGAAAATTGAAAATTAAATATATAGGAATTAAAATATTAAAATGTATAATTGAATTTAAAATGTAATTGAAATTATAGATTCAAAATATGGAATTTAAAATTCGAAAATATTTAATTGAAATTAAAATACAATTAAAATTGTAAATTAACAATATATAGAGATTAGAATATAATTGAAATTAAAAATATAAAAACAAACTTATGAAGAAATTTAATTGAAATAAAATGTTATTGAAATTTTAAATTGAAAACATGGAAATTAAAATAGGAAATTATATAATTGAAATTATAATTAAAAGTATAGATATTTAAATGTATTTAAAATTTTAATTTTAATTACGACAATATGTAGATATAATTGAAATTAAAATTATCTAATTGAAATTATTAATCTAATGTACAGAAATTAAAATATAATTGAAATTAAAAATTGAAAATATAGAAACAAACTTACGACAAAATGGAATTGAAATTATAAATTGAAAATGTAGAAATTAAAGTAATATTGTGATTATAAATTGAAAATATGAAAATTAAATACGTAATTGAAATTTTAATTAGAATTACCAAAATATAAAAATTGAATACATAACTGAAAATATGGAAATTTAAATATAATTATTGAAATTTTAAGTTCAATCACGAAAAAATATATATAATTAAAATTAATATTCTATAATTTGAAATTACAATTGAGAAAATAGAAATTAAAATATAATTGAAATTTTAAGTTCAATTACGAAAATATTTATAATTGAAATTAATATTCTACTAATTGTATTAATTCTAAAATTGTATTAAAAACAATTGAAATCCTGTGAAGAATTTTTTTACTTTTAGGAGAATAATTGAATTCTTGTAAAAAATTTTTATTATATTTTTTTTAAATAATTGAAGTCCTGTGAAGAATTTTATTATTTATGCAAATAGTTGAATTCTTTCAACGAATGTTTATTACATTTTTTTTAAATAATTGAAATCCTGTAAAGAATTGTATTATTTATGAAAATAATTAAATTCTTGGAATGCATTTTATTACATTTTTTTTTTTTAAATATTTGAATTCTTTTAGGAAATTTTATTAAAATAGCAGATTTTCAAAATATTTGAATTTCAGCTATGAGTTGTTAAATTTCATAAAGATTTGTATTTGAAATTTTTGGAAAATCTTAATTTCTATGGAATAATAATAATGATTAAATATTTATTTAAAAAAGAATTTTTGATGTTTTCGAATAATTTTTCATTTAAAAAAATTCGTAATTAAATGTAATAGAAGAGTTTTTTGAGTATCTAATAATTTTTAGAGGGAATCAGAATATTCTTTACGGTCAGAGGGAAAAAGTGAAAATTTTTTTCTGGAAATCAGGGAAATTCTTTAAGTTTTTTATTTTAATAATATTTTAACATTTCTATTATGTTTAGAGTCTAATAATAATCTTTGTTGGAATTTTTTTTGCAAAATTCGTATTTCATTCAAAGTTTTGCAAATAAATTGCAACAAAGCTTATTATTAGACTCTATAATCATAATAGAAATGTTAAAATAATATTAAAATATAAAACTTGAAGAATTTCAACGGAATCTCCAAGGAAATTCCATGTAATTTCCAGGGTCTTCTTCCATTGAATTTTTCGACGTGGGAAATAAAAAAATAAATTCTTAAAAAAATGTAAAATAATTAATAAATATTTATGTCATTTTACTTTATTTGCAATTAATGAGGACACGAGATGTGACATTATTCGACATTGACAATACACTAAAAATATTCAATACTTTGTTCTTTATATAATTTCGTGAATTGTGGTGCAAAGCACGTTTGACAAAGAAAGTATATTGGGTCATAGTTAGGAGCTATAAAAACCAAGCTCAACCGAGTATTCTATCGTCTTCCTTGCAAGGATTCCGAGAAAAATGGATTCACTTTTATTGGTATGTGTTCAAAACCCACTTTATTTCATATATATTGTATTTAGAAAAAAAATTTCTTCGCTTTATTTACGTATTCAAAAAAAGAACTAATATAGGTTTATTTATAAAAACGGAAACATTAACAATATTTCTATTTTGAAACGCATTTAAAGGTCTTTCGTTTTTTTTAACGAAGTGAATACAAAATTTACATTCGCGAAGATGGATGATTATTTATATCAATAAATTACACAATTTAATCTTATAATACGCAATAAATCCCATCTCTTTTGTTTATTGGAAAAAAAATTATTTTTTATATTATTGAGTAGGAAAAAAATCAATTCTATAGCTTCTTTGAAAATTCTAATATACAATCAACAGCAAAGTCTGTACTTGAGGTATATCAACTTGAGACAAAGGAAATAATTAATTAATTAGTCAGTTTCCTTGAAGGGACAAAGAAATTTATTTGTGAATTATACCCTCTTTTTGTTTGAATTTCTAATAATTTTTCTTTTTTTAATGTTTTCAGATATTTTTTGGAATTGTTTCGGCAATTTTCATCGACTGCACCACAGCGGGAGTGATTCCTTCCGCAGTTGCCCTACCATCTCCGATTGGAATTGAATATGCAAAAGCAGTGCCCTACAATGCACCGCCTCACGTTTCTAGAATTGACTTGAATAGTAAAATTCTTTCTGCGCCATGGTTCACAGCCACTGCAGGTTCTCTCTTCAATGCACCTCCATTCGCAGTCACTGCACCTGTTTCTGCTTCGCAAATTATTGCTGCTCCTGTTCATCCAGCACCAGTTACGGCAGCGTATCCTGCACTTGCAACACCACCAATTGTCTCTGGACCACTTCTCGATTCACCATCTTACCTTCCCACTTTTACATACCCCACAACATTCCCAGCCTACGATCATACCATTTTTGGTTGATATTTTTTTTTTCGTTTTACTTTTATATTCTATTTTTTTTAAGTTTATTTACATGTGAATGCTGTGTAGCAAATATCTTGCCAAAGGAAGATTTTGTAGAAAAATAAATTGTTTTTTTGTGCAAAAAGAGAAAATTTGTTATTATTATTTCCGCTTTATATTGCTCGAGGTGGTAGCTCTTCTTCAGGAGAATAAGAGTTTTCTTTCGAAAACACACGCCTTTTGTTAATATAATTATTTAGAAACAAAAAATAGAATATCATCACAATATTGATATCAAAACAAAAAATAGCAACAATAAAAAAATCTGGTGTCAAGTTTTATCACTAATGATTTGCTAACAATTGATTTTTGTTTCACTGGTATTAAAACAAAAAAGATTGCTTTCTTCCTCTGTCCAAAATAAATAACATAAGATATAAGAATGTCTTCCTTTACCCAATTTGCATATCTAATTTGGGATGAGGATAAGACAATGAGCCTAGTAAATGTTGTCAGAGAATATTTTATTTAAAAATCCAACAAAGAAAGAAAAATTTGACAATTAAACAATAAGTATTATTTAAAATTAAAAATCTTTCTTTGAAAGAATAATCTTTAGCATTGATGTTGGAACTGGTAGTGGCAGGGCTCGAACCAGTGAAAGTATTTAAAATGATTTAAAAATACGGACATTAAGGACCAAAAATGAAAAATTACGGATCAATTACTGACAAAAAAATAACCAGTCCGAGTCAAATAAAAGAAAACTTTACTTAAAACTAAAAATTAAATTTTTTCATAACAATAAAACATGAAAATATCGATAACTCTGAGTCTTTGACTCGAAGTCATCGATTTCTTCATGTTTTATAATAATTAAAGATGACCGAATGATAAAATCATTATTTTATATTATAAAAATATTGTTACTATAACTTCTTCAAAATTGTTTTCATCATTTCAATTCAATTATTATTTTCAAGAATTTCCAACTAAAATTCTTCTTTAAATCAATTATTTTTAGTAATTTTCGAAAAAGTTCTTTGATAATTTTCAAAACCATCTGTTTACAATATTCAATTTTACCAAAAATTTCGATTATTAGGAAATTCTTCAATTATGAAGATTTTGAAGATTTTTGCATATTAGAAAATAAAAACTTCAAATAATATTAAAAAAAAATCCAATTAAACTTTTTTAAAAAAATTAATTTCAAAATTCAATTATTTCTAAAAATTCAAGTTATATTGCTTTTAATATTCAATTATTATCTAAAATTTTAGATCAAATTCATTTTTATAAAATGAAAATAAATTTTTATTAGAAAATTCTATTAGAATTGAATTATTTAAATACAAAAATAATTTATTGAATAATTGAATGTTTCTTAAAATTCGATTCTCAAAAGAATTTTATCAACAAATTTTTAAATAATTAAATTCTTTCGACGAATTTTAATAAAATTTTTAAGAATAAATTATACATTTTTGGAGAAATTCGATTAAAATTGTATTAAAAATAATTGAAATTCTGCGATAAATTTTATTATTTCTGAAAATAATTGAATACCTAAGAAGAATTTTATTATTTTTGAACATACAATTAAATTGCTGCGAAGAATTTTATTGCTCTTGAAAATAAATGATTTTCTGCAACAATTTGTAACTTCTCTAAAATTCAATTTTTTTAAAGTGTTTTTAAATAAAATTCTCCTTTAAATAAATTATTTTTAATCATTTTCGAAAAAGTTCTTTGAGAATTTTCAAATTTTTTTGTTTACAATTCAATTTTAAAAATTTTTTATTCTTCGGAAATTCTTCAATTAAATATATTTTAGTAAATAAAAACTTCAAAAAAAATAATTTCAAATAAAATTCAAACAAACTTTTTCAAAAAAACTAATTCTTCTACAGAATTTGTTAGATAAAAGTATGAAAAATTAAAATTTTCAAAGATTTTAATTTGAAACCTTTTCAAAATTCAATTATTTTTAAAAATTCACGTTGTAATACTTTTAATATTCAATTTTAATCTATAAAATTTTAATTGAAATTCATTTTTAAATAAATTTTGATTAGAAAATTCTATTAGAATTGAATTACTTAAATACGAAAAAATAATTTATTGAATATTTGAATGTTTCTTAAACTTTAATTCTCATAAAGAATTTTATCAACAAATTTTTAAATAATTGCATTCTTTTGACTAATTTTAATAACATTTTTAAGAATAATTACATTTTTAGGGAAATTTGATTAAAATTGTATTAAAAATAATTGGTTTCCTAAAAAGAATTTTATTATTTACGAAAATAATTGAATCCCTGTAAAAATTTTATTATTTATGATTATGAAAATAATTGAATTATTGCAAAGAAATTTATAAAAAATTTGTATAAATAATTGAATTCGTGGGAAATTTTTATACTACTTTATGAAAAAAATTAAATGTTTACGTAGAATTTAATTCAAATAATTTGTAAATAATCGAATTCTTTTGAAAAATATTATTATATGTGACGCTCCACGAGAAAAAAGACCTTATGACAAGAGTAAATAAGGTCCCTTTTCTCGTGGAGCGTCACATATAATACTTGATAATGAAAATCATTGAATTGAGGAAAATGATTGAAAATAATTGAAATTTCGCCAAAAATTTTTGAAAATAATTGAATTCTTTTGGAAAATTTTATTAAAATAGTTGATATGGAAAAACATTGAAATGAGGAAAATTTTTGAAAATAATTGAATTCTCTTGAAAAATTTTATTAGAATCGTTGACATTGAAAATCATTAAATTGAGAAAAATTTTTGATAATTTTTTGAAAATAATTAAAATTTTACCAAGAATTTTATTAAAATTTTTGAAAATAATTGAATTTTTTTGGAAAATTTTATTAAAATAGTTGATATGGAAAAACATTGAAATGAGGAAAATTTTTGAAAATAAGTGAATTCTTTTGGAAAATTTTATTAAAATAGTTGACATTGAAAATCTTTGAATTGAGAAAAATTTTTGATAATTTTTTGAAAATAATTGAAATTTTAAAAAGAATTTTATTAAAATTTTTGAAAATAATTCAATTCTTTTGGAAAATTTTATTAAAATAGTTGATATTGAAAATCATTGAATTGAGGAAAATGATTGAAAATAATTGAAATTTCGCCAAAAATTTTTGAAAATAATTGAATTCTTTTGGAAAATTTTATTAAAATAGTTGATATGGAAAAACATTGAAATGAGGAAAAGTTTTGAAAATAATTGAATTCTTTTGGCAAATTTTATTAAAATAGTTGATATGGAAAAACATTGAAATGAGGAAAATTTTTGAAAATAATTGAATTCTCTTGAAAAATTTTATTAGAATCGTTGACATTGAAAATCATTGAATTGAGGAAAATGATTGAAAATAATTGAAATTTTGCCAAAAATTTTTGAAAATAATTGAATTCTCTTAGAAAATTTTATTAAAATAGTTGATATGGAAAAACATTGAAATGAGGAAAATTTTTGAAAATAATTGAATTCTTTTGGAAAATTTTATTAAAATAGTTGATATTGAAAATCATTGAATTGAGGAAAATGATTGAAAATAATTGAAATTTTGCCAAAAATTATTGAAAATAATTGAATTCTCTTGGAAAATTTTATTAAAATAATTGAAATTGAAAATCATTGAATTAAGGAAAATTTTTGAAAATAATTAAATTCTTTAAAAAAATTTTATTAAAATAGTTGACATTGAAAATCATTGAATTGAGGAAAATTTTGTAAAATAATTAAATCAAATGATACTAGACGATGTATCAAGAAGAAGTTACAGACGTAACATTAAATAGAATATTTATTTTCTCTACGATATTGAAGACTTACGAGACTCGATCGTAACACAAACCTTTTGGTTCGTATATGTAGATAAAGAAAAAAAGAAACACATTTTTTGTAAGGATGCCGAGACAAAAACCGTTTGGTTTGTAATTTTTAGAGCTAAAGAGGGACCTAAAAATAAATCCATTTACCCCAGTGAGCGTCACATACATTTTAATTCAATTTAAATTCCAATATGCAGAGAGAAGAATGGATAATTTTGCACCGCGGCGCTTCGGCTGATTGATGGCAATTTTGTAAAATGAGCCGCATACCATCACCTTATGGGAGCATAATTCTCCTTTGTTCTTTAAGATCTGTGCCGAGGAGCGTTATAACCCTTTCTGCTTGCGAGAGAAATAAAGCTTTCCATGTAGCATAAAGAAATAAGGGTATAATGTAACAAGAGAATAAGCAGGTAAGATCCGCCGCTCGCGTCGCCGCAAGATTACTGTTTTTTTTAAAATTTTTTTCCTCCTCCTCCTTCTTCTTCTTCTTTCCTCATCATTTTTCCTCTTTTTGTTTCCTTTTTTTTGGCACTCGTTCACCCAACATGTGATCTGTCCCGTGAAACATGCAGGCCTATGCGTCTTTTTTGATCACCATTCCAGGATGTACTTCAAGGTTGTGAATCTCGTTTCAGTACTTACGTGTGTTAAGAAGGTTGAACTGGTTCGAATTCCTCGCTTCAGTTACATGTATACGTTGTACTCTTGGCTAAAAGCAAGTCGGTCTAGTTATTGAAACCACTTTGTTTCTTCAAAAAATTATTTTTTATAGACAACAATTCTTGTTTGTTTGTTTTTTTGTTCTTTTTCCTGCCTCTCTCTCTCTCTCTCTCTCTCTCTCTCTCTCTCTCTCTCTCTCTCTCTCTCTCTCTCTCGAAGTGAGCTAATTAGAGGCTCCATTTATCACTTGTATATGTATACAAAGAAGAATTTATGCACAATTTTTCCTATCTCTTTATATATATCGTTATTGAATGGGGAATATTGACAAAATGTTGATAAAGAGCTGCGCGAGAGGAGAAAGGAATTTTATGGACTAATTAAATTAGAAAAGCAGGAGTTTTGAGAAAAATCTCTGGAGCAGGTTTCCCTCTGGGCACGGAAATGTCTTTGTTCCAGAAACGTTCCTAAAACGTTTTTAGAGCGTTTCATGTCTTCCACATAACGTCTCAAAAACGTTTTATGTTATGCTACTATTTGGGTACTTTTTTTTTAGATTTCAGCCACTAAAAGCTACTATTTCTGTTTTTTATTGAGACTTTCCACTACTTTAAATTCACTAATACTAGAAATCAAAAAAACTTCTCAAAAATTATAATCAAATTCTTTAAAACGATTCAATTATTTTCAAAAAATATTCGAAATTCAATTATTTAAAAAAAATATTGATAAAATTCATCCAAAATTCAATTATTTAAAAAAAATTGATAAAATTCATCCAAAATTCAATTATTTTCATAAATAACAAAATTTCCACATTAAATTTAATTAATTTAGGATAGCTTTTAAAAAAATAATTCTAAAAATCAATTATTTAACAACATTTTTTTATAATTCTTCACAATAATTCAATTACTTTCACTAATAATATAACATTTTTTATGGAAATTCAATTTTTTAAAAAAAATTTTAATAAAATGCTAAGCAATAATTCAATTATTTTCATAAATAAGAAAATTCATCGAAGAATTTCAATTATGTTTAATACTATTTTAAATTAATTAATCGAAAAATTCAATTATTTTCACAAATCAAGTTTTCCATAAGAATTCAATTATTTTCATAAACAATAAAATTCTTCTCAGAAATTCAATTATTTTCGAAAATTTTTTATAAAATTCTTAGCAAATATTTAATTATTTTCATAAATAATAAAATTCAACACTGGATTTCAATTATTTTTAATTTTTTAAAAAAATGTTTTTTTTCAATTCCTTGGAAGAATTCAATTATTTTCAAATATTTTAATTTTAATAAAATTGTTCGAAAGATATCAATTATATTTTAAATACAATTTTAATTAATTTTTTTTAAACAATTAAATTATTCTTTTAGATTATAATAAAATTCTTCCCAAAAATTCAATTATGTGGATAAATAACAAAATTATTCAATTTTTTTTAACACTTTAATAAAATTTTTGTCAATAATTCAATTATTTTCAAAAATTTGTTAGTAACAATTTAATTATTTTCATAAATATAATAAAACTCATCGAAGAATTTCAATTACTTTTAATACTATTTTAAATTAATTAATCGAAAAATTAAATTAATTTTACAAATAAAGTTTTCCACAAGAATTCAATTATTCAAAATAAAATTTTCATAATATTTATTATATTTCGAAAAAATTAATTATTCAAAACAATTTTTATAAAATTTTTATCAAGAATTCGCAATTGTATTCAAAAATAATAAAAATTTGCACAGAAATTAAATTCTTTTTAAACATTTTAAAATTCTTCTCAGGAATTCAATTATTTTTGAAAATTTGAATAAAATTCTTTGCAACCATTCAATTATTTTCATGAATCATAAAATTCATCACAGGATTTCAATTATTTTTAATAGAATTCTACAGGAATTGCTCAAAAAATGTAATTATTCTTAAAAATTTAATTTCAATTCCTGGAAAAATTAATTATTTAAAAAAAAATTTTTTTTAATTTATTAACTTAAATACTGCCCAGTGAATAATTCAATTAACATATTATTTTTTTTAATTCTTTGGAAGAATTCAATTATTTACAAAAATATTAGAATTTTTCAAAGAAATTCAATTCTTTTCAATTATTTTAATAAAATTGTTCGAAAGAAATCAATTATTTTAAATACAATTTTAATTAAATTTTTTAAAAATAATTCAATTATTCTTTTAGATTTTGATAAAATTCTTTCCAAGAATTCATTCATTTGTACATAAATAATTTTTCAAAGGAATTCAATTATGTCGATACATTACAAGATTATTCCCGAAAATTCAATTACTTTAATAAAATTTTTTTGCAAAATTCAATTACTTTAATAAAATTGTTTTGCAAAATTCAATTATTTTCATTAATAACAATATCAATCACGAGAATAAAATTATTTTCAAGAGTAATAAAATTCTTTTCACAAATTCAATTATTTTGAAAAATTAAAAAAAATTCTCGTCATAATTTCAATTATATTTATAAACAGCAAAACTCTTCTCTGAAAATCAATTATTTAAAAAAATTTGAATAAAATTCTACGCAAACATTTAATTATTTTCATAAATAATAAAAATTTACCAGGATTTCAATTCTTTTCAAATATTTTAATAAAATTGTTCGAAAGAAATCAATTATTTTAAATACAATTTTAAGTAAATTTTTTTGAAATGATTCAATTATTCTTTTTGATTTTAATAAAATTCTTCCCAAGAATTCAATTATTTACCTACTTAAATAATTGTTTGAAAGAATTCAATTATTAAAGATAAATAACAAAATTATTCCCAAAAATTCAATTATTTTGAGACATTTTAATAAAATTCTTTTCAAAATTCAATTATTTTCATAAATAAGAATATTCATCATAAGAATTCAAGTATTTTTAAAAGTAATAAATTTCTTCTTGGAAATTCAATTATTTTAAAAAATTGTAATAAAATCGTTCGCAAGAATTCAATTATTTTCATAATTATAATAAAATGCTTTTTAGAAATTCAATTATTATCAAAAAAATTTAGTAAAATTCCACACTGACATTCAATAGTGGCAAAACTTTTAATAGAATTCTTTGTAAATTTTAATTATTTTTAAAAACTTTTGTCAATTCAATGATTTTCAATATCTACTATTTGCATAAAATTTCCAAACAGAATTCAATTATTTAAAAAATTGTTTTGTAAAAATTTTCGTAAGAATTCAATTCTTTTCATGACTAATAAAAATTTCTCAGGAATTGAATTATTTTAATTAGAATTTTCATAAAATTATTCGAAAGAAATCAAGTATTTAAAATTTTTTATAAAAAATCTTCGCAAGAATTAAATTATTTTTATAAATATTTAAATTCTGGCATGAATAATAAAATTCGTTGCAGGAATTCAATTTATTAGCATGGTAAAAAAGATGTAAATATTTTTGATGAAAATTAGAAAAAAGTCAAGAAAATAAATAAAAAAAAGAATGAAATTTTTGTCAGGTTTGTGTAGTGTCTAAAATAGAGTTTTTTTGGTCGTCAAGTTTAAGTTTTCGATAGCTATACTTTTTTACTACTTTTTTTAGTTTAAAAGCTACTTTTTGCTACTTTTTTAAAATTAATTATCGAGTGCGAAATCCGTTGTAGTAAAAAAAAGGAGTATATATATTTCTTTTCAATGTTGAGCGCTTTTTTCGAAATGCATGATTCAATTACAAAATAAAATTACTAAATTTTTTTTTGTAGATTTCACCATTAACATTGCAATTTAGTTTCTGGTGCGAATAAAGATTGTAATTTTATAGTTCAAATTGATGATGACTTGAAAAAAATGATGCAATATGATAATGAAAAAAGAAAGTCGATAAAAAAAAACTTGAATCTTTCTACAAGACAATATTCTGAATTTAGTATTCAATTCGTGTTTCGTTGACGATTTCGTTAAATTGCTGACATACGTTGTCCATTGCTTTTTCGAATAAGACAACCACCCGGTCAAAACGGCATCAAGACGCTGTGGGACGTGCTTTTCCAAACAACCTAAGTCTGCAATAAATTGGTGGGGGGAAACTTATATAAAAGCGAGTTCATGGCTCTTCGATGCATCACATTGTTTTAATAGTGTACCCCCTTAATACAACCGAAATGTTTTTCAAAATCTTCGTAAGTGCTTAAAATATTATTGTAACTTCATAAAAATAGTGTTCCAAAAAAGAATTCAATTTTAATATTAACATTATTTATTTCTATTTCAAAAATTTTATCTCAACAATTTTTATTCCGAAAATTGTAGTGACAATTTTTACTTCGAAAATTGTAGTAAAAATTTTTATTCTAAAAATTGTTAGTGAGAATTTTTATTTTATAAATTTGTTCCAGTAACAAATAGTGACATCGAGAAAAATAAATGTACAGTGGAACCTCGATTATCGCAACCAGGTTCTGCCATAATTAGTTCGGTTAATCGAGGTTCCACTGTATGTTTTTTTCATTTAAATATAAATTAATTAATTCTTTGGAAATTTAGGTCGATATTAAAATTAAAGAATATTAATAATAAATTGAAATCTCCCAAAAAATTGAAGAATATTTATAAAAATCGGATACCATCAAAACGTTAAGAAAAAAAATATAAGAAGAAGAAAACAAATAAATAACAAAATCAAGTAAATAAAAAAAATAATAAAAATTAAAATTAAAGAATACTAAATAAAAAAGTAATAATTAAAATAGTAAAAAAATAGTTTAGGCAAATAATCTAAATGAAGAATATTCAGAAAATCAACTAGCATCGAAATGTTGAGAAAATAAATGAAAAAAATATATAATTATGTTGATCAATTGAATTATTTGAATTAATTTGTTGTATTTGAATTAATTTAAAAAATTCGAAAATGAATTTTAATTTTTACATGGAAATAATTTTGTTACAGTTTTTTATGGCTGCCGTGGTGGCTTTTGGATACGCTCATCCTGGTGTTTTGGCGCCAATAATTGGTACCCACGCCACAACCTACAACGCTCATTCAATTAATCATGCGTACGCAGTACCGGCTGCCATTGCTGCCCCAGCACCGGCATATTATTCCTATCCATATTCGGGATTATATAATCAATTGATTGCTGCCCGTTGATAATAATAATTATTTTTTGCATCATGCAAAATCTGTTATTTTTCAAAAGAAAATTTTTTCAAACTGTTAAATTTCTTTCACCAAAACGTACATTTACAATAATTAAATTTCTTTCACCAAAAAGTAAATTTAGAATCATTAAATATTGTTGAAGAATAAAATTATATTTTATTAATTAATACAAAAAAGCTGTAATTTTATTTCCCCCTGTGAAAAACACAATTATATTTTTAATATTCTTTCATTTCTTTCGTACAGAAAAAAAATTTATCGGATAAATGTAAAATTTTTAAAGAATACTATAGAAATAAAATTTTTTTTTTCTTTTTTTTTTCTTTATTCAACTTGTTATAAATAATTTGTTTCTATAAATAAATTTATATTATACCATCACGAGATAAGAGAAATATGATTGTAGTTCTTGATTCTGTTCAACGATGGTGTTGTTAAACTTCCTTTATCCTTTCACTTTTCAAGACATTGGAAAATATTTCATTCCTTGATCGTTGAAAAATAAAAAATTATTTTATTAAAAATTGTTTTTTATTATTTTTTATTTTTTTGCATTTTTTAAATTTAGAAATTTTTAAATTAAAACGAAAAACATTTACTACATTTTAAAATTAATGAATGAAATTACAAGTTAATTTATTTACACCAAAAAAAAAAATGAATATAAAAATTAATAACTTTAAAATTGTAATATTTTATAATATAAAATTTAATTAATAATTTATAAGAAAAAAATCATAGTTTTTTTTTAAGGTTTCAAATTCATACCAAAAATTTGGATTAAATTATAATTTGATTCATATTTTTGGTATTATGAATTCGTATCAATTTGATGCTTTCAACAATGATGGTTAATAAATAAATTAATAACAAAACAATAATAATAAACTTCGATATAAAACCATAAATTAATAATAATGAATTAGAAAATAATGTCAATATCAAATATTAAAAAAAAAAATTAATAATAAAAAATAAAATAATAAAAATAATTAAAAATGAAACAAAAAAAATAATAAAAAGTAAAATAATAAAAATAATAAAAGTATCAAAAAATAAAATAATAAAACAATGGAAAAAATAAAATAATATATAATGAAACAATTTTGATAACCAACGTGAAAAAGTGCCGAGAAATTCCCAGAAAATTTTTCACGTGGAAATAAATAAATAAATAAAAATGAAGTAAAAATTTGTATATAATTTTATTGCATTGTGATTTCAAACAAATAAGAACGAATAAATTAATGAATATAAATAGAAATAAATTTTGTATATAAATTGTAGGAAAAAATTGTTTTTTTCAAATATATGAAATTTAATTATTGCCTTCTACGGTTGTAAAATTGATTTATTGTCGAGCCGATTCTATAGATAAAAATGAACAATTTCATATATATAAATATATATATGCCATTATGAACTTTTTATACGCATTTTTTTTGTTAATAATTTATAAAGAATAAATATAGTCATAAGTGTTATACATATATTAAGTATTTGCGGCATCTTATGTGTCATGTGTTTCTAATTCACTGAACATTTATGTCAATAAATTGCCTTGATTCATTTATTTTCATCTCCTATTTTTATTAAGAAATAAACAATTAACTGCACTTGTTTATTTAATTTCTTCATTTGTTGCTCTGATTTTTTTTTATTTTCAACTAATCTCACGTACAAATTATTTTTTTTTTTTTCATTTTTCTTCGGAAAGTTGAAAATACTAATTTATTAAATTATTAATATTAATTATAATTTTTTTTTCAATCAAATTATATTTTATTTATTTATTTGTTTATACATATTAATTATAATAATTAATAGAATAATTAACTAGAATCTTTAACAATAATTATAATAATCAACTAGAATTTTCAACAATAATTATAATAATCAACTAGAATTTTTAACAATAATTACAATAATCAACTAGAATTTTTAACAATAATTATAATAATCAACTAGAATTTTTAACAATAATTATAATAATCAACTAGAATTTTCAACAATAATTATAATAATCAACTAGAATTTTTAACAATAATTACAATAATCAACTAGAATTTTTAACAATAATTATAATAATCAACTAGAATCTTTAACAATAATTATAATAATCAACTATAGAATTCTTAACAATAATTATAATAAATAATTAGAACCTTTAACATTAATAAATTAATTAAATGATAAACGTAACATTAACAGGGAAAGTTAAAAATAATTATCCAACTTTAATTATGAACTACAATTAATAAATTAATTAAACGATAAACATTAAAAAAAAAAAATGTAAACATGCAAAGAAATGATGAGAAATAAATAAAATTAATGAAACCAATTAAAATTAATTTCGCATTTTTGATTTAAATAAAATTTCAGCAAAGAAATGAAATATATATCTTGGATATTTATGCCTATTGGAATTCAAGATCGAAATGCGTATCGTAATTAGGTGGTGAGAGCGATCTCATTGTAACATGTGACCGTGAATATATAAGCATTTAATTAATGCTTTAAAGAAGTGTTTGTGAGAAAATCAAGCTGAACGCAAATATTTATATGTGTGTGAATGCATTAAAAGGAAGACTGGTATTAACGAATATTTATACTCTCACTGGCAATGTCTGTATAACCAATGCAATTGATGCATACGCGTCGAGCCTCTGAAATATTTTGCAATCTTATAATATCGTCAATGAAAATGGCTAACTAATCAAGCAGAGGCTGCTTGAAAAATACATTTTCATTTCTTGCACATTTTTAAATTAGCATATTAAGTGGAAGAAAAAAAAATACACAAGATACTATAAGTCAGTTACAAAGGTTAAACACCCAATAAAAAAAATTAATTTAAAAAAAAGAGAGAATTTTTTTTCTCTTTCTTTAAAATTCACCAAACTTTGTTAATGTATATATAGCATTTTATTATATAAATAGCAAATTAAGAAAATATTTATACGTTTCGCTAATTTTCAAAAAAATTTCGAAAAAATCAATTATTTAACAAAATTTTATGCAATTTATTTTTTCACAATAATTTAATTACTCTCAATAATAATATAACATTTTTCATGGAAAACAATTTTTTTAAAAAAAATTTTTGATTAAATTCTAAGCATGAATTTAATTATTTTCATAAATAATAATAAAACTAATCGAAGAATTTCAATTATTTTTATTATTATTTTAGATTAATAATCAAATAATTCAGTTATTTTCACAAGTAAAATTTTCCACAAGAATTCAATTATTTAAACTAATAAAATTTTCGAAATATTTATTATGTTGCGAAAAAACTAATTATTTAAAACAATGTTCATAAAATTCTTCGAAAGAATTCAATTACTTTCAAAAATAATAAAATTTTTCACAAAAATTCAATTCTTTTTAAACATTTTTAATAAACTTTTCCGTAATAATTCAATTATTTTCAAAAATAATAAAATTCTTCTCTGTAATTCAATTATTTTTTAGAATTATAATAAAATTTGTAGCAAGTATGTATTCAATTATTTTTTTAAATTTTAATTAAATTTGTTCTAAGAATTCAATTATTTACACAAATAATTTTTCGAAAAAATTCAATTATTAAAAATAAATAAGAAAATTACTCCCGCAAATTCAATTATTTTGAGGTATTTTAATAAAATTCTTTTCAAAATTTAATTATTTTCGTAAATAACAATATTCATCACAATAATTCAATTATTTTTAAAAAGTAATAAATTTCTTCTTGGAAATTCCATTATTTTAAAAAATTCTAATAAATCATTCGCAAGAATTCAATTATTTTCAATTATAATAAAATGTTCTTTAGGAATTCAATTATTTTCAAAAAAATTTAATAAAATTTCCCACAAACATTGAATTATTGCCTTTAATAGAATTCTTTGTAAAATTTAATTATCTTTAAAAACTTTTCGCAATTCAATTAATTTCAATATGTACTATTTTAATAAAATTCTCAAACAAAATTCAATTATTTAAAAAATTTTTTGTAAAAATCTTCTTAAGAATTCAATTATTTTCATGAATAATTAAAAGTTCTCAGGAATTGAATTATTTAAATTAGAATTTGCATAAAATTATTCGAAAGAAATTAATTATTTAAAAAATTTTATAAAATTCTTCGCAAGAATTCAATTATTTTCAAAAATAAAAAAAAATCTTCTCAGGAATTCAATTAGTTGCGAAAATTTCTAATAAAATTCTTAGCAAATATTTAATTATTTTCATAAATAAAAAAAATTTATCACTGGATTTCAATTATTTTTAATACAGTTTTAATCGAATTCCTTAAAAATTGTAACTATTTTAAAAAATTTGATTTCTATTTCTTGAAAAATATCAATTATTTTAAAAAAAGGTTTTTTTATATTCTTTGGAAGAACTGAATTATTTACAAAAATATTAGAATTATTCCCGAAAATTTAATTATTTTGAGGCATTTTAATGAAATTCTTTGCAAAATTCAATTATTTTCATAAATAACAATATTCATCACAAAAATTCAATTATTTTTACAAATAATAAATTTCTTCTTGGAAATTCAATTATTTTTAAAAATTATAATAAAATCGTTCGCAAGAATTTAATTATTTTCATAAATAATAAAATGCTTTTTAGAAATTCAATTATTTTCAAAAAAAAATTCAATAAAATACCACATAGACATATAATTATTGTTGAAAATTTTAATAGAATTTTTTGTAAAATTTAATTATTTTTAAAAACTTGTCGCAATTCAATGATTTTCAATATCTACTATTTTAATAAAATTCCCAAACAGAATTAAATTATTTAAAAAATTTTTTGCAAAAATCTTTCAATTTATTTCATGAATAATAAAAATTTTTCAGGAATTGAATTATTTAAATTAGAATTTGCATAAAATTATTCAAAAGAAATGAATTATTTAAAAAATTTTATAAAATTGTTCGCAAGAATTAAATTATTTTTTATAAATATATTTTAAATTCTTTCATATAAATAATAAAATTCGATGCAGGAATTCAATCTATTATCAGAATAAGAAAGAAGTGAATATTTTTGATGAAAATTAGGAAAAAGTCAGGAAAATAAAAAATATGGAATGGAATTTTTGTCAATTTTGTTTGTTTTTTTTTTTGGTTTTTTTGACAATAAAAGAAATGACAATGACTCACAAAAATTAATTTTCAAAACAAACAAATAAATGCAAAGAATTTGCTAACGGCAAGGAAACTTACGATTTGTATGTTATAATTATTTTTATTTTATAATTAATTCAAAAGTGTTATGAAAAATAGAAATCACCGGATTTTTTTACACTTCTTTTCATTAAAAGACTAAAATTTTGTTAAATATTATATTTTGTCAAATTGAAATTATTTTTGTTCTTTACTTCTAAAGAAAATAAAAAAATTGTTAAACAACTGTAACTAAGAAATAGAAAATTTATTTATTTTCCATTATTTTTGTTTATGAATAACAATTTTTTTAACAAAATTATTATTTTGTTTTAGAAAAACAAGAAAAATATTTGCATATAATTTCTATTTTTAATCTTATTTTTGGAACAGGATTTTCCACAGGAATTAAGAAATTCAAAAATTTCAAATTCAAACCTTTTTTAAATTAAACAACGTATAAAAGTATTTTGTTATAAAACATGAAGATATCGATTGCTCCGAGTCAAAGACTCGGAGTGATCGATTTCTTCATGTTTTATAATAATTAAATTTTTTTGCTTCAAGTAAATAAGTTTGGACCATTTCTATTTTTCAATTACGATTTTTTTTTAAAAAAAAGGGAATTTTTATTTTATAAATTCAATTTTTCAATCACAATTTTAAAAAAATTGTGAGAATTTTAAAAGAGTTTTAGAATATTGGAAAAATTTTTTATAATTTTAATTTGTCTATCAAATTTTTTTCACAGAAATTTTTAGAATTTTTTTGCATAATTTCTATTTATTAAAAAAAATCACAAAATTATTTTTCTAATAAGTATTAATTATTTATTACTTTTTTATGAGCTATATAGTTTTTTTCTCTGTATTATATTTTTTTGTATTAATTCAATAAAATATTAATTTAAAAAAATTATTGATTTTATTTATAAACGAGAAAGAATAATTTTGCAAATTTTTTTCCTTATTTGAAATATAGTTTTTTAGTTAAATAATCTTTAACGTCCGAGATCCTTTATAAATTAAGGCAAATTTGAAAATTATATAACACAATTTTTAAGTATTTTGTTCAAAATTACAAAATGTGCAGAATTTTTTTTTTTAATTACGATTTTAAAAAAAAATTCCGAATTTTTTGAACTAAAGAAAAAATAGCATAATTTCTATTTTATAATTATGTTTGTTATCGTACAGTAATTAATTGCTAATATTAATTAATGTTAATTTTTAAGGAATTCTTACCTAATAATTGTTACTTAAAAGACAATTACTCAAAGTTAACATAAATTTAATGTCAATAGAAAATAAAAAGTCGCATTATTTTTTCCTTTTCATCTATTAAAAAAAAAAAAATGTTGAGACCTTCGAAAATTAATTAAATTTTCATTTTTTCTGTTATTGTATCTTATTTCCTTATTCGATCATGTAAAACACATTTTTTTTTGCAAAGAAAAGGGTCATTTCTTTTAGAAAAGTTTTCTTTCTTAACAAAAAGAATTTTTTACTAGAATAAAAACAAAAAAGGGCCCGAGGTAAGAAAATATAAAATTATTTTCTCATTGTTTGGAAACGTTTCTCTTGCTCGCGCGACAAAAGGGAAGAAACCTATTTGTTTACTTATTGTTCGCATTACATTCTGAGAATATGTGGGAGAAAAAAAACGAGTATAGGCAATATTAAAAATGAAAGAATCGAAGAAAATATTATGTGATAAGTCATGCATATACATATAGTTTGTAGTACCTTAACCCACTTTTCATAAACTTCCGCTCGTACCCGCTAAATATGTTGGGTGTTAATAGTTGCAAAAAAAAGCCATCTATTGTAAGCTAATAATAATCCATTTTTTTTTCGCTCCTTTATACGATATTATTTCTTTTCATTTGGTTTTTTTTCCTTTGCACTTAGTATAACAATGCTGATTTTGAAAATAATTATTTATACATGTGCACACGAATGTTTGTATTTAGAATTATTTTTGCGTTTCACTGTTTTCTTTAACAATAGATCTTTGTGAGTAAAAATTTAACGGTATTTCTTTTTATAGCTTTTTAATTAATAATAATAAAATGTTTACGTTTTTCCTACTAGTGTTGCCTAACCCGAAAAATGATTATATGATGATGAAACGTTAATTTTTATTTATTCTTTAGTTTCTTATTCTTTATTTATTTATAATTTATTATTTTTAATTACTATTATTTTTGTTAATTATTATTTATACTTAATTACTTATTACTATTTATATTTACTATTATTTTTATTTTTTATTATTTATAAATTACTATTATTTTTATATGTATTATTTATTTATTATTATTTATATTCAAATAATTTATTTATTCGTTTATTTCTCAAATTAAAATTTTTTTTTCTATTTTCATTAAAAATTTTTTTTTTTAACATAATTTATTTGTTTCTATTTATTTATTCGCCTATTTCTCAAGCAGAATTTTTTTTTCTATTTTCAAAAATTTCTTTCAATTATTTATTTGTTTCTATTATTATTTATTCGTCTGTTTCTCTTACCGAGTTGTTTCTTTTTTCATTGAAAATTTTGATTCTGTTATTTATTATTTTTATTTTATAATTTTTCTAAAAAGGAAATTTTTTTTTGATAAGTTTGACAAAAATCTTTATTAAAATTCAATTATTTTTATAAATATAATAAATTTCTTCACAAGACACAATTATTTTCATAAATAATAGAATTCTTTGGAAGAATTCAATTTTTGTTATAAAATAATAAAATTTTAGCAAGAATTCAATTGTTCAAATTATTATCAATACAATTTTAATCTAAAATTTCTCAAAAGAATTCAATTAGTTTCAAACATTTTAATAAAATTCTGTGCAAAACACTTTAATTATTTATTTCATTTATACAACTGTTTACTACACATAAATATTAATAATATTCCTTGCACAAATTCAATTATTTTCAAAAATTAAAATTTCTTTTCAAAAATTAATTATTTTGAAAAATATTTTTTAAATTCTTTGAAACAATTCAATTATTTTCAAAAAAATGTAATCAAATTCGTCGCAAGAATTGAATTATTTACAGAAGATATAAAATTTTTCGATGGAATTCAATTATTTTCTTTACAATTTTAATGAAATTTCTGCATAGAATTAAATTACTTTTCAAAAAATTTAATAATTATTCTTCACCAAAATTCAATTAATTTTAATAATTTTTATAACATTCTTCACCAGAATTCAATTATTTTAATAAATAATAAGATTGTTTGGAAGAGTTCAAAATTATTTTCAAAAATTTTGATAAAATTTAATTATTTGATTTAATTATTTCTAAAACATTTTAAATTTAATTTCTTTAAAATTTTAATTTATAATTAAATGATTATTTTTAATACAATATTAATAATAATCTACAATTTCTTTAATTAATAATAATCGTTGAAAAAATTCAATTATTTTCAAAATTAATACAATTTCAATAAAAAAAAATTTATTTGGAATTCATTTATTTTTAATTAAATTATTTTCAAAGATTTCTTTAAAATTTCTTTAAAAAAATTAATTGTTTTGAAAATTTTTCTGAATATTCTTTGAAGCAATTCAATTATTTTTATAAAAATGTAATCAAATTCGTCGCAAGAATTGAATTATTTACATAAGTTATAAAATTTTTTGGAGGAATTCAATTATTTTCTTTACAACAATTTTAATAAAATTTCTGCATAGAATTAAAATACTTTCAAAAATTTTAATAATTATTCTTCACCAAAATTCAATTATTTTTATAAATTTTATAACATTCTTTACCAGAATTCAATTATTTAAAATTTTAATAATTAATAAAATTCTTTGGAAGAGTTCAATTATTTTTAGAAATAATTAAGTTTTTTAGAAAAATTTAATTATTTTCAATAAAAAAATTTGTTTTTGGAATTCAATTATTTTCAAAAATTTTGATAAAATTTGCTTTTTTGATTTAATTATTTTTAAAACATTTGAAATTAATGTCTTTAGAATTTTTATTTGAAATTCAATTATTATTTTTAATACAATATTAATAATATTCGTTGAAAGAAATCAATTATTTTCATAAATAGTAGGGAATAGAATTCTTCGGAAGAATTCAGTTATTGTCATAAATATTAAAATTCTTTGTAAGAATTCAATTATTTTTATAAAAATGTAATCAAATTCATCGCAAGAATTGAATTATTTTCATAAGTTATAAAATTTTTTGGAGGAATTCAATTATTTTCTTTACAATTTAAATAAAATTTCTGCATAGAATTCAATTAATTCTTAAAAATTTTATTAAAATTTTGTGAAAATTCGTTTCTATTTTTAATTATTTATTTATCATTTCTCCAACGCTAATTTCTTTTTATTTTAATTAAAAAAAGTTGCTTCGATTATTAACTTATTTTTCAAACGGTACTTTCTTTTTAATCGCCTCCAAAAAACTGTTTCTATTTTTTCTATAATAAGAAAAATAATAATAATAATAATAATAATAATAATAATAAATAATAAGAAAAATAAGAAAACAAAAAATAAAATGAAAATTAAAAGAGATTTTATTTTACAATAAAAAAAAATATTGTTGTTGATTTTATTTGGAAGTTTTCGATTTTTTCAAAATTGAATTTAAAAAAATTATTCTTTTTTTCTTGCACAAAAACGAAAAGGAGAAACATTTGAATAACATTGGATGAAGTTGATTGGTTACCAGGAGTGACGAAACAAATGACTTGTTGTTAATCAGGTGAATCAAAATTTTTTTTGCTCCACTCTTCTTGGAAATGTTAAAAAGTTTAATCGGAAATCAACGACTGCAAATTATCATTTAATTTTTATTAAACGAAGTGTGTTTTGTGATTAGAAAAAAGAAAAATGCGTGAAATTGCCCATTTACAGGCGGGCCAATGTGGCAATCAAATTGGTGCGAAGGTAAGAAATAAATTCATGAAAAATCCTAGGAATATTATAGAAAATATTAAAAACAATAATTTCCAAAAAAGTGTTATTAAAAAAAAAAAAATTTTAAGAATAGAAAATAATTGAAAAATTGAGAAATTATAAAAAAGTAAAAATATATTTTAATGCTTATAAATAGAGTGAATTTTTTTTTGCAAAATAAAAATAAATAATAATAAAAAAATATAAAAAAATATTCACAGAATATTAAAAAATGATTAAAAAAATAAAACAGTAGGAAATATATTTTATTTTAATGATTATAAATGGAGTAAATTTTTTTAATACCAAAAAAAAAAGCCTATTATATTTTTTTACAAACGGAAAATTAAAAAAAGTTTAATTTTAATTTCTGTAAATTTTAATAATTTTAATAATTTTTATACCTACTTTTTTAAATTTTAATAATTTATATATATATTTTTTTAATTTTAATAAAATAATTTCGTAAACTACATAAATTCTTTTTTTTCTTCAGTTTTGGGAAGTAATATCGGATGAGCATGGAATCGATCCAACGGGAACGTATCACGGAGACTCGGATCTTCAATTAGAGAGAATTAATGTCTATTATAATGAAGCAACCGGAGGAAAATATGTACCGCGAGCAATTCTCGTCGATTTGGAACCGGGCACAATGGATGCTGTCAGATCTGGACCATTCGGTCAAATATTCCGCCCGGACAATTTTGTTTTCGGTCAAAGTGGAGCCGGAAATAATTGGGCGAAAGGACATTACACCGAGGGTGCCGAATTGGTTGATTCCGTTCTTGATGTCGTTCGCAAGGAAGCCGAGAGCTGCGATTGCTTGCAAGGTAATTTGAAAAAAAAAAATTTTTTTTGAATTAACATTTTTTGAATTAACTATCTAATTACATAATTTTCTAATATTCTTCTTCTAATTAAGAATCTCTGAGAAGAATTTAACTATTTTTATAAAAATAAATGAATTCTTCCAAAGAATTTTATTGTTTATGAAAATAGCTGAATTCTTCCGAAAAATTTTATTTCCTACTATTTATGAAAGTAATTGAATTCTGATGAAGAATTAAAAAAAAAAATTTTTAAATAATTGCATTTCTGAGAAGAATATAATTTATGAAAATAATTCAATTCTTTCGACGAATTTGATTCAAATTTTTTTTAATTAATTGAACCGTTTCAAAGAATATCTAAAAAAATTTTCAAAATAATTAATTTTTTTAAAGAAATTTTTGAAAATAATTGAATAAACAAATAAATTCCTGATAAGAATTTCTTATTTAAATTTTATTGAAAATAATTGACTTCTTTCAAAAAATTTAAATATTTCTAAAAATAATTGAATTTTTGAACAGAATTTTCTTAAAATTTTTTTAAATAATTGAATTCTATGCAAAAATAAATTATTTAAATAATGCAATTTTTGCGACGAATTTGATTACATTTTTTTTTAAACAATGAAATTGTTTCAAAGAATTTAAAAAAATTTTTCACAAAATTAAATTTTTTAAAGAAATTTTAATTTTTGAAAATAATTGAATTCTTTCAACGAATTTTATTGTTTATAAAAATAACTGAGTTCTTCCAAAGAATTTTATTCCCTACTATTTATGAAATTAATTGAATTTTGGTGAAGAATTGAAGAAAATTTTTTTTTAATAATTGGATTTTTGAGAAGAAGAATATAATTTATGAAAATAATTCAATTCTTTCTACGAATTTGATTCAATTTTTTTTTTAATTATTCAATCGTTTTAAAGAATATTTAAAAAAAATTTTCATAACAATTAATTTTTTATGAAATTTTAAAGAAATTTTTGAAAATAATTTAATTAAAAATAAATAAATTCTTAACATTTTTTTTATTGAAATTGTATTCAAAATAATTGACTTCTTCAAAAAAATTTAAATATTTCTAAAATAATTGAATTTTTGAATTGAATTTTATTAAAATTTTTAAAAATAATTCAATTCTGTGCAGAAATAATAACTTATTTAAATAATTCAATTTTTGCGACGAATTTGATTACATTATTTTGAAAATAATAGAATTGTTTCAAAGAATTTAAAACAAATTTTTCAAAAAACTATATTTTTTAAAGAAATTTTAATTTTTGAAAATAATTGAATTCTTTCAACGAATTTGATTCAATTTTTTTTTTAAATAATTCAATTGTTTTAAAGAATATTTAAAAAATTTTTAAATAATTTTTCATAACAATTAATTTTTTATGAAATTTTAAAGAAATTTTTGAAAATAATTTAATTAAAAATAAATAAATTCTTAACATTTTTTTCATTGAAATTGTATTCAAACTAATTGACTTCTTCCAAAAAATTAAAATATTTCTAAAAATAATTGAATTTTTGCATAGAATTTTCAAAAAAAACTTCTGGTGAAAAATTAAAAAAAAATTTTTTAATAATTGCATTTCTGAGAAGAAGAATGTAATATTTGAAAATAATTGAATTCTTTCAACGAATATTATTAATTTTGTATTAAAAATAATAATTGAATTTCAAATAAAAATTCTAAAGAAATTTAATTTTAAATATTTTTAAAATAATTAAATCAAATAAGCAAATTTTATCAAAATTTTTGAAAATAATTAAATTCCAAATATAAATTTTTTATTGAAAATAATTGAATTTCTCCAGAAAACTTAATTATTTCTAAAAATAATTGAATTTATAAAAACAATTTTATTAAAATTTTTGAAAATAATTTTGAACTCTTCCAAAGAATCTTATTATTTATTAAAATAATTGAATTCTGTTGAAGAATGTTATAAAAATTTATAAAAATAATTGAATTTTGGAAAGAATATTATTAAAATTTTTGAAAGTTATTTAATTCTATACAGAAATTTTATTAAAATTGTAAAGAAAATAATTGAATTCCTCCGAAAAATTTTATAACTTATGTAAATAATTCAATTCTTGCGACGAATTTGATTACATTTTTATAAAAATAATTGAATTGTTTCAAAGAATATTTAGAAAAACTTTCAAAACAATTAATTGTTTAAAAGAAATTTTAATTTTTGAAAATAATTGAATCAAATAAGCAAATTTTATCAAAATTTTTGAAAATAATTGAATTCCAAATACAAATTTTTTATTGAAAATAATTGAATTTCTACAAAAAAACTTAATTATCTCTAAAAATAATTGAACTCTTTCAAAGAATCTTTTATTAAAATAATTGAATTTTGGTAAAGAATAATTATTAAATTTTTTGAAAGTAATTTAATTCTATGCAGATATTTTATTAAAATTATTTTAAAGTAAATAATTGAATTCCTCCAAAAAATTTTATAACTTATGTTAATAATTCAATTCTTGCGACGAATTTGATTACATCTGTTTGAAAATAATTGAATTGTTTCAAAGAATTAAAAAAATTTTTTCCAAAAAATTAATTTTTTTAGAAATTTTAATTTTTGAAAATAATTGCTGTCGTGCAAGGAATATTATTAATATTGTATTAAAAATAATAATTAAATTCCAAATACAAATTTTTGATTAAAATTGTATTGAAAATAATTGAATTTCCCTAAAAATATTTCATTATCTCTAAAAATAATTGACTTTTTGCAAATAATTTTATTAAAATTTTTGAAATTATTTAAATTCTTTTGAGAAATTTTTTATTAAAATTGTATTGATATTAATCTAAACAATTAAATTCTTGCTGAAATTTTATTATTCATTACAATAATTGAATTGTTACGAAAATTTTTTATTATTTCTAAAAATAATTGTGTCTTCTGAAGAAATTTATTATAATTATGAAAATAATTGAATTATTATAAAGATTTTTGTCAAACTTTTTGAAAAAAATTAAATTCTTGAACGAGTGAAACATTTGTTATTTAAAAATTAGAAATTAATTTATAACAAAATTCTTTAACGCCCTTGTAGTTTTAACAATAAGATAACAGATAATAAATAAGAAATAAATTAATTAATAGTTAATAATTATAAATTTAATTAATAATTAATAAAAAAATTAAATATTAAAAATTGAAAATTAAAAATTGAAAGCTCGAAATAAGAAAACTAAAGTAAAAAAAATTGTCTTGAACAGGATTTCAATTAACACATTCGCTGGGCGGTGGAACTGGCGCCGGAATGGGAACGCTATTAATTTCAAAAATACGCGAAGAATATCCCGACAGAATAATGATGACATTCAGTGTGGTGCCATCGCCAAAAGTATCGGACACAGTTGTTGAGCCATACAATTGTACATTGTCTGTCCATCAATTGGTGGAGAATACAGACGAATCCTATTGTATTGACAATGAGGCATTGTACGATATTTGCTTTAGAACATTGAAACTCACAACGCCTACTTATGGTGATTTAAATCATCTCGTGAGCGCGACCTTGAGTGGTGTCACCACTTGTCTTAGATTTCCGGGTCAACTTAATGCCGATCTTAGAAAACTCGCCGTCAATATGGTGCCATTCCCTCGTCTTCACTTTTTCATTCCTGGCTTTGCTCCTCTCACGTCAAGGTAAATTCCCCCCCCCCCCCTTTTTTTTTGTTACACAGAAAAATTATTTTTTCTTTCTTTTATTTTTCTTTCAAATTGAGACAAAAAACTAGTTTTTCTTTCTTTTCTTCTTTTTCTTTCATTTTCATTAGTCTTTCTTTCTTTCTTTCTTTCAAATTGAGACAAAAAACGAATCAAAATTGTTGCGATGCAAAACAATTTTTATTCGTTTTTTTGTCTCAATTATTTGATATCCACAGAAAAACTATGCAATGAGGACAAAAAAAAATGATTAATTACGAGGAATTTTATTGTCATTCTTTTTCGCAATTTTTTTTTCTATTACTGTGCACATTTCGGAATTGGACAGCTACTATTGGGCAATTTTCCTGTAATGTTTAATCATATAGTTTGTCATTTTCTCTCATTATATTTTTATCCGCCTTTGAAATTGTTCGGTTGCATTTTTTTTTCTTTTAATCAAAAATTAATTTTAATCAAATCAATTAATTTTCGATTCAATAAAAATTATAATTCACTGAAAAATTAATTTTTAACAAAATGAGAAAGTATTTAATTCATTATTTTTATACGCCTTTGAAATAATTTTCGACTATATTTTTTTTAAGCAAAAATTAGTTTTAACTAAATCAGTTAATTTTTGATTTAATTAAAATTTAAATTGATTGAAAAATTAATTTTTATCATTTTGGGTAATTTATTTTTAATTAAAATTTCATTTGAATCAAAATATAAGAGTTTATTTAATTTTTGAGATTAAAATCAAAAATAAAATAGTAATATCAGACTTCGCAGTCGATAATTAATTTTAAAAAAGTAGTAAAAACGTAACTATCGAAAAATTAAACTTGACGAACGAAAAAAAAAAACGTTTTAGATACTTTACAAAACTGACGAAAATTCCATTCTATATTTTATTTTCCTGACTTCTTCCTAATTTTCATCAAAAAATATTTATTTCTTTCTTTTTTTTTAAAATAATTGAATTCCTAAAAAGCATTTTATTCATGAAAATAATTGAATTCTTGCGAACGATTTTATTAGAATTTTTTTAAATAATTGAATTTCCAAGAAGAAATTGATTACTTTTAAAAATAATTGAATTCCTAAAAAGCATTTTATTCATGAAAATAATTGAATTCTTGCGAACGATTTTATTGGAATTTTTTAAAATAATTGAATTTCCAAGAAGAAATTTATTACTTTAAAAAATACTTGAATTCTTGTGTTAAATACTGTTTTTTAATTGAATTTTTGGGAATAATTTTGTTATTTATTGACATAATTGAATTCTTTCGAAGAATTATTTATGAATAATTGAATTATTTCAAAAAAATTGAATTTAAATTGAATTTAAAAAAATTGATTTCTTTTGAACAATTTTATTAAAATATTTGACAATAATTGAATTCCTGTGAAAAATTCTAATATTTTTGTAAATAATTGAATTCTTCCAAGGAATTGAAAAAAAAAATTTTTTTTAAAAATTGATATTTTTCGAGGAATGGAATTAAATTTTTAAAAATAATTACATTTTTTTTATCAATTTCTGCAAAATTGTGTTAAAAATAATTGAAGTCCAGAGATGAATTTTTTTATTTATGAAAATATTTGAATTGTTGCTAAGAATTTTATTAAAACTTTCAAAAATAATTGAATTCCTGCGAGAAGAATTTTATTATTTTTGAAAATAATTGAATTATTGTGAAAAATTTTATTAAAGGCTTAAAAAAAATTGAATAATTTTGTTATTTATCGACATAATTGAATTCTTTCAAAGAATTATTTATGTAAATAATTGAATTCTTGAGAAGAATTTTATTAAAATCTAAAAGAATAATTGAATTATTTCAAAAAATTTAATTAAAATTGTATTTAAAATATAATTGATTTCTTTCGAGCAATTTTATTAAAATTAAAATATTTGAAAATCATTGAATTCTTGTGAAAAATTCTAATATTTTTGTAAATAATTCAATTCTTCTAAAGAATTTAAAAAAATATTTTTTTAAAATAATTGATATTTTTCGAGAAATAGAAATCAAATTTTTTAAAATAGTTACAATTTTTAAGGAATTCGATTAAAATTGTATTAAAAATGATTGAAATCCAGTGATGAATTTTATTATTTATGAAAATAATTAAATATTTGCTAAGAATTTTATTAAAAATTTTCGAAAATAATTGAATTCCTGGGAAGAATATTTTTTATTTTTGAAAATAATTGAATTATTGCGAAAAATTTTATTAAAATGTTTAAAAAGAATTGAATTTTTGTTAAAAATTTTGTTATTTTTTGAAAATAATTGAATTCTTCATAAGAATTTTATAAACATTCTTTTAAATAATTAATTTTTTCGAAACATAATAAATATTATGAAAATTTTTGTTTTAAATAATTGAATTTTTGTGGAAAACTTCATTTGTAAAAATAATTGAATTTTTCGATTAATTAATTTAAAATAGTATTAAAAATAATTAAAATTCTTCGATGAGTTTTATTATTTATGAAAATAATTGAATCCTTGCTTGGAATTTTATTAAATTTTTTAAAAAAATTGAATTTCTATATGAAAAATGTTATTATTAGTGAATGTAATTGAATTATTGTGAAGAATTGAATAATAATTTGTTAAATAATTGGTTTTTTTTCTAAATTTTGATGAAAATTTTATTCTAAATTAATTGAATGTTCCTGTGGAAATTTTATTATGTATTTATAAAAATAATTGAATTTTGGATGAATTTTATAAATTTTTTTTAAATAATTAAATTCTTTTGCGAAATTTTATGAAAATTGTAGATATTGAAAATAATTCAATTTCGAATATTCTTTGGAAATAATTGAAAATCGAATTTGATTATATTTTTTGAGAATGGTTTTTTGATTTCTAGTATTTGCGAATTGAAAGTAGTGGAAATTCTTAAAAAAAAAAAAAAAAAAAAATAGTAACTTTTAGTGGATGAAATCTAAAAAAGTACCAAAATAGTAGCATAACATATAAAAAAAAAGTAGTAAATGGTAGGTTTTAGTAGATGAGTTCGAAGCCTGTAATACAATAATAATTTAATTTTCAATGAAAATTTAATTTGAATAAAAATAAGAAAGTATTTAAATTTGTGCGACTAAAAATAAAATAATTTTGTGAATAATTTTCAGAGGATCGCAACAATATCGAGCGCTAACTGTTCCGGAATTGACGCAACAAATGTTCGATTCAAAAAATATGATGGCAGCTTGCGATCCAAGGCATGGAAAATATTTGACAGTGGCTGCCGTATTTCGCGGTCGAATGTCAATGAAAGAAGTTGACGAGCAAATGTTGAATATTCAAAATAAAAATAGTACATATTTCGTTGAATGGATTCCGAGTAATGTGAAGACTGCCGTTTGTGATATTCCACCGAGGGGATTGAAAATGTCCGCCACTTTTATTGGCAATTCGACGGCAATTCAGGAATTATTCAAAAGAGTCTCCGAACAATTCACCGCAATGTTTCGAAGAAAAGCTTTCTTGCATTGGTACACGGGAGAAGGTATCAACTTTTTTCCATTTCAGTTATTTATTTTTTCTAACAAAATTCTATTTAGCATTTTAACAAAATTTTCATTTTTTTTTTTTTTTTTAATAAAATTTGTCTTTTTTTAACAAAATTTTCTTTTTTTTTTTAATAAAATTTATCTTTTTTAAACAAAATTTGTCTTTTTTTAACAAAATTTTATTTATTAACTAATAAAAATAATAATATAATAAATAATAATAAACTAATGTTATTTATTAGTATTTATTATTATTTATCGATAACTTATCTAATAATAAATATTTACTATTTTTAATTTTTATTTTCTATTTTTTAATTTTTTTTTTCTATTTTTTGTTGATAATAAAAAAATAATCTAATAAAAAAATGGTAAATGAAATAAAAAATTAAAAAAACAGTAAATAAAGTAAAAAAATAAAACCATTTCGAACATGAAATTATTACAATTGAACTTGTGAAAATAATAGGAATGGACGAGATGGAATTCACCGAAGCGGAAAGTAACATGAACGATCTGGTTTCGGAGTACCAACAGTACCAAGAGGCAACTGCCGACGAAGAAGGTGAATTTGACGAAGAAGACGAGGGCGAAGCAGATGATAAATAAATCCCCCCCCCCCTTCCTTCGATCACCTTGTGATCGATAATTTTTAGTTTTAATTTTTTTGCAAAAAAAATATTTTTCCAGTTACAAAAAAAATTTATTTATTACTAAAAAAAAGAAAAACACGCACACTTCGTTTTATAGTTGAAAGAAAATTTCTACTTTTTTTTCTGTATAAAATTATAAAATTATCATTTTCAAAGTAATTATCAGTAGATTGAATAGAAAAGTCAGAAAAAATTAAATTCAATGAATTTATTTATTTTATCAATGAAATTCAAAGTGTGAAGAAAAAAATTATAATTAAGTTAATGTTTCATTGAAATATTATTGTTGATAATAAATTTTTATACATTCAAAGGTTGACTTTCATTGCTTTTTGGAATAGTAAATAATAATTAATAGTGAATAATAATTAATACAAAATAATTAAATAATTATTATTATAAATAAAAAAATTTATAAATTATAAATTTCTTTTATTATTTTTTAGTCCAATTCGAATTTTTTATTTTTTTAAGTCCATTTACCAAATAAATAAATAATTAATAATTTTTTTTATAAATTAAAGGGGCTGAGATTTAAATAAATAAATTATTATAAATTTTTCTTTCATAAATGTTTAGCTCCATTTTTGTAAATCTGCTTACATAAGAAAAAAAATAAATTTTAAATTTAGAATAAAAAAATATAAATTAATTAATAAAAAAAATAAATAAGAAAAAAGAAAAAAATAGTAATAATATTATTAATAATAATAAAAATAAAAATAGTAATAATAAAAATAGTATTTAATAGTACTAAAAATTAATAATAGACAATATAATTATTATACAGTTATTGTTTCAATATAAACGGGACTAAAATTAAAAAAATTAATAAAAATTAAGAAAATAAATAAAAATACTAAAAATGTATTCGTATTTTGTTTCTAAGTAATTAAAAAAATAACTCCCAATTATTGGAGAAATTAAAAATATTTTGTATAGCAATAAATCTCGACGATGTTGTTAATTAAGTGCGGTGAAGATTAAAAATCAGATTTAAGATTTTTTTCTCCTTTTTTTATTCTTTAAGATAACAGAAAAGAGGTATACATCCGTTTTTAATGATAATTGCAGATTTCTCTGATATTTCTCCTTGCTTCTGAGTCATTAAACTCGGGCGATCTAAGCTTGCATAACTTAAAGGCATTACATTAATTTCCCCTCGCGCACCACGATATTGTGCGTCATTCCTGTAAAGGCGATCTCTTTATTTGCATATACCTATAAAGATCTCATCTCTATATATTTTTTTTTTCTTTACAAAATGCGAAGAGGAGAAAAAAAAATTATATTGTTCATACTTTATTCAACACTGATCGTTTTATTACAAAAAAGAAAATGGAAATTATATAAACAAAAAAATTACCACACATAATTTATAACTAGCAACAATTCGCGCGCAGCTAACTTTTTACTCACTTTTTACAAAAAAAATTAGCAATTTTAAAAATTGTTAAAAATAATACAACGTAAAAATTTTTAAATCAAATTTATTTTCATAAAAATAAAATATGAATTGGAATATAGTTTTAATATATTATTATTACTATAATAATCGTATATTCTGACACAGGGAATTCGGGAAAAAGTGAGGGATTTTTATTAAAAGTACTGAAAAAACGTAAATTTTTAGAATTCATAGGAAAATTCTGGATTTTTTTGTGTCTTTTTTCTTTGCCTTATAAACTATATGAAATTACCAAAAATTATAATACAAAACCTTTTTTTCAATTTCTGGCAATAATTTCTTTTTAAATAACTTAAATCTTGAACAATTCATAAATTAATGACCTATAAATTATTAAATGAATGATTTTAGTCAAATATTTCAAAATTAATTCAATTTTAAAAGAGTTGCGTTTACAATTTTCGTAAATAATTGAACTTCAAAAGGTTTTAATTTGAAATTTTATAAAATTTCAATTTTGAATGAATTTATAACAAGAAATTTTAAAGAACTTATATTTTTGAAAAATTTTAATAATTCAAAATCTTCTCAAATTAGTTAAATTTTGTCAAAATATATTTAATTAATAAATAAAAATAATCAATTTTAGAGAAATTTTAAGTTAAAAAGACTAAAAAAAATTGAATTTTAAAAAGTTAGAAAATATTGCAGAAATTTAATTATTTTCAAAAGTAATAAAATTCGTATCACAAAATCCAATTATGTTCAAAATTTACAAGAAAATCTGGACAAAATCCCAATTATTATCTTTATAAATAAAAAAATTCTTCTTCAAAATTCAATTATTTTCAAAAATTTTCATCATTTAAATTATTTTTAATATCTACTATTTTAATAAAATTACCCGAAAGAATTCAATTATTTAAAAAAAATTTTAATAAAATTGTACGCAAACATTTAATTATTTTCATAAATAATAAAAATTTCACAGGAATTCAATTATTTACAAATTTTTTTTATAAATTTCTTAGCAATAATTCAATTATTTTCAGGAAGAATAAAAATTTCACAGGAATTCAATTATTTTCGTAAATAATAAATTTCTTCTCGATAATTCAATTATTTTCATAAATAATAAAAATGATCGCAGAATTTCAATTATTTTTAAATAGAATTTTAATCAAATTCCTTGAAAAATGTAACAATTCTTAAAAAATTTTTTTAAAATTCGTCGAAAGAATTCAATTATTTTCAAAAATTTTCCTCAATTCAATGATTTTCAATAACAACTTTTTTAAAAAAAATTTTCAAAAGAATTCAATTATTATTTTAAATATTATAATAAAATTCTACGTAAACATTTATTTATTATTTTCATAAATAATAAAAATTCTACAGGAATTCAATATTTACCATTTTTTTTAGAAATATCATCGCAATAATTCAATTATTTACAAATTTTTTTATAAATTTCTTCGCAATAATTCAATTATTTTCATAAATAATAAAAATTTCCCAAGAATTCAATTATTTACAATTTCTTTCTATAAAGTTCTTAACAATAATTCCATTATTTTCATAAATAATAAAACTATTTTTAAAAATTTTTATAAAAATTCGTCAAAAGAAATAAATTATTTAAAAATTTGGTAATAAAATTCTTTATAAGAATTAAATTTTTAGAAACAATCAATTATTCAATAAATAATTTACTTTTGTATTTGAATAATTGAATTCTCGTAAAATTTTCTCATAAAAATTGATTTAAAAATGTATTTTAGTTAAAATTTTAGATAATAATTGAATATGGAAATAATTTTAAAGAAGTTACAATAACAATATTCTTATAATATAAAATAATTATTTTATCTTTCGAACATTTTTAATTATTAAAAAAAATGAAGAAATCGATCACTCCGAGTCTTCGACTCGGAGCAATATTTTCAAACAATATTTTCAATATTTTCAAACAATATTTTTAAAGTTATTTAATTTCAAAAAGGTTTGAATTTGAAATTTTTGAAAATCTTAATTCCTATGAAAAAAATAATAATAATTAAATATTTATTTAAAAAAAAGAAGTTATTGATGTTTTTGAATAATTTTGCAATTAAAGAAATTCGTAAATAAATGTAACAGTACATTTTTTTGATGAAAATTTTTTTCTTTATTTTCTAAAAATACAAAAATTATCATTTTCAGTAAAAATTTGTAATTGACAAGTGGAATTTATAAACATTTTTTTCCTTTATTTTTAAAAAACTTTGAATTTTATTAAAACAATTTTAATTAAGAAATAGAAATTATGTAAATTATTTCCTTATATGAAAATTGAAAATTTTCTACAAAAATATTAAGAAACGGGAAAATGTAATGTTTTTTTTCCAAAATAAAAAAATGAGTTTGTGAACAATATTGTTTGTATTGAGAAATAAAAAAATTTTTTTTTTTTAAATTTTTAATTTCTAATATTATTTGATTATAAATCATTTGTCAAACAATATTTTTTAAAGAAAAAAAAAAAGAAAAGCATACACAAAAACTAACTTCAAACTGCGAACAGAATAAATGAAAGAATATGATGATGATTAATATAGTTTATTAATAATTAATGTTATACTAAAAAAATAATTCAAAAAAATTATTCTTTGAAGAATTTTTTTTACTTACAATTAGAAAAATTAGATAAGAAAAATTTTACTTTAATTAATTAATTTTTTTATTATAATATAACAATTTTAATTAAATAAAAAAAAAATTAATTTTTCCACATTTTGAAGTGACAGGAGGTTTTGAAATTTAAAAAAATAAACTGGGGATTATTTCGTTTTTTTTGGTTCAGTTTTCTCTAAATTTGAATTGCTTAGTAAAAATTTACTGTTTACTATAATTTAAATCAGTGATTGACTTTTTGTTATTGAATTAGTAAATTTTAACTGATAAATAATAATTTCAACTAATTTATTTTTAAAATTTTCTACTAATTTTCTAGTAGTAAATTAGTAAATTAGTAGTAAATAATAGTAAAATTTTTTGCTAATTAGTAAATTTTATCAATTCAAAAGCAATAAGTCTAACTGATTAAAATTAGTAAATACTTTTTACTGATTCAAATTTTAGAAATATTTAGAGATTCTGCTTGCAAACGGAATCTCAATGAGTATAATTATCATAAGGATTAAATTAATTTTCAAACATTGAGATATATAACTCGTGTTTCTTCATTTTATAATAATAAATCTAATTACTGATTCCCACGCGAGAACATCTGATCGCCTCGTTATGAGGAATCCCGTTGTCCTTAGTTTGCTTAATCGTGTAAAAATATAAATATAAACACAATATCTCGGATACATCACGTTGAGATCGATCATTCAGTTTTTAAACTATGCTTTATTAGATGTAAGAAGAGACACGATAATTATACACACCGGGATTAATTTTATCAATATTATACCTATACTTACGACAAAAAAACCATTCTTCATTCAATTACTAATTAACTTTTTTTAAAAAAAAGTTTTCACTATCTTTTATCACTTTTAATTTATTCACTTACTTTTATAACTTTTTTTCCTATTTTTTCTATAACTTTTTTTAAGTTTTTCTATTTTTTATTTATTTTTTGTTGTTTTACTTATTCATTCAATTCTTTTCTCATTTTCTTTCATTTTGTACCTAATATTAATTATTATTAATTATTAATTAATATATATATAATAATATATATAATAATATATATATATATAATATTATATTTATTTCTATTTATTATTAATTATTAATTATTATTTTATTTTTTTATTTTTTTAATTTAATTTTATTTATTTATTTATTTATTTTTTTTTATTTAATTATTTCTATGTAAATAAATATGAAAACAAATATTAATATATTAATTAATATATTTGTTTTCTTATTTATTTTAATTATTAAAAATTCTTTTATTTTTTTTATAAGTATTTAGTATTTACTTTAAATAGTATTTACATTTTATTTTCTCAAAATTGTTTTTGAAATTAATTGTAAATGTAACTCGTTAAAATATACTGTATTTTTAGAGCAACGTGCTTTTTCTACTTGGCTGACTAAACGCGGACTAACTACTGAAAATAGATGCGCCTACAAATTTGAAGGGTCGTCTGACTATTATTGACCTTAACTACTGTAAACAAGCGATACTTTTCTGTCTAATCATTTCGATATTAATTTATATATTATTGATCGAATAATTATGTAATAATTTATAGTAAATAATAATTAAGTGAAAATAATATCTTATTGCAAATAATAATCGAGTTACAATGACATATTATTGCAAATAAGTAAATAATTTAATAATAATTTATTAAAACTAATTGATTATTATAAATAATTTTTTTTGATTCGTTTTTTATCTCAATTTGAAAATTTGACACAGAAAAACAGTGTTTATAATAGTTTATTATATAATAATAATTATAATTACTTTTAAAACAATAATTTAGTGAAAAAAATAATTTACAGTAAAAATAATAACTTATTAGAAATAATTTACAATAAACAATATTATAGTCTAAATAATAGTGATTTATAAAAAGTACCAAAAAAATATAATAACAATCTTTAATTGAATGAAGTAACTATATATTTTTATTTAGAACTATAGCTAACATAAAAAAATTCTGATAAAATTAAGAACAAAAAAATAAAGAATCAAATAACAAAATTCTTCTCTATTTTTAATTTCTATTTTTTTCTAAAATTAAATATTCATTTTTCTATAATAGTTATTTTAAAATATTAAAAATTGAAGACTACTTTTTCCTTTGTATTTAAGATATAAAAATATTTGAATAAAAAAAATTTTAATTTTCCCACAAAAAGTATATATATTTTGCGATTATGAAATTTCACAATATCAGCAAAAACTATTTAAAATAAAATTATTACTTAATTTTGACGTATCATTCAATGCTAACGAAATTATATACATACGGAATAGGTTGATTGTATATTATGTTTTTCTCCACTATGAACCGTGGAAATTTTACACACTCTCCGATTTAAGAGTGAAAAATTTAGTTATTAAAAAAATCGTCTTTCGCAATTATACATTTATTTTATGAAAGAAAAAAAGTATTTTGCAATAAAAGGGGCCTAAATTTAAGACTTCAGTCAAATAAATAAATGAAATTAATAAAAATAAATAAAATATTTAATTTATTTAATAAAATATGTGTTCGAACGAGAACGATTTTAACACAAAACAAATATTTAAGAAGCAAATTATTATATTTAATAGAAAATTCTTACAATTGAATTTTTGTATTTATAAAAGAATTCTTGCATTTAGAGGTAAAATTTTTGCTTTAAAATCGAATTCTTATATTTAGAGGCGAAATTCTTTCTGTAAAAACCAAATTCTCATTTTAGATGCCAATTCTTACATTAGAAAACAAATTGTTATTTTAAGAAAGAAATTCTCGTATTAACGATCGAGTTTAGGCTTTTATTTATGAAAATTGTTGCATTGAAGAACAAATTTTTACATTCGAAGGTAAATTTTTACTTTAAAAAGCAAATTATTGCATTTCGAATAAAATTTACAAATCCAAAATCAAATTTTTTTATTCAAAGGCAAATTCTTTATTTAAGAATAAAATTCTTACATTTATTGGCAAATCGTAACTTGAAAATCACTTTAAGTAAAATTCACAACGTTTATTTTTTTATATGCAAAGTTTTTAATATTTTCTCTTGTAAAAAATTTGTAATAAATTTTTCCAATTAACTATTTTAATCAAAATAATTTGTTAACAAAAATTTTATTTTTTTCCAGTTGAAAAATATTCTATTTTTCAATCGTAGATTCTAGACGTTGTATATAAATTTTATCGAGACATTGCAAAAATAACCAAATTTTCACATTAAAAATGTCACTATCACAATTTAATATAATTTCTATATGAATTCAAGAAAAATATTAAGTAAAAATTACCAAAATTATTTTTTGTGGATATTAATTAATTTTATGTTTTCCTAACTTTTTCCTAATTTTCATCAAAAATATCTACTTCATTCTTATCCTACGATTAAATTGAATTCCTGCAACGAATTTTATTATTCATTAAAGAAATTTAAATATTTATAAAAATAATTTAATTCTTGCGAAGAATTTTATAAAAATTTTTAAATACTTGATTTCTTTCGAATAATTTTATGTAAATTCTAATTTAAATAATTGAATTCCTGAGAAATTTTTCATATTCATGAAAAAAATTGAATTCTTACGAATATTTTTACAAACCATTTTTTAAATAATTGAATTCAGTTTGGAAATTTTATGAAAATAGTAGATATTGAAAATCATTGAATTGCGAAAAGTTTTTAAAAATAATTAAAATTTACAAAGAATTCTATTAAAAAATTTGTTAATAATTGAATGTCTGTGGGGAATTTTATTAAATTTTTTGAAAATAATTAAATTCCTAAAAAATATTTTATTATTTATGAAAATAATTGAATTCTTACGAAAGTTTTATTAGAATTTTTTAAAATAATGAAATTTCCAAGAAGAAATTTATTACTTTTAAAAATAATTGAATTATTGTATTGAATATTGTTATTTATGAAAATAATTGAATTTTGAAAAGAATTTTATTAACATACCTCAAAATTGTATAGAAAATAATTGAAATCCTGCTATGAATTTTAATATTTATTAAAATAATTGAATAGTTGCTAGAAATTTTATTAAAATTCGTCCAAAGAATTTAATGATTTAAAAAATTTGTTGATAACATTTTTTATGAGAATTTAATTTCAAGAAACATGAAATTAATAAATTATTTATTTTTGTATTTAAATAAGTGAATTCTCGTGTAGAATTTACTAATAAAAAATGGTTTTAAAAATGAATTTTAGTTAAAATTTTAGATTATAATTGAATATTAAAAGCAATATAGCGTGAATTTTTAGAAATAATTGACTTTAAAATTTAGTTTTTTGAAAATGTTTAATTGAATTTTCTTTTATATTATTTGAAGTTTTTATTTTCTAATATGCATTTAATTAAATTTTATAAATAATTTTTACAATTTTCATAAATACTAGATTGATAGAAGAATTTTAGTTAAAAATACTAAAAAAAATTGGATTTTGGAAAAATTACAAATGATTACAGAAATTCAATTATTTTCAAAAGTTACAAAAATTCTTTGCAAAATTTCAATTATGTTCAAAAATTAAACAAAAATTCTCGTCAAAATTTCAATTATCATTATAAATAATAAAATTCTTCACCGAAATTCAATTACTTTTATAAACTTGAATAAAATTCGTTGAAAGAATGAAATTATTTTTAAAATAATAAAATTCTTCGCAGAAATTCAATTATGTTCAAAAATTAAAAAAGAAATATTGTCAAAATTTCAATTATCTTTATAAATAATAAAATTCTTCATCGAAATTTAATTTAAAATTTAAATTTAAATTTAATTTCATCGAATATTTAAGAATTTTAGTAAAATTCTTGTCAAAATTTCGTAGGATTTCAAGTATTGAATTTTTAATAAATTAATTCAAAATAATTCCATTATTTTCATAAGTAATAAAATTTTTACAGGAATTCAATTACTTAAAATACAAAATTTCATAAAATTTTTCGAAAATGATCAATTATTTAATAATATTTTTATAAAATTTGGCGCAAGAATTTAATAATTATTTAAAAAAATTTAACATAGTTCTTTTAAAGAATTCAATTATTTTTATAAATAATAAAATTCTTCACCGAAATTCAATTATTTTTATAAACTTGAATAAAATTCAATTATTCAATAAATTATTTATTTTTTAATTTAAATAATTGAATTTTTCTAGAATTTTCTAATAAAAATTGATTTAAAAATGAATGAACGAATAATCGATTTATTATTATTTATAAAAATAATTGAATTATTGCAACGAATTTTATTACATTTTTTTTAATAATTGAATTTTTTGTGAAATTGTACTGCTTGTAAAAATAATTGAATTCTTGCAAAGGATTTTTTTTTTTTTTTAGGATTTTTGTAAATAATTAACTTTTTTTAAAAAATGTTATGGCATTTTAAATTATTACAAAACATAAAGAAGGCGATCACTCTGGAGTGATCGCCTTCTTCATATTTTGTAATAATTTTCTTATAAGTTATTAAATTTAAAAAAGTTTGAATTTGAATGTTTCGAAGAATTTTAATTCCTATGGAAAAATAATAATTAAATACATACTTATTTAAAAATTTAGTTATTGATGTTTTTAAATAATTTTACAATTAAAGAAATTTGGAAATAAATGTAATAGAACATTTTTTTTGAGTATCTAATAATTTTTAGAGTGAATCAAAATATTCTTTAGGGTTAGAGGGAAAAAGTGAAATTTTTTTCTGAAAATCAGGGAAAAGTCAGGGAAAAATAAAATTAAATATTTGTGGCAACCCTGATATTGTAAACAAATGAATTTGAAAATTGCCAAAGAACTTTTTCGAAAATTTATTAAAAATAATTGATATAAAGTAGAATTATAGTTAAAAATTTTTGAAAATAATAATTGAATTGAAATAATGAAAATAATAATAATGAAATTTTGAAGAAGTATAATATTCTTATATTATAAAATAATTATTTTATTACTTGATCATCTTTAAAATTATTATAAAATATGAACTAAAATTTCATTCATTGTAAAAAATAACACCAAAATTGATTATTTCAATCTTTTTTGGTGTTAATTTAATTTGCAACACTTTTTAATACCTCACGATTTACTGTGAGCTGGTACTTATCGATGAGTGCGAGTATCATCTAGAATAAATTATCAATTCACTTGTTATTGATAAATTATTATTACTTGAATTGAGAGTAAATAATACACTATCAAGGTGGCTTGATTGAAGCAGCTGAGCGAAAATATAAATATAATTATAACGTTAGACTAAAAATTTGCTGAATGATCCTTCGGAGATGGAGATCAAGAGCATACGTGTGTAACAGAGGCGTCGTGCCTCTTGAGATTAAATATGTATGTAGATGCATCGAGAATAATTTAGATCCGACGCCATGGTATGGTGACACGTTCTATATCCAATTGGTCGAGGTCTCCGGGTTAGTATTCACGCATGGGGAAACATAATACTAAGCACTTTCTTATGTATATACATACACAATTCGCGTGCATAATAGCAGCAGCAGCAGCAACAACATAGCAATATAGTAGTCACTTGGGTCCGCTATTATTTCAAGGTGCTTAGTACTGAGTTTTTCTCACGATAAAAACCAGTACCTTCTGTTTTCTCACTGTATTTTACTGAATATATATATAGATAATAGCTTCGACCTTCAAGGGTCCCTACTCCATCAATCATTGATTGTTGGCGGATTCATATCGATGCCGCCACTGCGATGAGCCACTGGGAATGATCTTTCGAGCATCTGATTGTGATTTGGCGAGGATATATTGCTGTTTCTGTTTGTCCTATATATACTACTACTTGTCCTATTTATTGCTATTTGTCCTATATATTTTGTTACTTGTCCTCTATATGTCCTATTTGTAAAAAAATTTACACTGTAAAAAATTTAGGGTTTTGACGGTCACGGGAGCAGTGCTGACAGATTAGAAGATTTTTCTTCAAATCTAAAGAAAATTAAAGCAATATCTAGGGGAATGTAGTCAAGGTTGGCCTACTGTCTAGGTAGGCCACTCGCGTTTTTTTGTCAAGTTCACTAGCGCCACCTACGCGCATTTTTGTCGAAGCTTGTCTTAGTGAAACCTAACTTTTTGTTCAATTACATTTTCGGAAAATCGAAAATTGTGTTTTCTGTGACGTCGGTACAAAAAAAGCTCAAAAAAAGTTTTGTGCATAATGTGAAAAACCATTAATAAAAGATAAAAAACAAATTGAATCGTCAAGGCAAGTATGCAGAAAATTTGTGGGACTCATGGTTGAAAGAAAAACAAAGTAAAAAATCGAATCCCGAAACGTATTTCTTTATGGTTACAACAATTCGGTAATGCTACTTACTGTCAAGGTCGGCCACTATGTGTTTAAAATGCGCAAAGTTGAGGACGAGCTACTTCATTTGCAAAAACTGCAATTCTGTATAACTCATAATATAATTGATCATCTTATTAATATTTTTATTTAATTTTATTAATATTTTAGTGCAAAACTTTTTTTTATTTATATTTATTTTTTTATATTGTTTATTGTTATTATTTTGTTATTTCATTAAGTTACAAACTGTAAACAATAAAGAATCAATTTTCCGTAACTCCAAACATGTTATTTTATTTTTTAACGATTAATGCCCTTTGAATTTTAAACATGGCCGACCTTGACTGTAATGGCTAACCTGGACTACAAATTTTTTTTTTTTTAAATCTTTATAACTTTTTCATTTTTAAACCTGTCAATTTACTTTGTACAGAAAAAATGTTCCTATTAAACAGGACTTTCCAACCATATACTTCAATTGTCCAAATTCATTTTTAAAAAAAAGTTATAAACAAAAGTCAAAAAGGTGGCCGACCTAGACTATGTTCCCCTACTATATTTGAAGAATTTGAAGAAATATTGTAAAAACTTGAAGATTTTTTGAAAATTTTCCCGAGGCTGTGTATATATATCAAGTAATAATAAGAATACTTTTAAGCATTTAAATAATATAAATAAACCATATGTTACTGTTCCATTTATTATTTTGCTAATTAAAAATTTTTATATATTTTCAAAAATAAACATTAACTAGCAACAATTCGCCCGCCAAAGCGCGTGGCTAACTTCTTACTGCCCTTTTAAAATAAAATTAATAATTTAAAAAAATAATAGAATTTAAAAATTTTCTAATTTAAATTTTTGTTGAAAACACCAAAAGAAATTCAATTTTGGAGAAATTATAAATAATTGCAGAAATTTAATTATTTTCAAAAGTAATAGAATTCTTTGCAGAAAGTCAATTCTGTTCTAAAATTTTAAAAAATTCTAGTCAAAATTTCAATTATTTTTAGAAATAATAAAATTCTTCTCTGAAACTCAATTATTTTCCAAAATTTTAATCAAATTCTTGGCAAAATTTTAATTATTTTCCAAAAAATTTTCCATAAGAATTCCATTATTAAAAAGAAAATTTGAATATAATTCTACGCAAACATTCAATTATTTTCATAAATAATGAAAATTTTTATAGAATTTCAATTCTTTAAAAAAATTTTTATAAATTTCTTCGCAATAATTCAATTATTTTCTAAAATAATAAAATTTTTACAGGGATTCAATTATTTTCGTAAATAATAAAATTCTTTTTAAGAATTCAATTATTTTCATAAATAATAAAACTCAATGCTGAAATTCAATTATTTGTAATACAATTTCAATCGAATTTCTCGAAAAATGTAATTATTCTAAAAAGTTTTTAATAAAATTCGTCCAAAGAATTAAATAATTTAAAAAATTTGTTGATAACATATTTTACGAGAAATTAATTTTAAGAAACATTCTGGTAAAAATCCCAATTATCTTTATAAATAACAAAATTCTTCTCCATAGTTCAATTATTTTCATAAATAAAATGCATTTTTCTAATTTCAATGATTTTCAATAAATCTACTATTTTAATAAAATTTCCCAAAAAGAATTCAATTATTAAAAAAAAAAAAATTAATAAAATTCTACAAAAAACATTTAATTATTTTCATAAATAATAAAAATTTCACAGGAATTTAATTATTTTCATAAAAAATACTTTAAAATTGTAGAAAATAATAATTGAATTAAAATGATGAAAATAATTTTAATGAAGTTACAGTAACAATATTCTTATAATATAAAATAATGATTTTATCTCTCGGTTTGATTTAAAAAAAGGTTTAAATTTGAAATTTTCGAATGTCTTAATTCCTGTGGAAAATCCTGTTCTAAAAATAAGATTAAAAATAGAAATTGTGCAAATATTTTTGTTCTTTTTCTAAAACAGAATGATAATTTTTTTTAAAAAATTGTGATTCATAAACAAAAAATAATGCAAAATAAATAATTTTTCTCTTTCTTAATTACAGTTGTTTAATAATTTTCTAATTTTGTTTAGAAGTAAAGAACAAAAATTTGCATAATTTAAATTTGAAAAAACATAATATGTGACAAAATTTTAGTTTTTTAACGAAAAGAAGTGAAAAAAATTCTGATGATTTTCAAAAATAATAATATTTTTTGCAAGAATTAAATTATTTAAAAAAAATTTTTAATGATAAGACTTAAGTTATTTTCAAAAATTTTTAATAAAACATTCTTTGGAAGAATTTTTAAAACAATTTTTTAATCAAATTTCACAAAAGAATTCAATTATTTTCAAAAATTCTAATGAAATTCTTAGCAAAATTTCAATTGTTTTCAAAAATTTTCCTAAATTCAATCATTTTCATTATCTACTATTTTATAATAAAATTTTTCAAAAGACTTCAATTATTTAAAAAAAAGTGTTGATAAAAAGCAAACATTACATTATTTTAAAAAAAAAATAAATTTTTTTACCGAGATTCAATTATTTTCATGAATAATAAAACTCAGCATAGAATTTCAATTATTTTTAATACAATTTTGATTGAATTCCTCGAAAAATGTAATTATTCTTGAAGATTTTATTAAAATTCGTCGAAAAATTCGAATTTAAGAATTTGTTGATAAAATTCTTTATGAGGATTCAATTTTGAAAAACATTCATTTATTCAAAAAATTATTTATTTACATTTTATTTGTATTTAAATAATTGAATTCTCGTAGAATTTTCTAATAAAAATTGATTTAAAAATGAATTTCAGTTAAAATTTTACATAATAATTGAATATTAAAAGCATTATAGCATGAATTTTCAAAAATAATTAAATTTTGACTATTTTTGAAAATAATTACATTTTTTCAAGAATTTATTTAAAATTATATTAAAAATAATTGAAATCCTGTGAAGAATTTTATTATTTAGGAAAATAATTGAATTCTTGTAAAGAATTTTTATTACATTTTTTTTAAAAAATAATTGAAATCCTGTGAAGAATTTTATTATTTATGAAAATAGTTCAATTCTTGCAACGAATTTTTATTAAATTTTTTTTTAAAATAATTGAAATCCTGTAAAGAATTGTATTATTTACGAAAATAATTGAATTCTTGCAATGCATTTTATTACATTTTTTTCAAAATAATTGAATTCATTTTAGAAATTTTATTAAAATAGTAGATTTTGAAAATATTTGAATTTCAGCGAAGAATTTCATTATATTTGTAAAATGTAATTGAATACTTGCAAACATTTTTTGAAGATAATTACATTTTTCGAGGAATTTATTTAAAATTGTATTTAAAAATTATTGAAATCCTATGAAAAATTGTATTATTTATGAAAATAATAGAATTCATTTTAAAAAATTTATTACTTGTAAAAATAATTGAATTCTTGCGAAGAGTTATTTTTTATTAAAATTTTTGTAAATAGTTTAATTTTTTTGTGAAAATTTTTATGGAAATTTAAATTATTACAAAACATGAAGACATCAATAACTCCGAGTCGAAGACTCGGAGTGATTGATATCTTCATGTTTTATAATAATATTCTCATATTTTGTTGAATTTCATAAAAGTTTGAATTTTAAATTTTTTGAAAATCTTAATTTCTATGGAATAATAATAATGATTAAATATTTATTTAAAAAAGAATTTATTGATGTTTTCGAATAATTTTACATTTAAAAAAATTCGTAATTAAATGTAATAGAATGTTTTTTTTTGAGTATCTAATCATTTTTAGAGGGAATCAGAATATTCTTTAGGGTCAGGGAAAAAGTGAAAATTTTGTCTGGAAATCATATCAAGAAAAGATTAATTTTTAATTAGAGAGAAAATTATTACTCAATTTCTAAAAATTGTTCTAAAATTAAGGGCAAGTGTCCCTTGGTAGCGATAAAAAAAGTTCTTTCAAATCTTTAATTAAAAAGAAAAAATTTTATTACACTAATATGCAAAAATTTGTTTCCTGTAATACTTTGCCTTTATAAAATCTTTACCTTGTAGAGAAAAAATTTGTTTCCTATATTTGTCTCTAAAATGATATTTATACCTTTGTAAATAATACGATTTAGAATAATTGTTAAGTGCACGTAAATACATAAATTTTTTACTACTAGGACATGAAATAAATAAATGCTTTTGTAATTAGATAGGAATAATTTATATCAAAATTTAAATAGATTTTAATAAATCCCAATAATAGCAATTTTGAAATTTAATTCCCTCCCCTTTTCTCTCTTCCTTTCCCTTAATTTCGTTAACAATTCTTTTTTCTTCTAATTTCCAGACCTTTTATAACATTTATTACCGCAATTTCCTTCTAATATACATAATATAAGGTCCTCGGAAAGAAATATTTACAGACCTTTGAAATGTGCAATTTAAAGGAAGGGCAAACAGTGAGAGTTTCTCGTTTTAATGTCCTTCCTGGTTAGTGAAACGTAATTAAAATCTAGAGTACAATAAACATAAGAAGGTCGGGGAAAAATCTTTGAATCCTTGATGGTGTCTGGTACTGATTAGTTCTGAAATAATCCTTGAATTTATATATATTATTAAATGCAATAGTTTCCCTTTAGGAAACCCCGCACCACACCCCCAAAGAAGCAATAATGGAAACTCTCTCGCGATAATCCAAATTCTCATTCACAACTATTGAAAATTGAGGAGAGGGGGGTGAAAAACATTTTTCTCATTGTCAACCATTAACCATTCTCTAGTTTAACGAGAGAGATGGATGCCGAGTCGATGAGGTATATAAGGACTACTAAGATACTCGTCTAGTCAGTCAACAGTGCTAACTAATCCTCAATAACCGCCAACATGATCAAGCTTGTGAGTACTGATAATTTTATTAGGAAAAACAAAATTCTAATAATAATTTTTAAAAATTAAATATTATAAAGAAAATTTGATAAATAAGAAAAATAGAAAAAAAATTAAATAAATAAAGTAAAATAGAAAAAAAAATTAAATAAGTAAGAAAAATAGAAAAGAAAATAAAGTGAAGTAAATGAAATTAAAAAAATAAATAAATATAGTAAAGTAATTAAAATTAAAAAAGTAAATAGAGTTAAATTTTACGAAATAGCTTATCCCGTTTATAAACAAATAAATAAAATAAAAAAAAATAAATAAAGTATGATAAATAAATTAAAGAAAATAAGTAAACAAATAAATTTATTTTTACAAAAATATTAATAACTTTATTATTAAAATTTTCATGCGGGAAATTTCTTTTTCTCTACTGTAAGAAAATGCAGAAAAAAATGTAAATTGTAGAAAATAAATAAATTCTCTAATATTGCAAACAAAAATAAAATAATAAAAAAAATGCTACATCAATATAATTATATATTAATATTATACAATTATATTGATGACTTTTTTCATTCAGTATTTTACTATTTTTTCATAATCACTTCCATTGAAAGATGTAAAGAAGAATCAATTTTTTTTTACAAAAGAGTGAAGAACAATTAAATTTTCAGTATACAATAAACTTTTAACAATTATACATAAAAGTTGGATTTTGAAAAACTAAATTGAAAACATTGGCAAAAATTATAAAAAAAATCGCTTAAAATTAATTTATTAAATAATATCTGACTTAAAATTTACTTTAAAAAAATTCCCCTTCAAATTCTGTTTATAATTATTTTATTGTTATTTGGAAATTATTTTATTTTTTATTAACATTTATTTAAATATTAATAATTTATTTATTTTTTATTCTATACGGATTTAAATTTAAATATTAATAATTTATTTATTTCAATTCTATACGGATTTAAATTTAAATTTAAATATTAATAATAATTAGTTACTTCAATCTTACACGGGTTTAAATGTAGAAGTTAATTTTAAATATTAATATTTAAATAATAACAAAACGGTTAAATATAAACAATTTAATAAAATTAATATTTAATATTTTTTTCACTTTAAAAAGTAATTTTTATTTTTTAGTATTTATTAATTTTTATAAAAATATTTTTTCATATTTTTTTTCTTATTTTTGTATAAAAAAAAATTAATTAATAAAAATAGACAGGGAGAGGAAATAAATATATTAGAATAATTATAAAAATAGGCAGGGAGAGTAAATAAATTTATAATAATTAATAAAAATAGACTGAGAGTGTAAATAAATATAATATAATAATTAATAAAAATTTCACAGAAATTTTTAAATTTACATTATAAATTAATTGCGATAAAATTTAAAATTAAAATATATAAAGTTTATATCGATAAATCGCGCGAAATAAATAATATAAATAAATTGCAAAAAAAAAGAGAAATTTGCAAAAAAAAAAAAAAAAAATTTTGATTGACAATTAATGGGACATTGACGTGTTAATGACGAATAACAATGTTTACACTTATACCGGATCGTAAATAGAATGCGCTGTCACCTGTAACTTCCATTTGATACAGTTACAGAATTTCATTACGTAATACTACATCGCGGAGGCCGATGACATGTGATTATTTAATTAAATTGCTAATTTTCAATTATGTCATTTGCAAAATATTCCCTAACAATAGAATTTCAAGTGAAATATTCTTTATATTAAAAATTAAAAATTAATCAAAAATTTTCGCAAAATTATTATACAAAAATAAAATTTATTACAAAAAAAAAAAAAAAAAATTCTTCTAAATAATAAATAAAAAAAATTATAATAATATTAAATGATTCAAGTGACAACTAATTTCAATGACAAAATTTATAATTTTAGTTTCTGCAATAAATAAATAAAATTATAAATAATAATAGTTGGAAAAAATGCAAAATATGAGACAACAATGTTTAACAACATTTATTATTATTTATTAGAAAAATCTGATTTACGATTGATAGGTAGGCAAATTTTTATTTATTAGTAAAAGTAGTAAGTTTATATTTTATTGTATTTATTTTTATTTATTTAAATATTTATTTATTTTTATTTATTTATATTCATTTTTATTTATTTTTATTTATTAATTTTTATTTGATTTCGAATGAAAATAATTTTGTTAATTAAAATTTTCTTCGGAAGAATTTTCGGTATTTTCACATACACACGGAATTATTAACACAAAAGAGACAACAACTTGTTAACATTGTTTTTATTGACCCTCGGTGCTAAACAATAATAAATATATGCGCGCTTAAAAATTAAGTGGGAAAAAGAAAAAAAAATAAGAAAGAGAAGCGATAATCGTGTCATTCATGAGATCATCGGTTACTTTTTCTATGGAATGTCAATGCTCTATGGGAGAAATATTACTATAAAGTCTGGTTTGACATAAACCTAATAAGTAGGTCTTCTGTGAGAAAATTGCCCTCCACCTCTCCTTTTCATTCGTGACCTAAAGGATTCTAAAAGGCGAGTCCGCGCATGTAAATACTGGTCTCCATGTCAAAATGATATGCTACAAACGTCCGCGCGCAAATGAAAGAGAGAAAAAAAAATATGAAGAAAGAAAGATAGAAAAAGAAGTTGAGTCACACATTTATATATATATATATATGTATATACAAGCTTTCTGACATTTCTTAATGATTATTACGCAAGAAATTGCACTATTCAATTTAAGGGCTTTGTTTATGTTTTAATAACTGATCAATCGGGTTTTTTTTTCTTTCTAATTCATTCAAGTGCAATTTGTATTCAAGATTTTTTTTAATTAGTTATTTGATTTTAAATTGCGATTTAATTTTTCGATGGCGTTTATTTTAATTGGATTTTAATTTTTATTTTATATTAATTTTTTCCTAGTGATTTTTTCCACTGCTTTTTCTATCGATTTCTTGTATTGATTTTTCCTATAATGATTATTTCTATCGATTTTCTCTATTAATTTTTATATTCTCTACTTTTGATATTTCTATAGATACTTATATTTTTAAAATTTTTTTTATTCTTTTATATTTAATTTTTTAAAATTCTTTTTAGATGGTATTTTTTATTTTTTTGTTGCAAATTTATTTAGTCTTCACGCAAAGGGAAATTTTACTTAAACCAAATGGAATTTATTTTAGTTGAATAATAGTGTATTTTTCTCAGAATCTACTAAAATTATTTATTTTAAATCAAAAATTTTATTCGACAAAAATAAAAGTCTTTTTTCGTCCAAATTTTATAAAATTTTATTCGACACAAATACAATTTTTTATTTGAACCATACTTAAAATTTATTCAACTAAGAAAACTTTTTATTTGGACCAAATAAAATTTATTCGAAGAAAATTTTTTTATTTCGACCAAATAAAATTTATTAGAAGAAAATTTTTTTATTTGGACCAAATAAAATTTATTCGAAGCAAATTTTTTATTTGGACCAAATAAAATTTATTAGACAAAAAAGAAATTTTTTTATTTAGACCAAATAAAAGTTACTCAACAAAGCAAACGTTTTATTTGGACCAAATAAAATTTATTCGAAGCAAATAAAATTTATTTAAACCAGTTAAAATTTATTCACTACAAGTAAACTTTTCATTTGAACAAAATAAAATTTATTTGACACAAGTAAAATTTTTATTTGAACACTATTCAATTTAATTTTAACTTTATATGTTTTGATTCTAAAAAATGTTTTCTCTTTTTGTGCAGATTTTGCTGCTTCTCGCCGTGGTTGCTTACGCTTCCGCTGGCGGTTTGTACTCCGGCCTCGGTCTTTATGACTCCTACGGTTATGGGGGCTATGGTCATGGAGGCTATGGTCATGGTTATGGTTATGGATATCCATACGCCACCAGCTATGCAAGCACTTACAAGGTACTTAATTTATTACAAATTATTTCGCTGATAATTAATTTTGAAATCAATTGAAAAATTAATTAATCAAAAGGAATTTAAAAAAACGTAGCAAAACTGTTGCATCGCAACAATTTTGTTGCGATGTAACAATTTTGATACGTTTTTTGTCTCAATTTGAAATCTTTGGTTTAAACTTTGAAAATAAGAATAAAAAACAATTGATAAAAAATAAAGTGGTAAATAAAGAAAGAAAAAAGAAAAGAAAGAAAGAAAGAAAGAAAGAAAGAAAGAAAAAGAAAAAAAAGTAAAGGAAGAAAAAGAAAAAAAGAAAAGAAAGAAAAAGAAAAAAAGAAAAAAAAAGTAAAGGTAGAAAAAGAAAAAAAGGAAAAGAAAAAAAATAAAGAAAGAAAAAGAAAAAAAGATAAAGAAAGAAAGGAAGAAAAAGAAAAAATGATTTTTAATGTGCCACTAATTATGAATTCTCTGCATACAGGTATTGCCATCGGTAACGAAAGTAATTGCTCCACCAATCACGAAAATTGCATACGCCACACCGCCAGTGACCAAGATTCACTACGCACCACCAACGATTTACAGTCCAATCTATAAATACAGCACCTACGGACATGGAGGTTATGGAGGTTATGGAGGCTATGGAGGTTATTATGGAGGTTATGGACATGGATATCCCTACTCTTATGGATCCAACTATGGACATGGTTACGGTTATGGAATTGGACATGGTGGTTATGGCTATGGTGGTTATGGCTACGATCATGGCCTCTATGGATATTACTAAAGAAAAAAAAAGAAAACATTCTTCTCCTCCAAAATACCAAAAATTTCAAAAAGACTAATATTTTTGTACATACGGTTATTCTTTCGTATATCATCCCTTCATTTTTTTAAAATGAAATACACGTTTCTACCCCTTCCTAAGAAAAAAATTATTCTTGTCTTTTTATTTCTTCACCTTCACCTTTTCTCTATTTTTTCAAATTATTCTTCGCTTTTTTATTTATTCTCTTTTCTTTTTTTTCCTTTACTCTTTTATTCTTTTTCTTCTTTTTTTCCATTTCTCTTTTATTCTTTTTTTTCTTTTTTCTTTCTTCTTCCTTTTTTTTCTTTTTTCTTTCTTCTTTTTTCTTTTTCTTCTTGTTTTTCCTTTTCTCTTTTCTTCTTTTTTTTTCCTTTTCTCTTTTATTCTTTTTTTTTCTTGTTTCTTTTTTCTTTTTCTTCTTTTTTTTCTTTTTTTTCCTTTTCTCTTTTATTCTTTTTCTTCTTTCTTCTTTTTCTTTTTCTTCTTTTTTTTCCTTTTCTCTTTTATTCTTTTTTTTCTTTCTCCTTTCTTTTCTTTTGCTTCTTTTTTTCCTTTTCTCTTTTATTCTTTTTCTTCTTTTCTCTTTTATTCTTTTTCTTCTTTCTTCTCTTCTATATTGTCTCTTTGTCCGGGTTTTATCTCCCTCTTGCGTCTTCTCTCTTTCTTCTTTACTTTCTCTCTCTATTTTTTCACTAATGGTTTCCTACTAATTAAATAGTGATAAGATTACTGTAATTAAATAGTAAAGATTTTACTGGATTTTCAGTAGAGACTAGTGGAAGTTATCTATTAATTTTTAACTAATAAATATTTTACTATTAAATTCGTAATACTCTACTACTAAATTAGTAGTTTTTGAAATTTTTAAATTAGTAGAAAACTACCAGTACTTTTCTACTAATACGAAAGTTCGAATTTGTTTACTAATTAAAGAGTATAAGGATTTTTTTAATTTTTAATAAAAACTAGACTACTAGTAGAAGTTATTTATTAGTTTTAAACTACTAGTAGAAAACTGCTAGCTGATTTCTACTTACTATTTAATTAATAAACGAAGTCCAACTTTTTTATTAGTAGAAAACATACAAGAAATTTTTCTACTAATAAAAATGTTCGAATTCGTTTACTATAATTAGTAAGGATAATACTAATAGTAAGGATTTTACTAATTTGTAGTAAAAATGAGTAAAAGTAAATTATTAGCTAGTTGTTTTCTACTAGTAATTAAATACTAATAAAACAATTTCTACTAGTTGTCTATTTTCTACTAAATATGTAAATATTCGTTAAAGTTCTTACTATTTAATTAGTAAACGAATTGAAACTTTTTAATTAGTAGAAAACAACTAGTATTTTTCTACTAGTATGTTAAAAACTAATAAATTACTTTTATTAGTTTTTACTACAATTTAGTAAAATCCTTACTATTTAATAAGAAAGCGAGTTCGATTTGTTTAATTAATAGAAAATTACTAGTATTTTCCTACTAATAAAAATATTCGAATTCGTTTACTAATTAAATAGTAAAACAATTTTACTAAATTTTAGTACAAACAACTGGTAGAAGTTATTTATTAGTTTGTAACTACTAGTAAAAAACTACTAGCTGTTTTCTACTAATTAAAGACTTTTCATTCGACTACTAATATTAAATAATAAGAAATTTACTCATTTTTAGTAGAAAACTATTAATTAATAGTTGATTAATGCTAAATTGATAGTAAAATGATTATTAATTGAAATAGTGAAATTGTTTCTAGTTTTTTTAATTAACATAGACTTATTTTGTAGTAGAAACTAGTAAAAGTAATTTATTAGCTTTTCACTACTAGTAGAAAAATACTAGTAGTTTTCTACTAATTAGAAAGTTTTAATTCGATTACTACTAATTAAATAATGAGGATTTTAATGAATATTTATTCGAAACTAGACAACTAATAAAAAATTTTTATTAGTTTTTAACTACTAGTAGAAAAATACTAGTTCTTTCTACTAATTGGAAAGTTTTAATTTGATTACTGCTAATTAGAAAGTTTTAGTTCGATTACTACTAATTAAATAGTAAAAATTAGTAGAATTAGTAGTTTTCAAATTTTTTAATTACTAGAAAACTACTAGTATTTTTCTACTAATAAAAATATTCGAATTCGTTTACTAATTAAATAGTAAAAGATTTTTACTAATTTTTAGTAGAAACTAGATGACTAGTAGAAATTATTGATTAGTTTTAAACTACTAGTAGAATAATACTAGTGGTTTTCTACTAATTAAAAAGTTTTAATTCGATTACTAATTAAGTAGTAAGGATTTTAACGAATATTTACTTATGTAGCAGAAAAAAGACAACTAGTAGAAGTTGTTTTATTAGTATTTAATTACTAGTAGAAAACAACTAGCTGTTTTCAAATTATTAAAAAGTTCTATTTCGATTACTAATTAAACAGTAAGAATTTTACTAATTTTTGGTAGAAAACTATTAATTTAATATAGATTGATAGTAAAATATTTATTAATTGAAATAGTGAAACTGCTTCTATTATTTTAATTAACACAGATATTTTACTACTACAAATTTGTTGTTTTCTACTAAAAATTAGTAAAATTATTAAATATTTAGCAAAGACTAGGAATTGAATAAAAAATAATTTTTACTATTTTCTTTTAGTAAAATCTAAACTCACAGAAATTACTGCACAATTTTGCTAAAATTTTTACTATATTTACAGAGTAAATTTTAATATCTTCAGGGTAAATTTTACTTCTTTCAGGATAAAGCTTACAATTTCCAAAATAATTTTTACTATTTTCAAGGTAAATTTTACGTCTATCAAGATAAATTCATTTTCAATTTTCAGAATAAATTTTACTATATTTGCAGGGTAAATTTTATTATTTTTAGTACTAGTTTACAATTTCAAGGGTAAATTTTACTATTTTCAGGGTAAATTTTACTTCTTTCAAGATAAATTAATTTTTCCATTTTTAGAATAAATTTCACTATTTTTAGTACTAGTTTACAATTTCAAGAGTAAATTTTACTATAGTTTCAGGGTAAATTTTACTATTTTCAGTACCTACTAGTTTGCAATTTCAAGAGTAAATTTTACTATTTTTAGGATTAATTTTACTTCTTTCAGGATAAAGTTTACAATTTCAAGAATAAATTTTACTATTTTTAGGATTAATTTTACTTCTTTCAGGATAAAGTTTACAATTTCAAGAATAAATTTTACTTTTTTCGAGGTAAATTTAACGTCTATCAAGATAAATTCATTTTTCAATTTTCAGAATAAATTTTACTATATTTGCAGAGTAAATTTTATTATATTTAGTACTAGGTTATAATTTCAAGAGTAAATTCTACTATTTTCAGGGTAAATTTTACTTCTTTCAAGATAAATTAATTTTTCCATTTGCAGAATAAATTTTATTATTTTCAGTACTAGTTTACAATTTCAAGAGTAAATTTTACTATCTTCAGTACCTACTAGTTTGCAATTTCAAGAGTAAATTTTACTATTTTTAGGGTAAATTTGACTTCTTTCAGGATAAAGTTTACAATTTTCAGAATAAATGTTACTATTTTCAAGGTAAATTTACGCGTGTACCAAGATAATTTCATTTTTCAATTTTCAGTGCTAGTTTACAATTTCAAGAGTAAATTTTATTATTTTCAGAATAAATTTTACTCCTTTTAAGACAAATTCATTTTTCAATTTTCAAAATAAATTTTACTACAGTTGCAGGGTAAATTTTACTATTTTCAGTACTAGTTTACAATTTCAAAAGTAAATTTTACTATTTTTAGGGTAAATTTTACTTCTTTTAGGATAAATTTAGAGGAAAACATAATTTTACACTGAACAACTATGTATTTCACTAAATTAGCGAAACTTTTACTTCTTTTAGTTAAAATTTTCGCTATATTACAGAAAGTTGTGGCTGTTCTTGATAAATATTCTTTTTCGTGTATTTTTCAATTTCTAAAGTAAATTTTACTTTAATTTCAGGGTAAATTTTACTACTTTCAGGATCAACGTTAAAATTTCTAAAATAAATTTTACTATTTTCAGTGTAAATTTTACCATTTTCTTAGAGTAAATTTTACTATTTTCAAAGAACTAAATTTTAGTGAAAAATTACGAAATTCTTCTTTTGTGAATTAAATTTACATCTTGTAGAAATAGTTTAAAAATTTTCTAAAAACCGAAATTCCAGACTTTGAAAACAGTTGAAAAAATGACTTAAAATTTATTTTATTTTCCATAAAAATATATAAAATAATTTATAACAGTATTTTTTCCTGAGTGAAAATTCATCATCTCGTTAAAAGGGAACTTGCTATAAAAGAAGTGTGTAAAATAAATCTTTCTCCTTTTTTTTAACGTTTTATCTGTTACCGCGCGCTCATCGTCATTATTTCTGTTCTTTCTCGTATAGATTTAAGAAAAAAAAAACCGCGTCATCATGCGGCAATAAAGGATGATAGACAGAATGAACGATCTTTAAAGGTTTCTACGGTATCGGAATTGTGTACAACTTGTTGTCGAGAGTCTATAGAAAGATTAAAAGGAGCCTTTAAGTATTGCAAATAAAATACAGACAAGATCGAGACGCTGGTTATATATACTCAAGAGTAGTTCAAGGTTAGTGTCCAAGTATACCTCATTAATATATATATATATATATATATATTTTTATATGCGTATGATATGTATATATATTTATATTTACATTTATACATGCGCTCATCTAATATTTTATATTTATATTTATATTTATACTTACGCTCATCTAATATTTTATATTTTCTATAAATTAAATATTATAATATTTAATAAATTTTTTAATTAATATTAAATAATACTCATAGAGAAAATATATAAATTGAGAAATTATATAAATTGTATATTATAATATTATAATTTTTTTTAACTAATATTAAATAATATTGATAGAGAAAATATAATTTATTTTTTTATTTAATTTACTATTTACCAAATATAATTTATTTTAGGTAAATAAAAGTATATTTGTCTCAGAGCCAACGTGATTTTTTATTTATTTGAAATTTTCATTTGGTTTAAATAAAATTTGATTCGCTATAAATAAACCTTTTATTTGAACCAAATAAAATTTTGTTTAAGCCAAGTAAAATTTTATTTAAACCAAATAAAATTTTATTTAAACCAAATAATTTATAATATAAATAAAAACAATATTTAAATATATTCATAGAAATAAAATATAATTATATACCTACGTGTATACAATTTTCAAGACAAATATAAATATCTTCGAAACGAATCTACCATTTTTTTAAAGGACCACTTAAAAATTATTTTTAGACCTCAATTATCCATTCAATTCGTTTGTTTTAATTGTGCCTTGAGTTTTGTTTTATTTTGTTTTTTTTTTCTTTCTTTTTTACGCTCCCTTTGATCAAAAGAGCATCTTATCTATAATCAAAGGAAAAATAATTTGACTTCAACGTTTGAAAACGAAATCCTTTCTTGCAAACTAGTGATTCAATTATTTTCTTTTCGATTAAAAGAACCTTCGACGTGAGGCGAACTGTTTTTTTCTTCTTCTCTTATGTAAGAATAAAGAAGGAAATTTACCTGATTGGCTAAATTTTTAATTGGACTTTTTGAATTTTATTTTAAAGAAAATTAAATCTTTCTTTTTATCTCAAATTTGATAAATTTTAAGGATTAAATGTTAATTTTAAAATTCAAATTGCTAATAAATTGAAATTTTTCTATTTCTCATTTTTTTAATTTCTTTTATAATTTTTTTGCTGTTTCTTTTTCTAATTATTTTTTTTATTTTTATATTTTTTAGTTGTAATTCAAAAGTGAAGAATGCAATTTCCAGACTTCACACTCGATACTTAATTCTAAAAAAGTAGCAAAAAGTAGCTTTTAAACTAAAGAAAGTAATAAAAAAGTAGCTATCAAAAAATTAAACTTGAAGACCAAAAAAAATTGTTTTAGACACTTCATTCCATTCTATATTTTATTTTCCTGACTTTTTCCTAATTTTCATCAAAAATATTTCTTTCTTTCTTATCCTGATAATAAATTGAATTCCTGCAACGAATTTTATTATTCATGAGAGAATTTAAATATTTATGAAAATAATTTAATTCTTGCGAAGAATTTTATAAAAAATTTTAAAAAATTGATTTCTTTTGACTAATTTTATGCAAATTCTAATTTAAATAATTGAATTCTTGAGAAATTTTCCATACTCATGAAAGAAATTGAATTCTTACGAAGATTTTTACAAAGAATTTTTTAAATAATTGGATTCTGTTTAGAAATTTTATGAAAATAGTAGATATTAAAAATCATTGAATTGCGAAAAGTTTTTAAAAATAATTAAATTTTACAAAGAATTCTATTAAAATTTTCAACAATAATTGAATGTCTATGTGGTATTTTATTGATTTTTTTTTAAAATTGAATTTCTAAAAAGCATTTTATTATTTATGAAAATAATTAAATTCTTGCGAACTATTTTATTAGAATTTTTTAAAATAATTTAATTTCCAAGAAGAAATTTATTACTTTTAAAAATAATTGAATTCTTGTAATGAATATTGTTATTTATAAAAATAATTGAATTTTGCAAAGGATTTCATTAAAGTGCCTCAAAATAATTAAATTTTCGGGTATAATTTTGTTATTTATCTTTAATAATTGAATTCTTTCGAAGAATTATTTATGCAAATAATTGAATTCTTTGGAAGAATTTTATTAAAATCTGAAAGAATAATTGAATTATTTCAAAAAAATTTAATTTAAATTGTTTTTAAAATAATTGATTTCTTTTTAACAATAATGTTATTAAAATATTTGAAAATAATTAAATTCCTGTGAAAAATTCTAATATTTTTGTAAATAATTGAATTCTTTCAAAGAATTAAAAAAAAAAATTGTTTTAAATAATTTATTTTTTCGAGGAATTGAAATTAAATTTTTAGGAATAATTACATTTTTTTAATCAATTCCTGTAGAATTTTATTAAAAATAATTGAAATACTGCGATGAATTTTATTATTTATGAAAATAATTGAATATTTGCTAAGAATTTTATTAAAATTTTCGAAAATAATTGAATTCCTGAGAAGAATTTTACTAAAAAAAAATAATTGAAATAATTGAAAATAATTGAATTTTTTGCGAAAAATTTTATTAAAATGTTTAAAAAGAATTGAATTTCTGTGAATATTTTTGTTATTTTCGAAATTAATTGAATTTTTCACAAGAATTTTATAAACATTGTTTTTTAAATAATTAATTTTTTCGAAATATAATAAATTTTATGAAAATTTTTCTTTTAAATAATTAAATTATTGTGGAAAACTTTATTTATGAAAATAGTTGAATTTTTCGATTAATTAATTTAAAATAGTATTCAAAATAATTGAATTTCTTCGATGAGTTTTATTTTTTATGAAAATAATTAAATTTTCCAAAGAATTTTATTAAAATGTTTAAAAAAAAATTTGAATTTCTGTTAAAAATTTTGTTATTTTTGAAAACAATTGAATTCTTCACAAGAATTTTATAAACATTATTTTAAATAATTATTTTTTTCGAAATATAATAATAAATTTTATGAAAATTTTATTTTTTAAATAATTGAATTCTTGTGGAAAATTTTATTTGTGAAAATAGTTGAATTTTTCGATTAATTAATTTAAAATAGTATTCAAAATAATTGAAATTCTTCGATGAGTTTTATTTTTTATGAAAATAATTAAATTTTCCAAAGAATTTTATTAAAATGTTTAAAAAAAAATTTGAATTTCTGTTAAAAATTTTGTTATTTTTGAAAACAATTGAATTCTTCACAAGAATTTTATAAACATTATTTTAAATAATTATTTTTTTCGAAATATAATAATAAATTTTATGAAAATTTTATTTTTTAAATAATTGAATTCTTGTGGAAAATTTTATTTGTAAAAATAGTTGAATTTTTCGATTAATTAATTTAAAATAGTATTAAAAATAATTGAAATTCTTCAATGAGTTTTATTATTTATGAAAGTAATTGAATTCTTGCTGAGAATTTTATCAAATATTTTTTTTTTTTAAATTGAATTTTCATGAAAATTGTTATTATTACTGAAAGTAATTGAATAATGTGAAGAATTGTATAAAAATTTTGTTAAATAATTAATTTTTTTCGAAAATGTTTTTCTAAATTGACTGAATTCCTGTGGAAATTTTACTATTTATAAAAATAATTGAATTTTGGATGAATTGTGCCAATTTTTCTTTTAAATAATTGAATTCTTTTGTGAAATTTTATGAAAATACTAGAAATTTGAAAATAATTTGATTTTGATTTTTTTTTCAAAATAATAATTGAATCGTTTTAGAGAATTTGGTTATAATTTTTGAGAAAATTTTTTTTTTATTTCTAGTACTAGAGAATTTAAAGTAGTGGAACTTCTAAAAAAGACTGAAATTGTTTACTTTTCAGTATTATCGAAAATGATTTTTTAATTTAAATCCTACCGCAGGGAAAATGAAGAAAAATTGAAAAATAATTTCGTGTTGCAAAAAAAAATAAGATGATGTATGCAAAAGGGTTAATTATATAGTTCTCCCTTTCTTTATATCGAAAATCAAGGTTCGCTTGTGTCTCAAACATGAACTTAAAGTAAAATCGAATCTAGGAAATAAATTATAAATTAGAGAATAAACAATTTTTTTCTTTTTAGTCGCATTTTTTCAAAAATTATTTTTCAAGAGCTCAATTTTTCGAAAGGGAAAAAAAATGAAAAAAATCGATAGATTGATATTAAAAAAAGATATAATTCGCAATGAACTTGAATATAAAATTTCGAAACACGACCTTGCATCTGTCGCTTAAGGGAGTTGGGAAGCTTTTTTTTTTTTATTTTTGCCCACGAGTGAAGGTAGTTCGTCCTCTAAAGAATCTCGAGCAGACGCTCTTGACCAGCATCAATGTCAAAATTTGTCCTAGACCAGCGGATATATAAGATCATCCACAGTGGTCCAATCTTCAGTCATCCAAGAAGCAATCTTCAAAACGTGAACAAGAAACAAGAAGTATAGTAGTAAAAACTAAAAAAAAATGTTCAAGTTCGTAGTACTGACATGTCTAATTGGCAGCGCATTGGCGAAACCAGGATTTTTGGCCGCGCCACTTGTTGCCGCACCGGTGGCGCCCGTTATCGCAACGCCTGTCATTCACTCTGCGCCCCATGCAATCATTAAAACAGCGCCCGTTATCGCTGCGCCGACATTCGTCAAGGCCACGCCGCTAATTGCTCCTGCGCCAATTATCAAGACTGCTCCATTGGTGGCTCACGCTCCTATTTTGGCGACGCCGCTTCTCAAGACGCACATCATTGCTCCTGCGCCCATTGTCGCGAGTCCTGCCTTCATTAAAACTGCGCCACTAGCCGTCATTCACTGATTTCTCATTTTTCATTACGCAAATAAACAAAAAAAAAAAAAATCATCAACACTCCATAGGTATAAATTATTTATTGTCGAAATTTTTTTTTTTTACTTGGAAAACGACATTTTTTTTGTGAATAAAAATTGTTTTTCTATACAAATGTGAAATTTGGTGTTTCAGATCATTTTTTTTGTCCCGTTTGCCCTGTTTTATATAGTGAAAATTTCTAATGCCAAAAATTAATAACTAATTAATAATTTCTAGCTCAAAAAATTCATAACTAATTAATAATTAATTAAAAACTGTAATTTTAATTAAAAATTAATAACTAATTAATAATTAATTGAAAACTGTAATTTTAATTAAAAATTAATAACTAATTAATAATTAATTGAAAACTGTAATTTTTAATTAAAAATTCATAACTAATTAATAATTAATTGAAAACTGTAATTTTAATTAAAAATTCATAACTAATTAATAATTAATTAAAAACTGTAACTATTAATAATTATTAATTATTATTAATTAACTATATTAATCTTCATATTCATTCATTCATTATGTCCGAAGTTTGAAGTTAGTTTTTGTGTATACTGTTGTTTTTTTTTCTTTAAAAATATTGTTTGACAAATTGAAAATATGCATCAGGTATTTTTTCATATAATTCAAAATAAATTAATATTAGAAATTGAAAATTTTTAAAAAAATGATGATTAACAAATGAAATATATACCCATTTTGTTTATTATATGCTTTTTTCTTTAACAAATTTCGATAATTTTTATTTCTCAATAACAATATTGTTTAGAACCTCATTTTTTTCTTTTGACAAGAAAAACATTAGATATATTCGCGTTTTTTAATATTTTTGTAGAAAATTTTTTAATTTTCATAAGGAAATAATTTACATCATTTCTATTTTCTTAATTACAATTGTTTTAATAAAATTCAAAGTTTTTTTAAAATAAAGGAAAAAAATGTTTATAAATTCCATTTGTCAATTACAAATTTTAAATGAAAATGAAAATTTTTGAATTTTTAGAAAAAAGAGGAAAAAATTTTACTCAAAAAAATGTTCTGTTACATTTATTTACGAATTTCTTTAATTGCAAAATTATTTAAAAACATCAATAACTTCTTTTTTAAATAAATATTTAATTATTATTATTTTTCCATAGGAATTGAGATTTTCAAAAATTTCAAATTCAAATCTTTTTAAAATTAAATAACTTTAAAAATATTGTCATAAAAAAATGAAGAAATCGATTATAATAATTAAAGATGTTCGAGAGATAAAATAATTATTTTCTATTATAAGAATATTGTTATTGTAACTTTTTAAAAATTATTTTCATATTCTATTATTATCTAAAATTTAAACTAAAATTCATTTTCGAATGAATTTTTATTTGAAAATTCTACGAGAATTGAATTATTTAAATACAAAAATAAATAATTTATTGAATATAATTGAATATTTCTCAAAATTTAATTTTCATAAAGAATTTTATCAAAACATTTTTAAATAATTGAATTCTTTTGACGAATTTTAATAAAAATTTTTAGAATTATTAAATTTTTCAAGGAATTTTATTAAAATTGCTTTTAAACAATTGAATTCTTTTGGGTAATTTTATTAAAATAGTAGATATTAAAAATAATTGAAATGAGAAAGATTTTTGAAAATAATTGAATTTTGAAGAAGAATTTTTTTATTTATAAAGATAATAAATGAGAGTTTGTTGAGATTTTTTTGTGAATTTTGAACATAATTGAATTTTGTAATGAGAATTTTTTACTTTTGAAAATAATTGAATTTCTGCAATCATTTGTAACTTCTTCAAAATTCAATTTTTTTTAGTGTTTTTAACTAAAATTCTTCTTTAAATCCATTATTTTTCATAATTAACTAAATATTTTATTCATTCTTCAACGAAACCAAAAAAAAAATTCATTGTTTCCCTGATAATTGTTTGTGAAGGTAAAATTAATAATTCATTTATTTATTATTAAATTAAACAAAAAAATGTTTATTGTTTAGCTAACAATTAAATTTTGTTATTAAGCTTCATTTATTATTAAACTAAACGAAGAAATTTCCATTTTTTGGCAACAAAAAAATTTGCATTGCTTGGCAAATAATTGTTCATTATGGTAAAATTAATTATTAAATAATTTATTACTGAACTAAACAAAAAAATTTCATTTTTTAACAATCAATCAGTTAATTTATTATTAAATTCCATTTATTTTGAAACTAATCGAAAAAATTTTGCCTTTGTTTCACTAATAATAATTACATTTGCTTAAGTAAAAATTAATAATTAATTTATTTAACTAAACGAAAAATTTGCATTGCAAATTTTTTTTTTTATTAACACAAAAAAAATTAAATTACTTGTTTAGTTAAAATTAGGAATTAATTAAATTACCATTAACATAAATAAAAAATTTTTCTTTGCTTTTTACTGAATAATTATTTTTTATAATGAAACAATAAAAATTTATTTGCAGATATTTTTACAAGAACAAAATTTGTAAAGTAAATTTTGTAAACTTGTATATAAAACATTAATATTATTATTAAAATTTTTGTTAAAAAAAATGGTTAAATGATTAAATTTTAAAATAACAATTAAAAAGAAAATAATTCTATTGTTTAAATAAACAAATAAATAAAGGAAGAGAATTATGTTGACCTCAAATTGTAAACATAAATAACTATCTAAAATAAATAATAAGAACAATCATAAAAATGAATAAACAGAAGAAATAACAAATTAAAAGTAATAGAGAAATAAGAAAAGCGAAAGAAATAAAAATAAAAGAAAGTAAATAAATAGAAATACAAGAAGTAGAAAGAATAATTAATAAAAAAGTAAATTTATAAAATAATAGAGAAACAAAAATAGAAAGAATTATAAATAATGAAGTAAATTGACAATTCAGAAATAAATAAAATAAGCGATAAAAAATACAGAAGTAAATAAATATAGAAATAAATAAAATAAATGATAAATAATAAAGAAGTAAATTTTTATTTACTTCTTTATTTTTTCTTTCTTTATTTTATTTTTTATAAATAATAAAAACCAAAAAAAGCAACTAAGTAATAGAAAAATAAAAAACAAAAAACAAAAAAGTGTAAAAAATAGTAAAAAAAAAATAAAAAATATACAATTCAAAATGCAGGTAACTAACTTTAATCGAGCCAACGATTTAAAATGAACTAAACGATCTGCTAACGATTCCTTCTAATTTATATATACAAAATACAGTGCCACCTCCATACTCTATCTTTTTTTTAATTTTTCTTCTCTATGACGCACTTACAAAACGTCTACAATAAAGAATTTCTTTATTCTTTGATTCCAGAAAAAGATAATAGGAACTACGACAAGAATGAATTGGTCAAAATTTTTTATGATAGTCTCATGGCCTTGCGTCTGTACTCTCTAATAAAATAGTTAAATTCATCAATGTCATAACGAAATTTTAAATACCTATACCTATATATAATAATACGAGACATGAAAAAAAAAGGTTCGCGCATAAAAAAGAAAATAATAAATCACGGTGAAAGGAATACGTGTGGAAGAAAATTGATTTTCAATTTTTTTTTTATTCTATTGTTATGAGAGAATTAATAATTATTATTTTTATTTTGACAATATTTTTTTGAAATGCGTAACTTGGGAGTCTATTTTTTAAAAATTAAGAATATTGGCAATTTTTTCAGTCAAATTTTCGTTTTTGTAAATGAAATAAAAATAAATTGTAATATTTGAATTTTTTTCGAAACGTCTCAACTGTTTTTATGTTCCAATTATCGAATTTACACTACTTTAAAATATTTTGAAAAATATTTTTAAAAAATTAGATTGTATTAATAAAATTATTATAAGTTTGGCTAAACTCTTGTTTTTGAAGTAGAAAAACGAAAGGTCAGTCAGACAAATTTTTCTATTTTGTTATAATAATTATTCTTTGATAATACTAGAGTTTAAGTAGAAAAACCTCGTTCTTGTCAGACAAGTTTTTCATCTTTTTTCATAATAATTGAACCTGTTAGAATCGTTTATTTTTAAGTAGAAAAACCTAGGTTTGGTCAGGCAAGTTTTTCATCTTTTATTAAAATAATTGGACTTATTATAAAACCGTATATTTTTTAAGTAGAAAAATTATTTTTTAGTCAGACAGTATTTACAATAAACAGTCTTTTGTTGACGCCATTTAGCTTTTTTCAAAGGGGAAAAATCCCACTTTTGTCAGACAAATTTTTCTCTTTTTGTTATAAACTCTTGTCAATACCATACTTTGTTTAAAAGTAGAAAATTCGCTGTTGCGACAGATAAACCTTTAACTTCTTCTTACAATAAACATATTTTAGTTTTTATATTTTTTAAGTAGAAAAATTATTTCCTTGTCAGACAAAATTTCTTAATTGTGTGACTATAAATAAACTCAAGTCTCTTATTTTTAAGTAGAAAAATTATTTTTTCGTCAGGCAACTTTTCGATGTTTGTTTTAATAAATATTCTTGTTAATACTATATTTTGTGAAAAGTAGAAAATTCGCAGTTGTGTCAGACAATATTTTTAAGTAGAAAAATTATTTTTTCGTCAGACAACTTTTTGTTGTTTGTTATAATAAATATAGTCTTGTCAATACCATATTTTGTAGAAAGTAGAAAATTCGCAGTTATGTCAGAAAATATTTTTACTTTTTGAATACAATCAGTATTTTTTAAGTAGAATGATTATTTCTTTGTCAGACAACATTTGGTATATTATTGTCAGTAAATAGACTCAAGTTCTTTGATTGTTGAGTAGAAAAATTATTTTCTCGACAGACAACTTTTTTGTTGATTAAAATTAATATTTTTAAGTAGAATAATTATTTCTCTGTCAGACAACTTTTGGTATGTACAATAAATGAACAATAAATAGACTTAAGTCGCTTACCTTTTAAGTAGAAAAATTATTTTTTCCTCAGACAAATTTTCCCCGTTTCTTAAAATTTAAGTCTTGGTAATACCACATTTTTTATGTAAGTAGAAAATTCACACTGACGTCAGACGAGTTTTTTTTAGTGTTTTTTACAGTAAATATAAGTGGTTATAATTTTAAAGTAGAAAAAGTATTTTTATGACAGACAAATTTTGATATTTTTTAACTGTAAATTGACTCAAATCCCTTAATTTTAAGTAGAAAAATTATTTTTTTATCAGACAAAACTAATTTCTATGACAGATAAATTTTGATATTTTTGTCACTGTAAATTGACTCAAATCGCTTACAATTTTAAGTAGAAAAATTATTTCTTCGTCTGAAAAAAAATGGTAACTTTTATAACATTTTCAAAATTTTTGTTTTCATTTGTCTTTAAGTAGAAAAATTCTTGTTATGTCAGACAAAATTTATTTTCAATTTTGTTACAATAGACTTAAGTTCTTTTTTTAAGTAGAAAAATTATTTCCATGTCAGACTATTTAGTACAATAACAAATCATGTGAATATCAGTTTTCTTTAAGTGAAAAAAGTGAAGTTTAGTCAGACGAATTTTCCTCTTTTGATACGAGAAACATAAATCGTAAAAATATAACGAATAGAAAAATTTAAAACTGTTTCTTTTTTCTATAACAACTTCGTTATACGGAATGACAAATTTTTTTGATGCGTCAATGATTAAGTAACCCCGGCCTTGAACGGTTTCAAGTTTTGAACGTCTGGACCAAAGCGACGATGATTGATTTTAAAAGGAAAAAAATTACTTTGATGACAGTCATTGTTTTTTAATACATATCTTTAAGTACCTTTCTCTAATAGATATTTTGATATTTTTTTTAGAAAAAAAATTTAATTTTAGGTAATAAAATGTTAATTTTAATAAAATTTTAATAATAATAAAATTTTAATTTTAATAAAATTTTAATTTTAATAAAATTTTAATTTTAATAAAATGTTAATTTTAATAAAAGTGGTGGTTGATGACCAGCTATTCGATTCCAAAATATTGACACCTCATGTTAAAAAAAATCTCCTTATTGCGTATATTATACTAAAACAACAAGATCAAAAACAGAAGGAAAAAAGAGTGGACCCGAACATAATATGAAGAATTCGTGAAATATGATCTACTTTTTACGTAATATTGTATTATATGTATTTATGAAATCACTTTCATATTGTGCAAACTGTCAGTTTTTGCACGACTATTTTTGTGTGTGAAACCTGCTTTTTTCACAACTTATTTTTAATAACGAATAAAAAATGAATCCTTGTCCTTTTTTTTACAAATGAGTGTAAATTTATTTTTTCCTTGTAGAGAAATTGTATTATCTCAATTTTAATTATTTCTTTTTTAATTATTTTCTTTTTTTCCATTTTTTTATTATCATCTATTTATTCGTTTTTTGAAAAATGAAGTAATTTTCTATTCATTTTTCTCTTTTTAAATGATTTTTTTATTTGCCGTTTAAAAAATAGAGTTTTTTTTAGTTTATTCTTTATTTCTTTACTTGTAATTCGAAAATTAAAATTTTATTTTTTGTTTATTAGATATTTATTTTTTTTATTAATTTTTCTATTCATTTTTCTGTATTTTATATTTATTTTATATTTTTTTACTTATAATTCTTACAAATTTGTAGACCGCATTTTATATTTACTTTTTATTTTTTACTTGTAATTAAAAAACTGACGAATTAATTTTTTTCTTGTTTTTGACTTATTTATTAATTTAAAAAAAAATTTTTTTTTTATTATTTTACTTGTAATTAAAAAAATGACGAATTTATTTTTTGTTTACCTTTTATTTTTCAGTTAATTTTTCATTTTTTAATTTATTTTTTTATTATTTTTCTAATTTAATTTCTTAACACAGATTTTCTACGATTTTCAAATTAAAACAAAAAAAGTATCAAAATTGTTGCATCCCATATTCTTTACTTGTAATTCAAAATAAATAAAAACTTATAAATTTGTCTTTAATTATCGACGCGCAATAATTTCATAATAAAGTTGTTAAAAAAAAAAAATTTCTCTCATCTTTCGAATAAATGAGGTAATATCCACTTTAGAATATTTACGATCAAGGGTTTGACATAACTATAAAAGCAATCTAATCAACGCGTCCTACGCTGACAATCGAATTTCTACAATTCTTCAATGTAATGGACTTTTATGCCATGCAACAAACTGTTGTAACTTTTTTTTTTATTCAACTCATTTTCCATTTAAACAAAAATAGGTCAAAATGAAGATAATGTCAACTAATTTTTTTTTTTTTTTATTTTTATTTATAATTTTAACGCACTGTCTCTATTCTTTTGTTGCCAGTATATTAAATTCTTCAGATTATCGAAATAATCATAAATTAAATGAACGGTAAAAAATTTTTTCTTCTCTTATCTATTTATAGATAATAATTTTTAATTTTAACTATATAGATGAATAGAGACAAAGAAGCTACTTTCGAATTATGTATTTAAATTTCATTCATAGGTGTAATTATAGAAGAGAAATATGAATTTGAATTGAACTAGAAGTCCAGGGGAAAGGTGATTAAAAATTCAATTGTTTCAAACAACTATCACAATGAGTTGGACAAACAAATAATTATGAAGGTTATAGTTTATACTTTCGTTTTCACTCGAGACGAATATTTTTACAATATTTAAAATTTACTTATTTTTTTATGAATTTCTTTCTCCAAATCTCAAGCATAGTGAACATATTCTAATAGAAAAATATTTTTTATAGTAAAATATTTTTAGTAACATTTTCTGATAGAAAAATATTTTTAGAAAAATATTCTGATAGTAAAATATTCTGACAGTAAAATATTCTGATAGTAAAATATTCTGATACTAAATTATTCTGATAGTAAAATATTTTTACTAAAATATTTTTATAGTAAAATATTCTGATAGTAAAACATTTTTAGCAAATAAATTCTGATAGTAAAATATTTTTAAAAAAATATTCTGATAGTAAACTAATTTTAGTAAAATATTTTGATAGTAAAATATTTTGATACTAAAATATTCTGATAGTAAAGTATTTTTAGTAAAATATTTTGATAGTAAAGTATTTTTAGAAAAATATTCTGATAGTAAAGTATTTTTAGAAAAATATTTTGATAGTAAAATATTCAGAAACTAAAATATTCTGATAGTAAAATATTTTTAGAAAAATATTATGATACTAAACTATTTTTAGTAAAATCTTCTGATACTAAATTATTCGGATAGTAAAATATTTTTAAAGTAAAATATTTTGATAGAAAAATATTTTTAATAGTAAAATATTCTGGTAGTAAAATATTTTTAGAAAAATTATCTGATAGTAAAATGTTCTGATACTAAAATATCCTGATAGTAAAGTATGTTTAGTACAATGTTTTGATAGTAAACTAAAATATTCTGATAGTAAAATTTTTTTAGAAAAATATTATCATAGTAAAATATTTTTAGTAATATATTTTGATAGTAAAATATTGTTAGTAAAATATTTTGATAGTAAAATATTCTGGAACTAAAATATTCTGATAGTAAAATATTTTTAGTAAAATATTTTGATAGTAAAATAAAAAATATTCTGATAGTAAAATATTTTTAGGAAAATATTTTGATAGTAAAATAAAATATGTTAGTAAAATGTTAGTAAAATAATTTTTGTAAAATATTTTGGTAGTAAAATAAAATATTCTGATAGTAAAATTTTTTTAGAAAAATATTATCATAGTAAAATATTTTTAGTAATATATTTTGATAGTAAAATATTGTTAGTAAAATATTTTGATAGTAAAATATTCTGGAACTAAAATATTCTGATAGTAAAATATTTTTAGTAAAATATTTTGGTAGTAAAATAAAATATTCTAATAGGTACTAAAATATTCTGATAGTAAAATATTCTAATAGTATAATGTTTGTAGTAAAATATAAAATCTATTGTGTTTATCACTTACAATTTTCGTTACTAAAGTTTAAGTAAAAAATTATTAAATAATTAATAAAATTTTTTATCGATTTGAATTAGTGAAAAATCGTCCATTTATTGACATAAATAAAAATTAGAAGAAGAATTAAAATGATTAGAATAATTTCAATTAGAAAAAAAATTTAATTTTTCATTTTATCAAAAATGTTATTTAATTTCTGCTCTTTGAAATATCTGAATTTTCTATTTTTGAAATGTAGAAGTCAAGTTCCTTTGAACTTGAAGAAATTTTCTGCAGATCAATGAAACTTGATGCGGAGTGCCTGAAGCGAAAAACTCTCAAGGAGAACTTAATTGACGTTTTTTCATGCATTTTACTCACAGAGCGGAAGGTATTTTTGCCTTCAAAAAGTGACAGTGAAATGCTCGTTTAAAAGGGTATTAAAATTCTTAATTATGAATATTTTAACACTATATAGTTATTTTTATTGTCGTTGAAAAGCAGTTGCGTTCACATTGAATCATAAATGCCCTGAAGGTTGTTGTTGTACTGTCAGATCGATTAATGATCAATAATAATAATAATTGAAGTACTACACGCGAAACAAAATTTTTATTTTTACATTCTCACATCAAAAAAATGAGAAGGTTTTGTTTACAATGCAATCGAATTTTTGTAATAAAACCAAAATAATTCCTCGAGTTCGAAAGTAAATTTTGTAGGGGAAAAAAATGTTTACCCGAAACATTTGCAAACTTTACTAAATAAATTAAAAAAATAAAAATTTCGATCAATGCAATAAAATATAAATTTTCATTTCAATTATTTTATCTTTTTTTTGAAAATATCTACAAATATTTATTGTTTTTCTCAAAAATTTGAAAAAACAATTGCATTTAAGAAAATTTTATTAACATATATCGATTGTTCCTTTTTTTGAAAAAAGAGGAGACCGACCACACGTGTAAGAATATTTTTCGTTAAAATATTCAGTAAATTCAATCTGATCAGAATTTCTTTCAATACTCGATTTTAAAAGTGTATTCATTCTAGTAAACACGCGCACATAAAAAACACACGCAACATAAAATGAAAAATTTTTGTGGTTAATTAAGAAAAATTTATTATTAATTAATTATCAATGAATACTGTTCATCAGTAAACAATTTTTATGATTTTCTATTCAATAATACAATAAAAATAATATCATAGGCTTAAATTTAAAATATTATAATTTAACCGATTTTATTAAAGTTAAAAATTAATAAATTGAATTTATTTAGTTTTAATTAAATTTAATTGTTATTTAATAATTAGTTTGTTAAAAGTCAGTTTTTGGATCGTTTTCGGATCTCAAAACACAAATTAATAATTAGTTATTAATTATAGTTTAAATATAATTTAACAGTTAGTTCATAAAATTATAATTAATTTAAATTTAAATTAACAGTTAACACTTAGTTTAAGTTTATTTAAACAATTAACAATTTATTTTAAATGTTACTTAATTAAAAATTATTGATCTTCGGAAGCAAAAAAAAAAATTTGTAGTGACGTTTAATTAATTTTCAGATTGCAAGGTGGAGTCCTTTAGTTTGTGAAGAAAAAACTTTTGGAATGCAATCGCCTACCAAAGTGAATGTCAAGGAGAATTTGATTCATTTTTCTTTGTTCTTCAAATTAACGTTCTTCACTTTTTAATAATATTTTTTTTAATAAATAAAAATATTGTTTAAAAAATATCTAACTTGGGACTTTTTTTTATAAATACGGAAAATAATAGCTGTGAATCATTTTTCAGTCATTCTAGCAATAAACCATAAAAAATCGATATTAAAAGTACTAAAAAAACTTAAATTTTTAAAATTCATAAGAAAATTCTGGATTTTTGTGTCCTTTTTGTGTGCCTCATAAACTATGAAATTACCACAAATTATAATACAAAATCTTCAATTTTTTCAACTTCTGACAATATAATTTCTTTTTAAATAACTTAAATCTTGAACAAATATCATAAAATAATGACTTATAAATTATTAAATGAATGACTTTACTCAAATATTTCAAAATTAATTCAATTTTAAAAGAGTTGCGTTCACAATTTTCGTAAATAATTGAACTTCAAAAGGTTTTAAATTGAAATTTTATAAAATTGCAATTTTGAATGAATTTATAATTTCAAATTTCAAAGGACTTAAATTTTTGAAAAATTTTAATAATTCAAAATCTTCTAAAATTAGTTAAATTTGACAATATATATTTAATTAATTATTAAAAATAATGGATTTATAGAAAAATTTTAGTTAAAAACACTAAAAAAAATTGAATTTTAAAAAGTTACAAATGATTGCAGAAATTCAATTATTTTCAAAAGTAATAAAATTCTTATCACAAAATTCAATTATGTTTAAAATTTATAAAAAAAATCTCGTCAAAATACCAATTATCTTTATAAATATCAAAATTCTTCTACAAAATTAAATTATTTTTAAAAATGTCAATAAAATTCTTGTCCTAATTTAAATTATTTTCAAAAATTTGTCTCATTTCAATGATTATTTCAATATCTCTACTATTTTAATAAAACTATACCCAAAAGAAATCAATTATTTAAAAAAAATTAATGAAATTATATACAAACATTTAATTATTTTCGTGAATAATAAAAATTTTACAGGAATTCAATTATTTACAAATTTTTTATAAGTTTCGCAATCATTCAATTATTTTCAGAAATAATAAAACTCATCGCAGAATTTCAATTATTTTTAATACAATTTTAATCAAATTCCTTAAAAATCTCAATTATTATTTTTATAAATAAAAACTTCTTCTTCCAAATTTCAATTATTTTCCAAAATTTTCCTCATTTCAATGATTTTCAATATTCTATTTTAAATAAATTCTATTTTAATAAAATTACCCAAAAGTATTCGAATATTTAAATCAATTTTAATAAAATTGTACGCAAACATTTGATTATTTTCATAAATAAATAAAAATTTCACAGAAATTCAAATATTTACAAATTTTTTTATAAATTTCTTAGCAATAATTCAATTATTTTCACGAAGAATAAAAATTTCAGAAGGATTCAATTATGTTCGTAAATAACAAATTTATTCTCGATAATTCAATTATTTTCATAAATAATAAAACCGATAGCAAGAATTTTAATTATTTTTAATACAATTTTAATTGAATTCCTTGAAAAATTTAATTATTCTCAAATTTTTTATTAAAATTCGTCAAAAGAATTTAATTATTTAAAAAATTTTTTGATAAAATTCTTTATGAAAATTAAATTTTGAGAAACTTTCAATTATTTAATAAATTATTTATTTTTGTATTTAAATAATTGAATTCTCGTAGAATTTTCTAATAAAAATTGATTTAAAAATGTATTTTAGTTAAAATTTTAGATAATAATTGAAAATCAAAATAATTTTGAAGAAGTTACAGTAACAATATTCTTATAATATAAAATAATTATTTTATCTCTCGAACATCTTCATTTTTTATAACAATTTTTTATAAGTTGTTTAATTTCAAAAAGTTTTGAATTTGAATCTTTTGAAGAATTTTAATTCCTATGGAAAAAATAATAATAATTAAATATTTATTTAAAAAAAGAAGTTATTCATGTTTTTGAATAATTTTGCAATTAAAGAAATTCGTAAATAAATGTAAGAGCTAACATTTTTTTGAGTAAAATTTTTTTCTTTATTTTCTAAGAATTCAGAAATTTTCATTTTCAATTTCAAATTTCAACCCAAAATTTGTAATTGACAAATGGAATTTATAAACTTTTTTTTTTCTTTATTTTTAAAAAACTGAATTTTATTGAAAACAATTGTAATTAAGAAATAGAAATTATGTAAATTATTTCCTTATGAAATTTGAAAATTTTTTAGAAAAATATTAAGAAACGGGAAAATGTAATGTTTTTTTTCCCAAAAATAAAAGAATGTGTTTTTGAACAATATTTTTATTGAGAAATAAAAATTATGCATCAAATCGGTATTTGTTTACTATTTCTTAATCATAATTTTTTTCAACAATTTTCTATTTTTTATAAATGAAGAAGAGAAAAATTTGCATAATTTAGATCAGTCAAACGAAATTTGTTATAGAAAAATAGCATGTAATAAAAAAATGGTTATATTTTACATTTATTATTCATTAAATCATTTATTAATTAAATCATTTATTTCAATTAGGTAAATCATTTTTTTTTTAATTTTTAATTTCTAATATTAATTTATTATGAATCATGAAAAAATACCTGTATATTTTCGATTTATGAAACAATATTTTTTAAAGAAAACAAAACAATTGCATTCATAAAAACTAACTTCATACTGCGGACAGAATGAATGAAAGAATATGAAGATTAATATTAATAATAATAATAATAATAATAATAATAATAATAATAATAATAATAATAATAATAATAATAATAATAATAATAATAATATTAATTATTCGAAAGTATTCTTTTTTTGAAATAACAAAATACAGTAGCAAAAGGAATTCGAAAATTTACAGTACCTATAATAAAATCTCAAGAAAAAATTAATATTCTCTCTAAATTTGAATTAGTAAAAATGTTTACTAATTTAAATTAGTGACTGACTTTTTGCTTTTGAATTAGTAAATTTTACTAATAAAGTGGTAGAAATTACTATTAATTAGTAAAATTTACTAATTTAAAAGCAAAAAGTCAGTCACTAATTCAAATTAGTAAATATTTTTACTAATTCAAATTTAGAGAGATTAATCGTATTAATTTTGCTCCCAAATAAATTCCATTACAAAGTGGAATTTTTTTTCATGACGTTAGTTTAGAAAAAAAATGTTTTTCAAAAACCCACGCGAGAGTAACTTAACATAAAGCGAAAAAAAACAAATCACTGAAAATAACGAAAGGTGTTTGTCTCTTCGAAACGAATTTGATAATTTTTATTAGCCTCCTGCTTACGAGAGCATTTTCATAATTATTTCGATTTGGAAATAAAATATTTTTGTTTATTATTTGGTTCACATGTATATATATACAAACGAAGGCCGGCCACGCACAGTACTTTTACTTCCTATATGAAATCACGTAAAGATCCGTCGTCGTCGTCGTACCCCCAGTCCATTATTCTCCAAACACAAGAAACAAAAAAAAAAGAGTAAAAAAAAACAAAAGTAGTGTGGCAATTCAAGTGGGGGAACTAGATTTTCATCTCCTCGAATAAAAACCTCAAAGGGAAGGGGTAAATTTTCGGTGTATAAAAGAGGACTTGGTTGTTAGTTTACCATCATAGTTCGTCCTGTAAATCGAACAGTAAACAGTTTCAAGTGTTTTTTTTTGAAAAACAATCTAAAAAAAACAAATCATCATGTTCAAGTTTGTGATTCTCGCTGCTTGCTTGGCTTTTGCCGCCGCTGAACCCGGATTCGTTGGCACTCCACTGGTGTCAACTTATTCCGCCGGTGTGCCTGCATACTCTGCATACTCTGCTTATGCAGCACCGGCTCATCTCACCTACGCATCACCGGCTCTTGGCTACACGAAATATGTCGCTCCAGTTGCCCCAGCGTACAGCGCCTATTCAGCTCTTCCAGTTCCATACGCAGCACGATCAATTCACTACTAGACACACTACTAGATAGTAGATACTAGTCTACTAGATGAAAATTTGATGGATTTCATGTTCAAAATTCGTGTGACGACTCTTTTTTTGGACTTTCTGTCAATTTCATTCTATAGACAATTCTATAGACGATTAAGGTTGTTCATCATGGTCTATTATCATATTGGAATTTTATAACAATGGAAAAATTTCACACACACAAAAAAAAAAGATATTTCTGTATTAAATTTCTCGAAAATATTTTCATAATGCAATAAATTTTATTTTCTACCGTATATATCTGTTTTTTATTGTACTGTATCCTCTTGTAACTAAATAATTTTTTATTATTTATAATTTTTATCTTAGCTACACAATTCTTGTAAAAATATCAAAATTGATATGAAAATAGATCAAGTCGATACAAAAAATTTGATCATTTTGGGATTTGATTCAAATTTTTAATATCAATTTGTTGCAATTTGATACTTTCAATTTAATTGTGTACACTGAAAAAAAAAATTATTTGATTCATATAACCGATTAATTGACTATTATCAATTAAATATTAAATTGAATCGCAAATAATATTTATTGGAGTCAATTAAATGGTTCAGTTCATATTTGCTTCAAATACTGAAATTGTTGGTTCAAATACCATTTAATTGACTCTAATAAATATTATTTGATTCAATTAAATATTTCATTGATAATAGTCAATTAATCGGTTATTTGAATTAAATAAATTTTCTTTTTCAGTGTAATAAATAGTATTTATTGTTCTAATTTCAAACATTATTAGAATAATAAATTGTATTCTTTAAAAATATTCATTTGAGAAAAAATTTTTTTAAATCCAAAAATATGTAGCCAACCAAAAAATATGTTTGAATTAATCATATTTTATAATTGAATTAAACATAATTTTTATTGAATCAAACCTATTATTTATTGAATCAAAATTATATTTAAATCAAAAATAATTAAAATTTTTGGCAAATCTTACTAATAAACAGTAATTTAATCATTTCTACTACTTTTTAGATAAATTTACTAATTCAAAAGCAAAAAATTACTAATTCAAATTAAAAAGATTTTTAGTATTTTTACTAATTAAAAATTAAATCTAGAGAGCAATATTTATTCTCCTAATATTATTATAGATTAATAAATTTATTATTTTACAATTGTGATTAATAATCTTATGATTATACTTAAGAATACTTACATAAAAATACTTATGATTAATAATAATATTTATTATTCATAATTTGAAAATAATAAATAGTTCCAGTAAAATATATTTTTTGTTTTTACTTTTTCGCATAAACATATTGGATAACAATATTTTTGTTTTTATTTTAAATAAAAAAATTTAATCTTTATTAAAAAAATACTAACGATAATAATTTTTTTTTTTAAAGTTAAATTATTAAACAATCCTAAGTCGAAATTATTTCTTGATTACAAAAATACTCTCTCTTAAATTTAAATATTTTGCTACTAATTAAAAATCCTATTTTTTGTCATTTTTAAATAAAACTTAATAAATAAAAAAAAAGATTAAAAATAAGTTTTTTCTGAAATTGAATAATTATAGAAGAAAAATTTATACGCTGTGAGCAGTTAAATTATTTAAACATTATTCAAAGTAATGAAAATGTGCGTAAGAAACTTCGTTTAAATTTTATTCCTTCATCATTAACAATTTTTTGTATTAATTTTTAAATGTAAACATTTTTTAATAAAAAAGTTTTTTAATTTTCATTTTTTAAATTAAGTTTGTTACAATAAAAATCATTAAAATTTATCATGAAAATTTTGTTAATTTAATTTTCATTATTAATTTTTAGTACAAAAAATAAACTAAGTTTGTAATAATAGAAATCATGGCAAAATTTACCTATCGTTAAAATTTGTTAATTTATTTTCAAACACAGAATTTTTTTATTAAATCACGATTTTTTTTATTCAAAGAGAATTTTTTTCATTGAAATAGGATGTTTTTTATTCAAACTGCATTTTTTTATTCAATCTGGATTTTTTCATTCATTCAGGATTTTTTTGATTCAATATTGATTTTTTTTAATTTAATATGAATTCTATTATTTAATCAAGATTTTTTTAATTAATACAGAACTTTTATATTCAAATTCAAACAGAATTTTTTTTTATTCAAATAGAATTTTCTTGTTTCCATCGGGATTCTTTTTTATTCTATATATGGATTTTATTATGTAATATAGATTTTAATAATTAAATTTTAAATGACAATTTTCACTTTTAATCAGAATCTTTTTTATTAAATCTGAATTTTTTTATTCTAACAAAAATTTTTTTGACTCAATCTGAATTTTTCCATTTAATCAGAATTTTTTTTATTCAATATGAATTTTATTATTTCATCAGGATTTTTTAATTAAAACAGGGATTTTTTATTCAATCAGAATTTTTTGATTAAATCACGATTTTTTTATTCAAAGAGAATTTTTTTCATTCAAATAGAATTTTTTTCTTTCAAACTGCATTTTTTTAATTCAATCTGAATTTTTTTCATTCAATCAGGATTTTTTTATTTAATCAGGAGTTTTTTATAAAAACAGAATTTTTTGATTAAATGACTTTTTTTTTATTCAAAGAGAATTTTTTTTATTCAAACTGCATTTTTTTTTATTCAATCTGGATTTTTTTGATTCAATATGGAGTTTTTTATTTATTCAGGATTTTTTATTCAATCAGAATTTTTTGATTAAATCACGATTTCGTTTATTCAAGGAAATTTTTTTCATTGAAATAGGATTTATTTTATTCAAACAGAATTTTTTTGATTCCATCTGAATTTTTTGATAAAAAAAGAAATTTTTTTATTCAATATGTTGATTTTTTTTCAAATCGAATTTTTTGATTTAAACAGGATTTTTCGATTAAATTACGATTTTTTTTATTCAAAGAGAATTTTTTTATTTAATCAGGATTTTTTATTCAATATTGATTTTTTTAATTCAATATAGATTCTTTTATTTAATCATGAGTTTTTTATTCAAATCGAATTTTTTGATTAAATGACGATTTATTTTATTCAAAAAGAATTTTTTCCATTGAAATAGGATTTTTTTTATTCAAACTTCTTTTTTTTTATTCAATCTTGATTTTTTTATTTAATCAGGAATTTTTTTATTCAATATTGATTTTTTTTATTCAAAGAGAATTTTTTTCATTGAAATAGAATTTTTTTATTCAATCAGGATTTTTTTTTAATTCAATATGAATTCTTTTATTTAATCAGATTTTTTTATTCAAACAGAATTTTTTTCATTGAAATAGAATTTTTTTATTCAATCAGGATTTTTTTAAATTAAATATGAATTCTTTTATTTAATCAGATTTTTTTTATTCAAACAGAATTTTTTTCATTCCATCTGGATTTTTTCATTCGATCAAGATTTTTTATTCATTACGTGAATTTTTTTATTGAATTGGAATTTTTTGATTCAAACAGGATTTTTAATTCAATCAGAATATTTTGAATCAATCACAATTTGCTTATTCAATCAGAATTTTTTTGATCCAATTTAAATTTTTTTGTGTAATCTAGTTTTTATTAAAATTAAATCTGAATTTTATATAGCTGTTTAGAATATTTTTGATTCAATCTGGAGATTTTTTTATTCAAACAGAATTTTTTTATATTCAAATGGATTTTTTTTTAATTCAATTAAGGTTTCTTCGATTCGTGTTTATGTTTTGAAAATAATTTTTCTAAAGTTATTTTTATGAAAATTTAAAATTTTTGTGAATAATTTTCAATTCTTTAAAAAAAATAACTTGTTATAATTTTTTTGGCAAAGAGCAGGAAATTAAAAATTTTACCTGGAGCAGCTACAAATTTCTTTATATTAGCAAAATTTTTAGTTGTTTCAATTAAAACTAGCTATTCTAGAGAAACTTATCGTTGTTTCAGGTGAAGTTTTTTTTCGTGATTAAAAAATTAATGAATAAACTAATCTACTGTCAAAAGTAAAAACCTAGTAAGTCGCATTTGCCTTAATGGCAAATGCGACTTACTAGGTTTTTACTTTGGACAGCAGAAATAAATTAAAAAATAGGTTTATAATTATAAATAAAAAATATAAATGAGAAAAATAAAAAAATGAGTTTATAAATAAAAAATATAAATGAGAAAAATAAAAAAATAGGTTTATAATTATAAATAAAAAATATAAATGAGAAAAATAAAAAAAAGACAGAAATAAAAAAATACAAATAAAAAATAGATAAAAATAGAATAAAAAAAATTACAGTAAAATTCTGGTGATATTTTTAGTAATTAATAACAAGAATAAAAATTCAGTAAAATTCAGTTGAAGAGACAAAAATTTTATTGGAACATTTTTTTTACATATGAACAAACAAACAGACAAACATGGCGGATTGGAAATTATCTCGTAGAAATGGAATTTAGTGAATGTAGGCAGCTGGATGAGCGGCAACGGCCAAAGGTGCGTGATAGGCCAAAGGTGCGGCTGCGTAGTAGGGAGCAGCGTGGACAACTGGTGCGGCGTGCACAACTGGAGCAGCGTGAAGAACTGGACTCTTCACGGACACTTTGTAGGTGTTGGCGTAGCTGGTGGCAAGTGGCGCAGCGTGCACGGCAACTGCAGGCGCAGCGTGGACGAGTGGCGCCGAAGCAATCACTGGCGACGCCAAGAAACCTGGTTTTGGTGCGGCCATGCTGCAGGCGACCAGAGCGAAGAGAACACACAATTTGAACATTTTTGCAGAGGTTTTTGTTTTTTTCTTGTTAAAAAGAAAATAAAGAGTTTATTATTGAATTATCAACTTTTGAGACTCAGTTGATCGACTGTGCTTTCGTCTCGGGAGTTTTGACTTTTTATAGTTTGTGTCCCCACTATTGAGCGCAAGTCCGGCCTAGACGGGCCTTATACACACTGTACGTCAAAAAGGAATGTACAACCAATCAGGTTCTTGGCGAGGACCGCGGGCGATACATTTTCACAACAATCGTTCAACAGCACTAATAGTGTATTATAAGCAGGGCCAAGGTTTTCAGGCTTTTGTCCGATTTCGCTGCGCTGCTGACCCAGGCGGCCGTCAGACGAGTCTCTTTACTTTTTGATCGCGTAATTCAATCCCAGATCATGAAGGAGAGAAATTTCCGACAGGCAATATATTTATATATGAATTATTATCACTCGATTTCATAATATCATTTTCCTCACATCTCAAGAACGACGCACCTCAATTTTCTACGAAATTCAATTTCATTTTGTTTTCTTTCTTTTTTGAGAAAGAAACTCACGTGGATTACAATGTTTTCTATTTTTAAAATCAAATTCATTTTTATTGTATTAATTGAAATGTAAAAATGAAAAATTATAAATAGAAAACATAGAAATTAAAATGTAATTAAAATTAAAAATTAAAAATAGAGGAATTAAAATATTAAAATGTATAATTGAAATTATAGATTCAAAATATGGAATTTAAAATTCGAAAATATTTAATTGAAATTAAAATACACCTAAAATTATAGATCGGAAATGTATAGAGATTAAAATATAATTGAAATTTTAAATTGAAAACATGAAAATTAAAATTGGAAATTATGTAATTGAAAATATAATTGAAATTTTAAATTGAAAACATGAAAATTAAAATTGAAAATTATATAATTGAAAATATAGAAATTAAAATATAATTGAAATTTTAATTTGAATTACAAAAATATAAAAATTAAATACAAAATTGAAAATATGGAAATTAAAATATAATTGAAATTTTAAGTTCAATTACGAAAATATATGTATATAATTGAAATTAATATTCTATAATTTTAAATATTAATCGAAACTATAGAAATTTATATTTAATGTGGATTTTTTTATTCAATCAGAATTTTTAAATGAAATCACGATTTTTTTTATTTAAACAGAATTTTTTTCATTCAAACCAAATTTTTTTTAATCAATTCAATTAGAATTTTTTGATGAAATCACGATTTTTTTTTCAAACAGAATTTTTTTATTCAATCTGAATTTTTATATTGAATCAGAATATATTTGATTCACACCTGATTTTTTTTTTTTTTAATAAAAAATTAGTAATTTAATATTGTCAAATAATTGAATATAAAATATAATTGGAATTATAGATTCAAAATATGGAATTTAAAATTCGAAAATATTTAATTGAAATTAAAATAGGTACAGTTAAAATTATAAATCGGAAATATGTAGAGATTAAAATATAATTGAAGTTAAAAATATTGAAACAATCTTATGAAGAAATGTAATTAAAATTAAAATATTATTTAAATTTTAAATTGAAAACATGGAAATTAAAATAGGAAATTACATAATTGAAATTATAATTAAAAATATAGAATTTAAAATATAATTGACATTCTAATTTCAATTACGAAAATATGTAAAAATTCAATTCTTATTGTAAATATAGAAATTAAAAAATAATTGAAATTTCAAGTTCATAATATTGAATTCAAACTATAAATTGAAAATATAGAAATAAAAAGGATGAAAATGTATAATTGAAAATTTCTTTGAAAAATTTTGATAAAGGGTAAATTCTGCCTCTTATTGTTGGGAAAAAAATCGTTAACTGTTTCATTATGTATACGCCCTGAAGTGATAATTATGACATATTAGCATTGAAATGAATAATTGGCAATAAAATTCATGTAATAAATACATTGACGCATGAGGAAATATAGTACCTAGCAGCTTTATTTCTATTTCAAGTTTAGTTCAAATTAGTTTTCGAAACGATTTATAGTTCAAAAGAAAATATTTTATATTTTTCAAACGTAGAATGGCAATTTTTTTTTACTTCTTTTAATTTTGTATTTTGTTAATTAAAAAAAGTAGTTCGTTTATTAAGAAAAAATACTTTTAAAAGAACGACAATATTTTTTCTACTTTTTAAAATTATTATTTTACTAAAAAATTATTATTTTATTTTACATAAAAATACGTTTAGATGAAACATTTTGCCTCTTATTTCAATTTTGTTTTAAAAAAAGCTACGATACATTTGCTACATTCTTTAATTTGTACTTTAATTAAAAACATTTTTTATTTCATTTTTTTAATAATAAAATTATTTAAAAAATAAAATAAAAAATTAACTAAGAAAATAAATAAAATTCATTAGTTAATTAATAAAAATAGAAATTTTATTTTTAAAAAATTTCTAATTAATAAACTTTGTATTTAAAAGATATCCAATCGAATCGATTTTCAATTTACCAGAAATGGCATTTAGCAAAATTTCAGTGATTTGAACTTTTAAATATCACAATTTCCATGTCACCGAATCTTCCTTTGTCTCCAATCATTATTTGTCGGAATAGAAATTCTGATATTTAGAAGTTCAACTCGCTAAAATTTATTATTATGAATTAGACTTCTGCGAAATTAAAATTCGATTAAATTTGACTTCTTTGAAATGAATTTTTAAAATAAAAAGTTCATTAATTGGAAATATTTTATCAAAAAAAAAGTAATACAAGAAATATTAAACTTTTTGAAAATATTTAAAAATTCATGAAAATTCATGAAAATTGTGCAAATTTATTATTTTTAAAATACTTTAACATTTCCAGGGTTGCCATAGGTCAGTGAAATGTCAGGAATTTTTATTAAAGTACTGGAAAAAATTGAATTTAGAAGCAGTTACGAATGATTGGAGAAATTTAATTATTTTCAAAAGTAAAAAAATTTTAAACAACATTCATTTTTTCAATAAATTATTTATTTTTGCTTAAAATTCTTGGAATGCATTTTATTACATTATTTTTAAATAATTGACTTCTTTCGACTAATTTTATGCAAATTCTTATTTTCAATATGTAATTGAATTCTTGAGAAATTTTAATTATTCATGAAATTCAATAAAATTTTTTAACAATAATTTAATTCTTGCGAATGATTTTATTAGAATTTTTAAAAATAATTGAATTTCTTCGAAGAATTTTATTACTTTTGAAAATAATTGAATACTTTCGAAGAATTATTTATGTATAAATAATTGAATTCTTGGAAAGAATTTCATTAAAATCTAAAAGAATAATTGAATTATTTCAAAAAAAATTTAATTAAAATTGTATTTAAAATAATGGATATCTTTCGAAAAATTTTATTAAAATATTTAAAAATAATTGAATTCCTGTGAAAAATTCTAATATTTTTGTAAATAATTGAATTCTTCCAAATAATTTAAAAAAAATATTTTTTTAAACAATTGATTTTTTTGAGGAATTGAAATCAAATTTTTAAGAATAGTTACATTTTTTGAGCAATTATTGTAAAATTATGTTAAAAATAATTGAATCGTTGCTAAGAAATTTATTAAAATTTTAAAAAATAATTGAATTATGTTAAGAATTTTATTATTTATGAAAATAGTTGAATTCTTGCAACGAATTTTTATTACATTTTTTTTAAATATAATTGAAATCCTGTAAAAAATTGTCTTATTTATGAGAATAATTGAATTCTTAGAATGCATTTTATTACATTTTTTTTTAAAAATAATTGAATTTTTTTAGGAAATTTTAATAGCAGATTTTAAATATATTTGAATTTTAGCGAAGAATTTCATTATTTGTGAAATGTAATTGAATTCTTGAAAAAAAAATTTGAAAATAAATACATTTTTCGAGGAAATTATTTAAAATTATATTAAAAATAATTGAAAGCCTATGAAAAATTTTATTATTTAATTATTAATGAAAATATAATTGAATTCTTACAACGAATTTTATTACATTTTTTTAAATAATTGAATTCTTGTTAAAAATTTTATTACTTGTAAAAATAATTGAATTCTTGGAACGCATTTTATTTTTTGCAAATAATTTAATTTAATTTTTTTGAAAAATTTTATAGAAATTTAAATTATTATAAAACACAAAGATATCAATTATTCCGAGTCTTCGACTCGGAATGATCGATATTTTCATGTTTTATAATAATATTCCTATGAGTTCTTAAATTTCATAAAGATTTGTATTTGAAATTTTTGGAAAATCTTAATATCTATGGAATAATAATAATGATTAAATATTTATTTAAAAAAGAGTTTATGATGTTTTCGAATAATTTTTCATTTAAAAAAATTCGTAATTACATGTAATAGAACAGTTTTTTGAGTATCTAATAATTTTTAGAGGGAATCAGAATATTCTTTACGGTCAGAGGGAAAAAGTGAAAATTTTGTCTGTAAATCAGGGAAATTCTTTAAGTTTTTTATTTTAATAATATTTTAACATTTCTATTATGATTAGAGTCCAATAATAAGCTTTGTTGCAATTTTTTTGCAAAATTCGTATTTCATTCAAAGTTTTGCAAATAAATTGCGACAAAGCTTATTATTAGACTCTAATCATAATAGAAATGTTAAAATAATATTAATATATAAAACTTGCAGAATTTCCAGGGGGTACTTCTATGGAATTTTTCGACGTGAGGGAAATTAACAAAATTCTCTCAAAATAAATAATTTTTACACGATTATCCATGCACCTTATTTTCTTCCCAGCAATATTGTAAAAATCTATTGAAGAAAAAAAACAAAAAAAACAACAAATCGAACACATTGTCAGTACATATGTTCAATGTTAATTAACTAAAGCCGCAAAAAAATGCTTCTTAATTGTTAAAGACAGTTGTCCCTGAATGTAAAAAAAAGAACCCATTTCGAAATTTTTCTGATCATATCACATGTATATAAGCGATCGTTGAAAAAAAAAAAAAAAAAAAAGTTGTCGAAACAAGGCAAAACTTTCGCGAATTGTTTCACGTCATTCCATGAGAGAATCTAAAGTGGTGCAGAGCTGTTGTCCAGTGGGAGTTGCGGGGCCGATTACACGATATTACTTAATCATACGTTAGCTGCGTAAACAAACAGAATATAATGTTACGTGTACATTTTATCCAAAATAGACATAGTTATGCCAATATCCTTACAATTAGTGTTAAATGCACTAGATGCGGATTATATTTTTCAAAAACTTTTGATGATGAGGGAGAGAGAGAGAATTGAAGCTTAAAATGTGACATTATATATTCATCAATTTCTATTAGCGGACTAATTACATATATCGATATATAACATATCCTGTGTGCTATCTGTTATTTCTATATTAATATTTTCATTTATAGATATTTCTGCGGAACATTTATATAGTTTAAATTATATTATACAATCGGAAATGAAAATTTAGATTCGAGTCCTGTGAATGTCAATTTTAATAATAGATGAAAGCTCATTAGGGTAATTAAGTTTCTGTAAATAGATGACTCAATTATTCTGTACTTTTTCTTTTATTATTTCATTTTTAAGTTGAATGAATAAAGTAAATAGTATAAGGTTTACTAAATAAATATATTAAATATACTCAATGAATAAAATTAAATCTATCAAATTCTTTTTCCTTCTTTCTTTCCTTTTACTTCCTTTCTTCTTTCAAAGGAAGTTGTCGAATATATTTTATTTTACTTTTCAATTAATTTTAATTAATTTTATTTTATTTTGTTTATTTATATAGTTTTATTTAATTTTACTTAATTTTATTCAATTTTGTTTAATTTGATTTAATTTAATTTTATTTTATTTAATTTTATTTGATTTTAAATATTAAATAAACTTCTACTTTTAAGGGCATTTGAACCATGATGACGTCACAGATTTAAAACTAATGCTTTGCACAAACTGTGACGTCATCAAGGTTCAAATCCCCTTAAAAAGTTACAGAAAATATTTTTCGAAAGTTTTAAACGTTCAAATGAGCGAATACTTTTTTTTATCTATTGACAATAATAAAAAATACAAAAATAACTAAAAACAATATTTACAGAAAATTCAAAATTAATTAAAAAGCAAAAAATGCAAATAGCTAAAAAAATTTTAAAAAATTAAAAAATTCAAATGATCAGAAAAGAATTAACAAAAAAATCCAAATAAGTAAAAAAATAATAACAATAAAATAGAAATGACTGAAAAAATCTATATTAATAATCGTTGTGTTCGGTAGTTTAATTATTTTATGAATATAATTAAATGTTTGCGCAGAATTTAATAAAAAATTTTTTTAAATAATTGAATTCTTGTGGAAAATTTTATTAAAATTGTAGATATTGAAAATCATTGAATTAAGAAAAATTTTTAAAATTAATAATTGAAATTTTTGCCGAGAATTTTATCAAAATTTTTAAAAATAATTGAATTGATTTGAAGAATTTGATAAATTTTTTTAAAATAATTGAATTCTTGCAACGAATTCTATTAAAATTTTCAAAAATAATTTAATTCTAACAAAGAATTTTATAAAAATCATTTTAAATAATTGATTTTTTTCGAAAAATTGTATAAAAGTCGTGTTTGCAAATAATTAAATTCCTGCGAAAATTTTATTATTTATGAAAATAATTCAATTCGTTAAAAGAATATAATTACATTTTTTTAAATAATTGAATTCATGTGAAAATTTTATATTATTTATAAAAATAATTAAATTATTGCAAAAAAATTTGCAAATCATTGAATTCTTGAAAAAAAATTTATCCTAAAAAAATTTGATAATAATTGAATTTCTTCGAAGAATTTTATTATTTAGAAAAATAATTGAATTCTCACGAAGAATTTTGTTAGAATTTTTGAAAATCCTAATTAAATTCCTTTGAAGAATTTCTTAAATTTTTTTTTTTTCATAATAATGTAGTTTTTTGAATAATTTTAATTGAAAATATAGAAAATAATTGAATTTTATTAACAATTTCTTTCAAATTTTTAAAATTATCGTGATTTGTTAATAATTATAATTAAACATTTAATTATTGAATTTTATTTAAATTTTCTAAAATAATTGAATTCATTTGAAAAAATTTATAACGAATTAAAAAAAAATTAAATTCTTTCGTGAAATTTTTTTGAAAATTTAATTGAATTTTTGCAAAGAATTTTACTATTTATAAATATAATTGAATTGTTTCAAAGGATTTATTAAAATTTAAAAAAAAAAAATTGAATTTTTTCGAAAAATATTAAATATTTTTAAAAAATGAATTGAATTCCGTTATGAAATTTTATTAAAATTGTATTAAAAATAATTGGATTTTTGAAAAAGAATTTTACTATTTATAAATAAAATTGAATTGTTTCGAAAGATTTTTAAACATTTTAGAAAACAATTGAACTCTTTTGAAATATTTTATAACGTATTAATCAAAAAATTGAATTCTTTTGTGAAATTTTTTTGAAAATAATTGAATTTTTGCAAAGATTTTACTATTTAAAAAAGTAATTGAATTGTTTCGAAGGATTTATTAAAATTTTAGAAAATAATTGAATTTTTCGAAAAATATTAAATATTTTTAAAAAGTTGATTTCTTTCGTGAAATTTTTTTGAAAATAATTGAATTTTTGCAAAGATTTTACTATTTAAAAAAGTTAATAAATTGTTTCGAAGGATTTATTAAAATTTTAGAAAATAATTGTATTCGTTCGTGGAATTTTATCAAAATTTTGTTTAAAAATAATTAAATTTTTTCCAAAAAGTTTACTATTTATAAAAATAATTTAATTCTGATGAAAAATGTTATTATTTATGAAAATAATTGAATTCCTGCGAAGAATTTAACTAAAATTTTTTTTAATCAATAAACAAGAATAATTAATTCGTAAATTAGTTAACAATTGAATTTTTTTAATGTTTAAATCTGAAATTATTCAAAAATTTATATTTGAAAATAAAAAATTTTGTAATTTGCATAATAAAAATAAATTTGCTAGTATTAATAGTAAAATGCCAAAGACTAAAAACTTAAAAAAAAAAAAAAATGCAGATGACTTAGCACAATAATAAAAAAAAGGAAATAATTAAATACTTTCAAAAATTACTAAAAAGATAATCAGAAATAAAATAATATAAACATTAATTTTTCTAATAAAATTCAAATTTGATTTGAAATAGAAAAAAAAATAAATCGACGTTTTTTGAGCATTCGAATCCTTAGAGACAAAAAAAAAATTAAAAAAACAAAAAAAAAAATTAAAAATTGAGAAAACACAATTTTTCTAAGAATATCAAATTGAGACAAAAAACGAAACAAAAATGTTGCGAAGCAACGTTTTGATTCGTTTTTTGTCTCAATTTGATATTCTTAGAAAAACTGTGAATGGAAAAAAAAGAAAATAAAGAAAGAAAGAGAAAAAAAAAATAAAAGAGAAAAAATGAAAAAAAATAAACAAAAAGGTAAACATTTTACATAATATTACCTATGTTGAAAAATGAAAAATATTTCCGAAAATTATATTTCTGCATTGCAATTTATCCAAATTTGGATTTTGAGATAAAAATCTGATATTGAATGCGGCAAGTAGAGCATTTCATTTGCATTTTTTCAACCACATTTCTCATCCTAAGAGTATATCTGTATACCCATAACGAGGGACCAATTTACGGACAATAAGTTTACGTAACCATCTCTCCATTCGTAAAATCAGCCAAAGCATTCATTCGCATTCGTGCGCACAAAGACACCATACCACGGCACAGCTGCCATTAACCCAGATTACTTCTAAAGCTGATAACATTCATCGATTTATCATTTACTCAAAAAGCACCTGTCTTTTTTTTTCTTTTTTTTTCATCTTGCCAATCACCTTAATGACAAGTACAAGATTACAATTTTTTTACAATCCATTCAAATCTAGAATTTCCCCTCAATTTGGTAAATTTTGTAGAGAAAATACTAAAATTAATAATCGCGAAGAAAATGACTAGAAATTTTCGCAGAACTTATTTCCATTCATTTTGCAAAACGTAAAAAAAAATTAATACACAGAAAAAAATAAATAAAAATAAAATTAGTCTAAAATTTTTTTCTCCTTCAATTTTGAGATCAATATTCATGCGATAATTTTTTTCTATTCTCGAAAGGGAAAAATTTTTCTTCGAAACAAATGAAAAAATGTCCTTGTCTATTTTGAAAAGGAACAAAAAATTTTTTTTTCCACTGCATCTTATTGCGATAATTTTTTTTGTCTGCATAAATATTTAAATTTATGCGCGAAATAAATAAATTCAGGCATCGTATATATAAAAAACAGCAATCGATCAAAGAAAAATGAATCGAATCAGGTTTCTATATAGTTATTGATATTTATGTGTGTGGATCTTTGTTCTGCGAAATTCAACTTCTAATTTTAGAAGGGTAGGGCCTCGACAGTGAGACTTCCTAGTTCCTGGTCATTCACTTATTGATCGTCGAGACGATCGTTTTGGATTCAATTAATCGATATATATATGTATATAATGCAAGTGTTTGAGGGATGCCAACCTTGATCAATATTATCTTGTCTGAGAATTTAATGGCCAAAGAAAACAAATCGAGAGGAGGAACTAAGAAAAAAATTCGATTTCTTGCCCCTATGTGTTAAAATAAATAAATAAACATAACATATTGAAAAAATATTCATTTTTTTATTTTTTATTTAGTTAATTCGAAAAAATAAGCTGAACTAATAAAAATAAAAAAAAAACATTAATAACAATAATAATAATTAGAAAAAATATTCCCAAGAAATCTGACGATTTATTGGGAATTTTTTTTCCAAATTACTGCTATTTTTATTATTTATTTATTAGCCAAATTAATACAGATAAATAAGATAGCAATTAATTAAAATTTTTCTTTAAATAAATTATTTTTAATAATTTTCGAAAAAGTTCTTTGACAATTTTCAAATCCATTTGTTTACAATATTCAATTTTACGAAATTTCAATTACTCCTAAATTCATCAATTAAATGCATATTAGAAAATTAAAAATCCAAATAATATTTTTAAAAAAATTCAATTCAACTTTATTAAAAAATTAATTTCAAAAATTCAATTATTTCTAAAAATTCAAGCTTTATTTGCTTAATAATCTTCAATTATTATCTCAAATTTTAACTGAAATTCATTTTTATGAAATGAAAATCAATTTTTATTCGAAAATTTTACAAGAATTCAATTATTTAAATACAAAAATAATTTATTGAATAATTGAATGTTTCTTAAAATTCAATTTTTAAATACAGAATTATATAGACAATTTTTTAAATAATTGAATTCTTTCGACGAGTTTTAATAAAATTTTTAAGAATAATTAATTTTAAAAATTTTATTAAAATTAGCTAACAAATTTATCAACAATCATTTATCAACAAATTTTGAAATAATTGAATTCCTTTGACAAATTTTAACAATAATTTTAACAATTTAAAGAATAATTATTCTTAAAAAATTATTAAAACTAGTCGAAAAGAATTCAAATATTTACAAATTTGCTAATAAAATTCTTTATGAAAATTCAATTTTAAGAAACACTCAATCAATAAATTATTTTTTTGACCATTTTTCGAGAAATTCGATTAAAATTGTATCAAAAATTATTGACATTCTGCAATGAGTTTTATTATTTATAAAAATAATTAAATTTCTAAAAAGAATTTTATTATATTTATGAGAATAATTGGATTTCTAAAAAGAATTTCGTTATTTACGAAAATAATTGAATCCCTGAAAAATTTTATTATTTATGAAAATAAATGTATTATTGCGAAGAAATTTATAAAAAATTTGTAAATAATTGATGTCCTGTGAAATTTTTATTATTTTATGAAAATAATTTGATTAAATTTTTTTTTAAGAATTTAATTCCTTTAAAAAATTTTATTAAAATATAGTAGATATTGAAAATCATTGAAATGAGGAAAATTTTTGAAAATATTAGAAATTTTTCCAAGAATTTTATTAAAATTTTTAAAAATAATTGAATTGCGGAGAATTTTATTATTTTTAGAGATAATTGAAATTTTGACAAGAATTTAAAAAAATTTCTGAACAGAATTGAATTTCTGCGAAGAATTTTTATTACTTTTGAAAATAATTGAATTTCTACAATTATTTGTAATTTCTCTAGAATTCTCCAAATTATATCGTATATATTTAATTTTCATAAAGAATTTTATCAACAAATTTTTAAATAAATTTAAATTTAAATTTAAATTTAAAAATTTAAATTTTAAATTTTAAATTTAAAAATTTAAATTTTTAAATAATTGAATTCTTTCAATGAATTTTAATAAAATTTTTTTAAAAAATTTATATTTTTCGAGAAATTCGATTAAAATTATATTAAAAATAATTGAAATTTTTCGATGAGTTTTATTATTTGTGAAAATAATTGAATCCCTAAGAAGAATTTTATTATTTTTCAACATAATTAAATTTCTAAGAATTTTATTGCTCTTGATAATAATTGAATCCGTGTACAAAATTTTTTTTATTTTTGAAAATAATTGAATTATTGCAAAGAAATTTAAAAAAAATTTGTAAATAATTGAATTTTTGTAAAAATTGTATTATTTATGAAAATAATTGAATTATTGCGAAGAAATTTTTAAAAAATTTGTAAATAATTGAATTATTGCAAAGATATTTATAAAAAATTTGTAAATAATTGAATTCTTGTAAAAATTGTATTATTTATGAAAATAATTCAATTATTGCAAAGAAATTTATAAAAAAAATTTTTTTAATAATGGAATTCCTGTGAAATTTTTATATTATTTTTTATGAAAATAATTGAAGGTTTTTAATAAATTTTTTAAAAATAATTAAATTCTTTTGGAAAAATTTATTAAAATAGTTGATATTGAAAATAATTGAATTAAGGAAAATTTTTCAAAATAATTGAAATTTTGACAAGAATTTTATTAAAATTTTTGAAAATAATTGAATTTCGGAGAAAAAGTTTATTATTTCTAAAAATAATTAAAATTTTGACGAGAATTTTTAAAAATTTCTAAACAGAATTGAATTTTCCAATCATTTGTAATTTCCCTAAAATTCTCCAAATTATATCGTACAATTTACGAACTTTTCGTCCTTTTTCAATCAAATTACGGACTTAATGAACCTTTTTTCAAAAAAATGGACCTACTTCAAGCCCTGCAGTATATAATATTATAATAATTTTTACAATATTAATATTAATATTAATTGTAATATAATTACAATAAAACACCTCTCTAAATTTGAATTAGTAAATTTTACTAATAAACAGTAATAGAATAAAAATAAATATTTCTGAAAAATAATAAAATAGTTTTATTTTAAATTAAAAATGACCAATGAACGGATTTTAAGAACAAAATAAATGTTTCATTTAATGACTTCATTTATAAGAAAGTATTAAAGATTGAAGGTTTCGTTTCTTCACGTTTCCATTAAAAATCTTGCAACACTGCTGAGATGGCGAAGGGCTCAATGGCTCATAGAATCAACAAAAAACTATATAATTGTTTGCCTAACTCTCGGCACAAGTTATTTGAATTTATTGTATGTTTCTTTTGAAATAACGTCAAGTCTAGTTGGCACTCATCATTATCAAAGCGAGACATCTGATTTATGTGTATTTTTTTTTTTTTTTTTACAAAACTCTTTACAGACAAATCATTGTTGATTTATGATAAATTTACTAGAGAAAAAAGGTGAAAAGAAAAAAATTTAGTACAATAGAAAATTATTAATAGACATTAATTACTAATATAATTAATAAAAATAAAAAAATTTTAATTTAAATTTTATTTCATTCAAGTATTAAGAAAATTTTAAAATTTTCTTAATATTTGAATCAAATAAAATTTATTTAAAATAAATAAAAAATCAGTTGGCTCTGATTGTGAATCAAATATATCTTTGCTCGGGGTGTATAATAATATCTCAATATAATAATAATATAATAATATAATTATATAATAATAATATGATAATATAATAATATAATAATTTAATAATATAATAATAATATAATAATATAATAATATAATAAAACATTAATTAATATATTAACGTAATACAATTAATATTATAATAATTATATTATCGTTTCGTTAAATATTTTCCATCGAAAAAATAAAATGAGCTATAAATTATAAACAACATTTCAATCATTGTATATAATATGTTGTTCCCGGCTCATGTGTTGAATATTATATCGGAAGTGATTTTTATAAAGTGAAAATACTTCGGGACCATAAAAAGTTAAGAAGACCATATTTATTGGCGAATGTATTTAAATGAATTACTGTGCACTTACTCCGCCTCATATTGGATAAGGTAATGTGACCTTGGTTATTTACTCGGCAAAGAAAGAAAAGCCGTCTGAACCCATGGAGCCGATGAACCCATGAAAATACACCCAGAAGGTCAGGATAATCGATTTTTTCAAATTTATTAACATTCCTTCCTTTTGTTGTCTTCCAATCATTATTATTATTATTATCATCATCATTATTAACGCAAAATGAAAAATTCCAATTCAAAAATAATCTATTCTTCTAAGCAAAAATTATTTCGAAAAAATTGTATCAAAAATAAAATTTTTATTCGCTTAAAATAAATTTTTCATTTATTTAAAGTCGCGAATATAAAATAAAAATTTTAGTTGTGCCGAATAAAATTTTTATTTAAAGAAAATAAATTATAATTGATTGAAATAAAATTTTTCTGTATGTGTGATAATAAAGTGTTTTTAATAGTATAAAAATAATAATAATAAAATATTAATAATAAAAATGATAATTTGGAAAAAAAATTCTCAAGTTTGCAAATAATTTCTAATATCAGAACTTAACATTCAAGTCACGAAGTAACATAAATATAGAAATGTAAATTGTTATATTACGATTCTCAACTGTATTGTATAGATCTACTTTCAACGATTATTACGTCACTTGTTTGCAATTCGTCTAAAAAGAAAAAAAAAACAGAAAAACAGCAAAAATGAGAGCAAAGTTCTCCTGTTTCCAAAACTTTCTCCAAATGTTGGAAACGCATTTGTATTTTATTATTGCACGTTTATTACCCGATTTGAATAATAATCGCGAATAATAGTTTTTCCCAGTCTTTTTGTTTATTTAAAAGAAAAAAATTATAGATACGTAAATTAGACGTCGTAAATAAATTTGAATTTAATTTTTATTTAACCTTACTGTCAAGGTTAATAATAATAAAAATAATAAAATTATTAATTTTAATAATATAAAAACAAAAATTGTCCCACTTTAAAAAAAAAAAGAAAGTGACTAAAAAGAATAAAAACGAAAAAAGAAAATAACGAAAAACAATAATAGCAAAAGAAAAAACTACAATGAAATTTAAAAAATAATAACAAATAATGAAAATGACTAGAAAAAAAGAAATGATTAAAAAGTAAAAACAGTAATAACAAAAAATGCAAATAACAAAAAACAATAATAACAAAAAAAATACAAATAATTAAAAACGTAATGTAAAAAAATAAAAATAACTGAAAAAATGCAAAAGACTGAAAACAATAATAACAAAAAAGCAAATAACTAAAATAAAATTATTAATTAAGTGATAAAATGATTAATTAATTAAACTATTAAAAAAACAAAAATTGTTCCATTTTTTTCAAAAAATAAAAAAATTTTTCCAAGAAAACGACTAAAAAGAATAAGAACGAAAAATGAAAATAACGAAAAACAATAAAAGTAAAAAATTACAATATAATTAAAAAAATAATAACAAAAAAACTGACTGAAAACAATAATAACAAAAAATGCAAATAACGAAAAACAATAGAAACAATAAAAAAATACAAATTATTAAAAACATAATAACAAAAAATAAAAATAACTGAAAAAAAGAAAATGACTGTAAACAATAATAACAAAAAGCAAATAACTAAAATAAAATTATTAATTAAATAATGATGAAATAATTAATTAATTACAATAATAAAAAAAACAAAAAATGTCCCACTTTTTTCGAAAAAAAAGAAAATGACTAAAGAGAATAAGAACAAAAAATGAAAATAACGAAAAACAATAATAGCAAAATAATACAATATAATTAAAAAAATAATAACAAAAAAACTGACTGAAAACAATAATAACAAAAAATGCAAATAACGAAAAACAATAGAAACAAAAAAAAATACAAATTATTAAAAACATAATAACAAAAAATAAAAATAACTGAAAAAAAGAAAATGACTGTAAACAATAATAACAAAAAGCAAAGAACAAAAATAAAATTATTAATTAAGTGATAAAATGATTAATTCATTACACTAATAAAAAAAACAAAAATTGTCCCATTTTTTTCCAAAACAATGTTGCGCAATTTGAATAAATTCAAATATATATAAATTTCTACACCAAAAAATTTCGGCCAATCACCTTGAAAATGTAAAACATGCTTAAAAAGCGGTATAATTATGGCAATGTGTTGCACATAAAATGTTTACTAGACAAATAAAAATGACCCTTGAACTGCTTTTAAGTATTTCAACCAAAAAATGACTTAATGGCAATGAAGTATCGTTTAATAAAAAAAAAAATAATAAAAAAAAAACAAGAAAAAAAGAGCGATTTCATCATATCGAGATACACATAATATGTGATAACATCAATAATAATTTAAAGGGCTTTGTAATGAGGATACACGTTTTTTCAATATATATATATATATAGACATTGTTCAGTACTGTTCAACTTTTCATTTCATAATCCATTATGACACAATTTTTCTCTGTTACGACTTACGAGTATGTAATAATAGATCACTGTTTATACTCCAAATGTAATCTCTCTTAATTTGAATCCAGATTTAAAAATAACAGTGCGATTATCAAAGTTTATAATTATCATTGCTGACTTTTTGCTTCTGTAATTAGTAAATAGAAATATAATGATAATAAAATAAATTGAACATAATTGATTTTTATTATTAATTGATAGGGACAATTATTTTTCTCTCATTAGTTAAATAATTTATTGTTAATAATGAAAATTTGGAAAAATTTATTGAATATCAATTTTTTTTATTAAAAGTTAATTATTTTTGGCTGAAAATAAATTTTTTTTACTGAAAGTAAATTAGTTTTACTGAAACTCATTTATTATTATCGAAAATTAATTATTTTTTACAGAAAGTTAATTGGTTCTACTAAGAATTATTTTTTTTACGGAAAATCAATTAGTTTTCATTAATTAAAAAATTTACTGGAATATCAATTTTTTTTAATGAAAATCAATTATTTCTGATTAAAATCAATTGTTTTTCATTAATTCACAAAATTTACTTGAATATCAATTTTTTTTAACCAAAATCTATTATTTCTGCTTAAAATCAATTTCTTTTTACTGAAAGTTAATTAGTTTTATTGAAAATCATTTATTTTTACAATTATTTTTTACCAATTAAAAAATTTACTTGAAAATCAATTTTTTTATTGAAAAAATCAATTATTTTCTCTTAATATAAATTATTTTTTTCTAATAAAAGTAAATTAGTTTTACTCAAAATCATTTATTTTTACCGAATATCAATTATTTTTCACTAATTAAAAAATTTACTGGAATATCAATTTTTTTAACGATAATCAATTATTTCTGCTTAAAATCAATTCTTTTTTATTGAAAGTAAATTAGTTTTATTGAAAATCATATATTTTTACCGAAAATCAATTATTTTTCACTAATTAAAAAATTTATTTGAATATCAATTTTTTTATTGAAAATCAATTATTTTTTGCTTAAAATAAATTGTTTTTTTACTGAAAGTAAATTAGTTTTACTAAAAATCAATTATTTTTTACATAAAAATTTCCTGTAATATCAATTTTTTTTTATTGAAAATCATTTATTTTTGCTGAAAATCAATAACTTTTACCGATAGTAGTAAATTAGTTTTACTCAAAATAATTTACTTTTACCGAAAATCAATTATTTTTCAATAATTAATCAATAAAAGTTCAGAATAATTTGCTGGATTATAAATTTTTTTTATTGAAAATCACATTATTTATACTGAAAATCAAAATAATTTTTACTGATTAATTGTTAAAAGTCTAGAAAAGTGCACTGGAAGGGGATTATAAATATTATTATTCTGACAGTAATTTTTTTTATTATAAAAATAATACTGAATAAAAATGATGTATATAAATTAATAATATATTTTTATATTTAATTTAACATTAAAGTAATAAAAATAATAATAAAAAATTATTGTAATAATATTAATTGTTATTAATATTAATTAATATTACTACCTATTAATATTATCTATAGTATTTAATTATACTGTTATTATTAAATTACAAGTATTTTTATCAATATAATTAATTAGCAAAATGAACAGTTTTATATAATAGAAATTTATTAATAAAACTAATTAATATTAATTGTAATCTGTATTTTCTATATTAGGTGCATATCGTAAATTTGTGAATGAAAATAAATTGATGCAATTTCTTTGTAAATGAATATTATGCACTTGCGTTATACAAGTTTGACAAATTATGGACAATTAAAATATTGATATTACGAAAATACATATTTGCAGTTATGAATTTATCGTTATATAGAATGACACTAAAAATAAATGTTACCACGTCGATTTAAGGGGACATTCCAGTTCAAAATGAAAAAAAAATCGATTTTTTTTTTTTTTTATTTTCGTGTTCCTTATAGTCTCAAGTATACTCTCCTTAAATTTTATTGCAAAATTCGAAGTGAAACAAAAGTTATACGTACATATTCCTTGCCATGTCAATGATGTTTTTATACTTACCAGAACCCTTTCGAATGATTAAAATGTTTCCTTATTTGCCTTTTCCAGAAAAGACATAAAATGTATTTGGGGTTGCTGATTACGAATATTTTCGACGATTTTCAAAATTCAAAATGGCGGATCCAATATGGCGGCCCAATATAGTGAATAATTTAACAAGCTGATGCGATTCGATCGAAATTCGTTTCTCGGGGGTTTTAGGGGTCGATGATTACGAATTTGAGGTCATGTTTGCAAAATTCAAAATGGCGTATCCAATATGGCGACCAAAAATGGCGGAAAATTTAACATTTTCGCCATATTGACATCAATTATTTATTTTTGACATCAAATTCGAATTCAGCGACCTCGAAAATCCCTCAGAAACGAATTTCGACCGACTCGAATCAGTCTTGACATTATCCGCCATATTGAATCCGCCATTTTGAATTTTGAAAAACTCATCAAATTTAAATTCAGCGACCCCGAAAACCACTAAGAAAGGAATTTCGATCGAATCGCATCAGTTTTTTAAATTATTCACCATATTGGGTCGCCATATTGGATCCACCATTTTGAATTTTTTAAATCTGACTTCAAATTCGGATTCAATGACCCCAAAAACCTTAGCCTGTACCCATTGCCACTCAAATCGAATCATATTTAGTATTTCCTTTTGAGGTGGTCATATATGGCCAGTGTTACAAAGGTGGCATGAATTTTTCTGGCCACATATGGGCCATGGACTGCCAAGGGGTTAAAAATTGACAACATTCAAATTTTATGCAAAAAAATATTGAATTTCCAAAATTTTGATGATTCGAAGTCTTTTTTGTAAAATACAATAAGGGAAAAAACTTAAGTCACTCCTAATCGGTTTTAGTAAGGCGATGATATGTATGCTTTGTATTATCACGCAATAATAAGAAGTTTTCACTTTACGTCGGTTTTGTTGGCGTGTCTTAAAAAAACGCGTGTTCGATTTTTTTTTTCAAAAAAATTTGAGAAAAAAAATGTTTGCCCGTGGTGGTAATAAGAAAGGTAGTCGTGAAAATCGACGATATATATATGAAAAAAAAAGAAAATTTAAAGGTAATCAACATACTATTGAACAAGAAGATACTATCGACGCCGAATTTCTGAGTTCATCTGCAAAAAAATTGAAAACAAGTCATGAATTGATGCCGCCAACGGATAGTGCAATAAGATACGTAATTCTGTGTTTTGATTTAGTGTTCTGTGCTTTGTCGAAATTTGTAAAGTGCAAGACGTGTAACGGGGACATTGAGTTTTTGCAGCAAAAAGATCGTGGTTTGGGTTTCAAAATCTGTCTTCGATGTTCCTGTAAACAAAACTACATTGCATCCTCACCAGTGATTGACAAAAATAATTACGAGATAAATCGGCGCATAGTGTTTGTAATGCGCGTTCTCGGAATAGGATACAATGGACTTCAAATGTTTTTATCACTTATGGATATTTCCACAAATTTTTCAAAAGGAACATACTATTCTGCTATCTCGAAAATTCATAATGCTTCCAAGAAGTGCTTTGATTTTGTTACAAAAAAAGCTGCCGAAGAAGAGAAAGCACAAAATGAAGCTACTGGAAATCATCCCGACATTTTGACAGTTTCGGGCGATGGAACTTGGATGAAAAGAGGTTTTACCTCTCTCATCGGTGTTTTTTCAATTATCGGCAAATATTCTGGAAAAGTTTTGGATTTGGGTGTTAAATCATCTTTTTGTCTCTCCTGCAGTCAACACAAAGCGCAGTTAGATGAGGAAGAATTTCTTATGTGGTATGAGGAACATAAAATCGAATGCTCAGCTAATCACGAAGGATCTGCAGGAAAAATGGAGTGTGATATGGCCGTTGAAATTTTTAAAAGGTCAAAAGTGTTGCATAATGTATTCTACGGTAACTACATTGGCGATGGAGATAGCAAAACGTACTCAAATATCGTTGATTCTGCACCGTACGGTACTCAGTTTTTCATTACAAAACTGGAGTGCGTTTTGCATGTAGCCAAAAGGATGTTTCGCCGGCTCATGGACGTAAAAAAAAAGATTACACTCTTGGAGAAAGCAAGTAAGTCAAAAGAAAAAGAAAAAAAGGACGAAATACTGAAGGAGAAACCAGTAAAAAGGAAAGGCAGACGATCAAAAGCAGAAATCGAAGCAGCAAAAGCTGATGCTGTGGCACATCCACCGGTGAAGTACGCTAAACTGACTGAAAAAGTCATTAGATCGATGTCGATTTATTACGGACTTGCGATACAAAGGTTCCCCGATTCAGTTGAGAAAATGAAAAAAGAAGTCCTTGCTGGATATTATCATAGAATTTCCACCGATACTGAACCACGCCATGAATACTGCAACCCGGACTGGTGCCAATTTTTGCAGAAACAGAAGAAAAATGAGCCGTACGAGCATAAACCAGCACTTGATCCAAATATTCGAAAATATATTTTGCCGATATTTGAAACTCTTAGTAGCGATGAATTACTAAGTCGATGTCTTGGAGGCAATACGCAAAACTGCAATGAAAGCTTTAATAACTTAATTTGGAAAATCGCTCCAAAAACAACCTTCGTCGGTAAAAAAGTTGTTGAAATTGCATCCTGGATCGCAGCTTGTACTTTTAACGAGGGTGCCCGAACATATCTTGCCATTATGCATCTGATGGATATCAAAATTGGTGACTACGCGTCGACTTGGGCCCTCAACATCGACAAAACTCGCATAGCTCAAGCCAACAGAAGAAGCGAAGAACATTCTAAAGAAGCCCGTACAGCAAGAAAAAAGGCCCAATCAGAGCATCTGAAGAGGTTGACAGAACTTGAAGATCTTCAGTATGCACCAGGGATGGCTGACTAAACGTAAGCATAAAAAAATCCTTTCTTGAAAATTTTTAATCCGATGTCAAATTTTCAAAATTCAAAGAAACGGATCTAATATGGTAAAATAAATTTTTAAAATCACCAGATTCGGTTAAAACTCATTATTCAGGGTTTTTAGGGGTCACTAATCACGAATTTAAGGTCAAATTCGTTGTCGACGACCCCAAAAACCCTTGAGTAACGATTTTCGAGCGAATTAGATGAATTTTAAAAAATGATTTCGACATATTGAATCCGCCATTTTGAATTTCGAAAAATCGATATCGGATTCGTAATCAGCGACCTCGAAAACCCCCGAGTAACGATTTTCAAGCCAATCGGGTAGTTTTTTTTAAAAATCGTTCGCCATTTTGAATCCGCCATTTTGAATTTCGAAAAATCGATATCGGATTCGTAATCAGCGACCTCGAAAACCCCCGAGTAACGATTTTCAAGCCAATCGGGTAATTTTTTTAAAAAATCGTTCGCCATATTGAATCCGCCATTTTGAATTTCGAAAAATCGATATCGGATTCGTAATCAGCGACCTCGAAAACCCCCGAGTAACGATTTTCTAGCAAAATAACTTGATTTTTTCGATTTAACTTGAGGTATATGTGCTAACTTATCTAACCAAAACTTTAAGTGTGTTTTTCTCAAAATGTACTTTTTTGAACTGGTACAAGTGATAGCTCGAGTTCTACTGAACCAATTTTGAAAAACCAAATTGCGTTTGATTTATTATCATCATGGCTAGGGGTGGAACCTCAAAAACTGGAAAATTTGCGGCTCCTTTGTTTTCTATAAGAGAAATTCTGAATAAAAACATGTGTTTTTTTCATGTTTTGGGGAAAAAGTGCCCTAAAAAAAAGAAGGGGAGGAAAATTTTACTTTTTTGAGGTTCCACCCCTGGAGAAATATCTAACGAAGAGAATGTCACTTCTTTTTTGGTTTTATCTGTTTTAGAAAGTTTGGAATCGATCGTACCACCGAAAATGGGCATTTTCAAAAATGGCGTATATCGCCGCCATTTTGAAATAAAAATGAAAATTTTTTTTTTTTACAAATTCTTAAATAAATTATTTATTACATGTAAAAGAAATTTTTTAAATAAATGTCATAGTTATTTTAATAATATACACTAAAAAAGCCTTCTTTTTGCCTGTTTTGAACTGGAATGTCCCCTTAAGGGTAAAATTATTTTTGATCTTCATTTATCATTTACGTGATAAAAATTTGGAAATTTCTATTATTATCTATTAATAATAATTTTCTACTTTTTAATTCATTTATCATTTATATACTCTTTTCATCCGTACATAAAAAAATATTTATACAAATAAAAATATGTACAAATATAAAATAAGTACAAATAAAATAATTATTAAATAAAAAAATTTATGCAAAAAAAAATTTTAATTAATTAACTAATTAAAAAAAATATAAATTTGGTTTAAATAAAATTTTTCTCTGGCTGCAATAAGGGAAAATTAAAAAATAAATTATGATGTAAATTTAAAATTAGTAAAAATTAAAATTGTTTACTAATTTGAATTAGTAACTAACTTTTTTTGCTTTTGAATTAATAAATTTTACTAATAAATAATAATTTCTACTAATTTACTAATAAAATTTACGAATTTAAAAGCAAAAAGTTAGATACTAATTCAAAATCAGTTAAATAATTTTTGAGTCAATTAATTTATATTTTCTTCAAATACTGAAATTATTGGTTCAAATATGATTAACTTGAATCAAAAATTCATTTGAATTAAAAATTATTTGGTGCAAGTGAATATTTATTTGACAATTAGAGAACTAATTTATTTGAATCAAATAAATTTTTTTAGTGTATAATATTTTTATTATACACTGAAAGAAACAAAAAAATAAAAAATATTGAAATCAATCATACTTAAACCAGTTTTTTATCTCGTGTGTAATATAAAATTTTTGTAAACAAAAAAAAAAAATTGTAATCTAAAAAAAGAATTGAAATTTTTTTTTGTACACAATTTTAAGTATTGTGGTTTTGTGCATTGCTGCACGTGGTAATATAATACATATGTATATGAAAATAATCATTTGAGGAGAAAGCCCATGGTGCGGTGTGTCCACTAGAGGAGGAATTTTGAAGGTCATCACAATGCACGGAAGTGTTTTCCTATATAAACTTGTGTTAAGACCCTTCGAGTAGATCAGTCTGTAAAACTCCCAGATACACTAAACAATCGACATGTTCAAGTTTGTGAGTTTCAAAAATTAATTCAAATTATTCAATAATTAATTGTCAATTTTTGTGTCTATAAAAAAAAATCCAAAATTTGAATTCCAAAATTTTCTAAAATTATTTTATTTTTGATTGAAATCAACTCAATCAAAAAAGTGTTGGGAAAAAAAATTTTAAATGCTTTTTTAATTTCTGTAAAAATATATATATAACATCGAGTGGTGAGAACGGTTTGCCATGCGATCGTCGTAGTTAAGCAAAGTGTTTCCACATGGGTGATCGTTTCTTGACTCTCGTTTTTATATATCGCAGAAATTGCAAATTAATTCGTCTCCCATCAAAAATTAAATTACTTGTTCTTATACATTACAATTTTTGTTTGTAAAAATTTATAATTTTTGCCTTAAATTATTTGTTATTATTTCTTAATTTTAATTATTTTCAATTATTTTTAACTTAAATTATTTTGAAGTATTTTTAATTTAAATTATTTTTAATTTAAATTGTTTTCAATTATTTTTAATTTTTATTATTATCAAGTATTTTGTTAACTTAAATTATTTTAAATTTCAATTATTATGTTGTTTTTAATTTAAATTATTTTCTATTAACTTTAGTTTCAATTATTTCCTAACTTAAATTATTTTGAAGAATTTTTAATTTAAATTATTTTTAAGTTCAATTTATTATCAAGTATTTTGTTAATTATAAATTATTTTCAATTTCAATTATTCTGTTCTTTTTAAATTCAACTATTTTCAAATAATTTTAATTTCAATTATTTTCTAATTTAAATTATTTCGAATTATTTTTAACTTAAATTATTTTGAAGTATTTTTAATTTAAATTATTTCCAATTATTTTTAATTTCAATTATTATCAAGTATTTTGTTAACATAAATTATTTTCAATTTCAATTATTCTGTTGTTTTTAATTTAAATTATTTTTTAATTTCAATTAATTCCAATTATTTTTCAATTATTTTTAATTATTTTTAATTTCAATTATTATCAAGTATTTTGTTAACATAAATTATTTTCAATTTCAATTATTCTGTTGTTTTTAATTTCAATTATTTTCTAATTTCAATTAATTCCAATTATTTTTCAATTATTTTCTAATTTCAATTAATTCCAATTATTTTCAATTATTTTACAATTATTTTTAATTATTTTTAACTTAAATTATTTTGAAGTATTTTTAATTTAAATTATTTTCAATTATTATTTTTAATTTAAATTATTATCAATCATTTTGTTAACATAAATTATTTTCAATTTCAATTATTCTGTTGTTTTTAAATTCAATTATTTTATAATTTCAATTATTTTTCAATTATTTTTAATTTTAATTATTATAAAGTATTTTGTTAATTTCAATTATTGTCAATTTTTTTGCATTAAGAAGGGGCAAAATCACAATAAAATAATTGAATTCTTTTACGAAATAAGTAGTTGGTTATTTTCAGTTTTTAATTAATTTTTTACAATAAGGGCCTAAACATAAAATAATTTAATTTTCGTTAAAACCAATTAATTGATTACTTTCAATTTTTAATTATTTTAAAATTTAATTATTTCTAATTAGTTTTGTAATGAAAAAAGGTTTATAAATAAAATAGTTAAATTTTTATTAAAAAATAGTTAATTGATTATCTTTAATTTTTAATTAGGTACTTTTAATTTAAATTATTTGTAGTTTTCATTATTTTCAATTATTTAATAATAAAGAGGACCAAATTAAAAACAATTGAATTTTATAACAAAGAATAAATAGTTGATTATTTTCAGTTTCCAAATGGTTTGAAATATTTTGTAAAAAGGGCCTAAATACAAAAATAAGTACATTTTTTAAAAAAATAATTGATTATCTACAATTTTTAATTGTTTTCAATTATTTTATGATAAAAAGCAACTAAATATAAAATAATTTAAATGTATTGAAAATGAATTGATTATTTTAAATTTTGAATTATTTTATAATAAAAAGAGCCTAAATACAAAACAATTGAATTTTATTACAAAAAATAAATAATTGTTTTTTCAGTTTTCAATTATTATTATATTCAATTATTTTCAATTATTTTCAATTATTTTCAATTATTTTGCAATAAGGGGCCTAAAATACAAAATAATTCAATTTTATTAAAAATAATTGATTATTATTTTCAATTCTTAATTTTTTTTTCAATTATTTTATAATAAAAAAGAACCAAATACAAAACAATTGAAGTTTATCACAAAAATAAATAATTGCTTTTAGTTTCCAATTATTATTATTTTGAATTAATTTCAATTATTTTGTAAGGAAAAAGGACCTACGTACAAAACAATTACATTTTATTAAAAAATAATGACTATATTTTTAATTATTAGAATTTTTTTAACCAAATAGAAAACAAAAAATTTTCTGAATAAAAAAAATTGTTATTAGTACAGAACTTGTAGAGTAAAGAAAAGGAGAAAAAAATATTGTTATTATTGTCATATTATTATGAAAAAAGTAAAAATATTATAAATAAATAAAATTGAGAATTAAATACAAAAAAAAGGAATTTAATTTAATTTCTCTATTTAATTGAGTGGATAATAAAAAAATGTTTGCTTCCGTTTTTCAGGTAGCTTTGTTGTGCCTCGCGGCTGTTGTTGTCGCCAAGCCAGGAGCAATTTTCTCTCCCATCATTTCTGATATTGTGTCGGAAAAAGTAATTGAATCTCATGGAAATAGTGTGGTGCACGCAGCAGCCCCATACGCCGTTCATGGAGTCGCAGGAGTCTCACTCTTAGGAGAAAAAACCATTGAAGCTCACGGAAATTCCATCGTTCACAGTGCGGCTCCAGTTCTACATTCCGTTCCACTTACATACTCCTATGGCCTTGCTTACAACCAGCCCATCTATTTGCACTAAATTCGACAATAAAAAAAATCCTCCCTGTCATCATCCAAAATCATCAAACCTGACTTATTTGTAAATTTTACAATTTTTTTTTTTTTTTTTTTTTTGAAAATGAAAATTTTATTTGACAAAAACAAAATTTGTCGATTGTCGATGAGTCAATGTTGGTAGTTTTTAGGACTAATCATCGAAAAAATAGTGTCATTATTATTTCATGTATGAAAATGGATATTGAAAATTTTTTTTTAATTTCAAAATTTTGAAATTATTTTTCAATATCTTTGTCAGAAAATGATGATTTTTCGTGTCCTGAATAGACTGACGGAATTGAGCGCGCGTGTGTGTGTGTGTGGAGAAACAGACTGTTAATTTCGAGAGATTAATAAATTTGCATTTCAAAAAAAAAAAAAAATTCTACTTCTTAGTTTATTAATTTCCTTTTATATTTTCTTTTTAATCAATAATTTATTTTTATATTTACCATTTGTTTACTATAATTAATTTTATAATTTACTTTCTTAATTAATTTTTTTATTAATTTATTCTATTTATACTTTTTATTTATTAGTTATTTTCTTATGTACTTTTTATTTATTAATTAAATTTTTTTTTGTTAATTCATTTTTTATTTATAATTTTTATTTAATTAGTTAATTTGTTTTATTTACTTCTTATTTATAAATTTACTTTAATATTCACTTTATATTTATTTTCTTAAATTTGTATTTACTTCTCATTTATTAATTTATTTTCATAATTATTTATTTATTTATTACGTACAATTAAAAAATTTTATTACAAACATGGAATTATAATTTTTTAATTGTACGTTTAAATAAATAAATAAATATGAAAATAAATTAAAAAATAAAATAATAAATAAAAATGAATAAAATGATTATTAAATTATAACTTTTCTAAAATTGGCTTCTTTTTAGGATAAAAAAAAATATACATAAATTTAGAAAAGTTATAATTTAATAATCATTTTATTCATTTTTTTTTATTATTTTTATTATTTTTTTAAAAAATATTTTTGTAAGTTCGTTGAAATGTGTGAATTATTAAAAAAATTTATTTATTATTGTATTTATTATAATGCCTTAAATATTAAATAATTGAATATTATTGTAAATATTAATTATTTAATATTTACATTTAATATTAACGTACAATTAAAAAATTATAATTCCATTTTTGTAATAAAATTTTTAAACACCAGTTCAAAAATTTTATTACAAAAATGGAATTATAATTTTTTAATTGTACGTTTAAATAAATAAATAAATAATTATAAAAATAAATTAAAAAATAAATAAAATGATTATTATTAAATTATAACTTTTCTAAAATTGTCTTCTTTTTAGAACAGAAAAAAATATACATAAATTTAGAAAAGTTATAATTTAATAATTATTTTATTCATTTTTATTTGTTAATTTTTTTAAAAATATTTTTGTAAGTTCGTTGAAATGTATAAATAATTAAAAAATTCTATTTATTATTTTATTCATATTATAATAACTTAAATATTAAATAATCGAATATTATTGTAAATATTGATTATTTTATATTATTAATTATCAGATATATTATATTTATTTTTATTATTGAATAAAAATGTTAAAAATTGTAAAAAAAAATTTTTGTTTCTAATTTTTTTAATACTGTCAATAAATTTTATAAGAGAAACAAGTTTGATTCTGTTTGAAATAAGTTAGCTCTTGTGTCAAGGGAATGCATTAGTTAAAAAGATTTACGTTCAAAGGGTTTTAACAAGGCTTGTCTGAGATATATATACCCCTGGAACTAACTACACTTTCTCATCGTTTTTGTATTTTTCTTTGATATTCTCACGACAAGTTAAAATGTCCGATAATTTTCAAATAATCTATAAAATAAATACTACATTAAAAATTTTTTTTTTCACCACTAAAAAATAATATAAGGCTGTAGCAAAGTCCTGAAAATTTTTTTCTAGTTTCTACAAAAAAAAGTTTTTCCAAAAGAAAATTTATTTGATACAAATAACAATTAAATAAGAAATGGAATAATAATAATTTCTAATTGAATAAACAATTGAATAATAATAATTTCTAATTGAATAAGAAATGGAATAATAATAATTTCTAGTTGAATGAAAAATGAAATAGAAATTTCTAACTGAATAAAAAATGGAATAAATAATAATTTCTTATTGAAAAATAATAATTTTCAATTAATTAAAAAATGGAACAATAATTTTTTTTCACTCTCAATAAAGTGGAAAAATCGATAAAAGTTTTTCTCTTTTTTTTTCTCTTTCTATATATGGAAAATGTCATGGATGTGAAAAAATGTATTATGATGAATAAAAAAGGGAGAGAGGAGAAAAAAAATCGTATAGAGAGTTTATAATCGATATTTTCTAGAACAAAAGACAAAGGTAAATTGTGTGACGTAGAATTTACGTAGGTATATAATATCTCTTTTTCTTCCGTGTAACCTTGAAAAACTTTCTTCCTTTTTCCTCCACTCCGCTGCCATTTCTCATTTCCTCTCTCTCTCACTTGGTCTCGTTCAATATCATCTACAGGGAAACCAAGGTCCCTGGTCCCAGGTGAATGAACGAAAGGACGACGCGAAGTAAAGCGATGCACATATACACCCTGTATATATATCTCTCTTTTTCCCAACTAGTTCTTGTATTTATATACTTTTTCACTATATATCTACCATATGTAAAACGAAACATTACTTTTTTTTTATTTGCAAAACCAGTAAACTATTTCAAAAACGGAAAAACAAGAAAAAAAGCAAATAAAGCAAATATCTTTCGTTTCGATAAATTATCATCTTTCGTGAATTTTTTTTTTCACTTTGAAAATTAATCTACATCTTCGCTTTATGTAGAAAAAATATAATTTAAATTAAATTATAAACGTGGACTAAACGAAGAAATTAAATTAAAAATTAATAATATTTTTATAAAAATTATTTTATTTCTATAGTTGGGTTAGAATTCGTGAAATTTTCACGAAAAATAGTTAATTCGACAGTGTTTTGTTTATTTCGTAGTTGAAAATAATGTTATAACTAGCAACAATTCGCGCTGCTAACTTTTTACTCACTTTTTAAAATAAAATTAGCAAATTTTAAAAATTGTTAAACGTAATACAACGTAAAAATTTTTAAATTAAATTTATTTTCATAAAAATAAAATATAAATTGGAAAATAGTTTTAATATTATTATAACTATATAATAATCATATATTCTGATACAGGGAATTCAGGAAAAAATGAGAGATTTCTATTAAAAGTACTAAAAAAACAATTTTTAGAATTCATAAAAAAATTCTGAATTTTTGTGTCTTTTTTCTTTGCCTCATAAACTATGAAATTACCAAAAATAATAATACAAAACCTTCTTTTTTCAATTTCTGACAATAATTTCTTTTTAAAAAACTTAAATCTTGAACAACTATCATGAAATAATGATCTATAAATTATTAAATGAATGATTTTACTAAAATATTTCAAAATAAATTCAATTTTAAAAGAGTTGCGTTTACAATTTTCATAAATAATTGAACTTCAAAAGGATTTAATTTTAAATTTTATAAAATTTCAATTTTGAATGAATTTATAATAAGAAATTTTAAAGAAGTTAAATTTTTGAAAAAATTTAATAATTCAAAATCTTCTAAAATTAGTTAAATTTGACAATATATATTTAATTAATTATTAAAAATAATGGATTCATAGAAAAATTTTAGTTAAAACACTAAAAAAAATTGAATTTTAAAAAGTTAGAAATTATTGCAGAGATTCAATTATTTTCAAAAGTAATAAAATTCTTATCACTAAATTCAATTACAAGTTCAAAATTTACAAAAAAAATCTCGACAAAATCCAAATTATTATCTTTATAAACAAACAAAAAATCCTTCTTCAAAATTGAAATATTATTTTAAAAAATTTTCCTCATTTCAATAATTTTCAATATCTCTACTATTTTAATAAAACTACCGAAAAGAAAAACAATTTAAAAAATTTCTTTTTAAATTGTACGCAAACATTTAATTATTTCCATAAATAATTATAATTTTACAGGAACTCAATTATTCACAAATTTTTTTTTACAAATTTCTTAGCAATAATTCAATTATTTTCATGAAGAATAAAAATTTCACAGGGATTCAATTATTTTCGTAAATAATAAATCTATTCTCGATAATTCAATTATTTTCATAAATAATAAAACTGATCGCAAGAATTTCAATTATTTTTAATACAATTTTAATCAAATTCCTTGAAAAATGTAACAATTCTTAAAAAATTTTATTAAAATTGGTCAAAAGAATTCAATTATTTTCAAAAATTTTCCTCAATTCAATATGGTTTTCAATATCAACTTTTTTAATAAAATTTTCCAAAAGAATTCAATTATTATTTTAAAAATTATAATAAAATTCTACGTAAACATTTAATTATATTATTTTCATAAATATAAAAATTCCACAGGAATTCAATTATTTACCATTTTTTTTATAATTATCATCGCAATAATTCAATTATTTACAATTTTTTTTTAAATTTTTTCGCATTAATTCAATTATTTTCATAAATAATAAAAATTTCCCAAGAATTCAATTATTTATTCAATTTCATCACATAATAATTCAATTATTTTCATAAATAATAAAACGTCAAAAGAAATAAATTATTTAAAAATTTGATAATAAAATTCTTTATAAGAATTACATTTTAAGAAACATTCAATTATTCAATAAATAATTTACTTTTGCATTTAAATAATTGAATTCTCGTAGAATTTTCTAATAAAAATTGATTTAAAAATGAATTTTAGTTAACATTTTATATAATAATTAAATATTAAAATAATTTTGAAGAAGTTACAATAACAATATTCTTATAATATAAAATAATTATTTTATCTGTCGAACATTTTTTATAACAATTTTTTATAAGTTGTTTAATTTCAAAAAGTTTTGAATTTGAATCTTTTGAAGAATTTTAATTCCTATGGAAAAAATAATAATAATTAAATATTTATTTTAAAAAAGAAGTTATTGATGTTTTTGAATAATTTTGCAATTAAAGAAATTCGTAAATAAATGTAAGAGCTAACATTTTTTTGAGTAAAATTTTTTTCTTTATTTTCTAAGAATTCAGAAATTTTCATTTTCAATTAAAATTTGTAATTGACAAATAGAATTTAAAAAACATTATTTTCTTTTATTTTAAAAGCTTTCAATTTTATTAAAACAATTGTAATTAAGATAAATAGAAATAATGTAAATTATTTCCTTATGAAAATTGAAAATTTTCTACAAAAATATTAAGAAAGGGGAATATGTAATGTTTTTTTCCAAAATAAAAAAATGCGAGTTTGTGAACAATATTGTTTTTAAGAAATAAAAATTTCTAATATTAATTTATTATGAATCATGAAAAAATATAATATAATATAACCTTATAAATTATAAAATAATTGTCGCTCCTAAATTTTCTTAACGGATTTTGATTCCCTATAGTTTTAATTGTATGCTGAGATTTTTTTCAAATTTTTAAAAGGCGCAGAACATTACAACAATAAATTGTTTATAAACAATTTATTAAATATTTGTTAAAAAATAATTTTAAATAATTTCTAATTCTAAACGAAAGTGTATGTTATCCCCTTTAAATATTTCCGCTTGGTTCATTATTATTAAATCGGTTCATTCATTTAGGAGAAATAAAATTTTGTTTAAAAAGTTGCAAAAAAAATCCATTTTGCAGTAACTTTTATAAAAAAAAAGGTTTTTTCTGTTCTTTGGTAGACACATTCCCAAGGACAAATAAAAAAGTTTTTTCAACATTTCGATTTAAAACAAAAAACATTTTATTTTTCGTAAAAATTTCACAAATTCTGACCCAGTTTCTTTATTTGCAATGAGACACAAAAATAATTTGTAATCGTAATAATTATTTTTTATCCCAAAAAAATACTTAAATGAATCAAATAAACGGTTTGATTATTATTTAATTAAAAATTTTTTAAAAATTATTTTTATTATTTATTATTATTTTTGAAAATAATTGAATTCTTGTAAAGAATTTTATTAAAATTTATAAAAATAATTGAATTCTTACAACTAATTATATTAAAAATTGTTTTTAAAATTCAATTCCTGGGAAAAATTTATTACTTAATTAAAAATAATTGAATTCTTGTAGAGAATTTTATTAAAATTTTAGGTTTATTTTTAATTTTCCTCAAGACAGTAAATTGGCCTAAAATTAAAAAATTTCTGTTTTAAAAATTGAAATTAGAAAATTTTTATTTAGAAATTCTGAAAAAATGTAAGAAATAATATAATTAAATAGTAATTGAAATAGATGTTAAAATATTTCAATGTTTGTTTAAAAAAATTATTAATATATTATTTTCTGCTTTTAAAATTATTAAATTTTTGAATAATTTTATTTAAAAATTCTGAAAAGTAATTGACTTTTGGAAAAATTGCAATTGTAATTTTTGGAAATAATTAAATTTCAAAAAGGTTTTACATTGAGATTATTTGAAATTTTAATTAAAATAAATAACAATAAGTTTTTAAATATTTGTTTAACTAAAATTATTGAATTTTTAAATAATTTAATGTAGAAATTCCAAAAAAAATAAAGTTTTTGAAAAATTTGTATAATTAAAATTTTTTTGAAAATAATTAAATTCCCGAAAATAATTTTAAAAAATGAAATTAAAAGCTGCTTTTGTCAAATTCAGTAAATATTTGATATTTATTTGATTATTTTGTCAATTTAAATTATTTCATAATATAATACAAGTAATTATTTATTTAAATCAAATAAATTTCTTTTCCTGTGTTTTTTTATTCTATTAATAAAAAATATAATTAAGGTAAAATAAATACAATGAAAATAGAATAAAATTTAAAAAAAAATTCTTAAAATAGTTCAAACGAAATTTAATTTAATAAGAAAAAAAAATTTTAAAGAAAGAAAGAAAAAATCTTCGAATCCTCAATTGGAAATGATTTTTTCTTGATTATCATTTAAAAATTAAAATAGTTAATTTTCTCAATAGAAACAAATGTACACTAGATATTGTATACACACTACTCCTATAAATATACAATGCAAAAAAAAAGTTTAATGCGTGAAAATAATTCACGCCCTCGATCAAACGACCTACACAAAGACGATTTCACAATATTGAAGGTCACTTAAGTAATTTCTATGTGTAACCATTATATATACAGTTTAAAAAAAATTGTACTCTCCATTCATCGATTTAATCGAAGAAACAAGAAAATGTTCGTGTATTGGTAAATTATATTCTCGTTTGCTAGCTTATAATTATTTTTCTTGCTTGCAATAAATTTTTACGCACACTCTGCGCACAAATAAATATATATATACAAAATTAATCATCTTTCTTTTCGCATATATTATTTAGATTTGAAGACGATACTGTATAAAATATATTCAATAAAAAAAAAAAGCACACGATAAACAAAATATTGTTCAATGAGAAAAATAAAAAGAGTAAAATAAAAAAATGTTCAATAAGAAAACTAAAAAGAATAAAATAAAAAATAATGTTTAATAAGAAAAATAAAAAGAATAAAATAAAAAAAATGTTCAATAAGAAAAATAAAGAGAATAAAAATAAATAAAAAGAATAAAATAAAAAAAAATGTTTAATAAGAAAAATAAAAAGAATAAAATAAAAAAATATTCAATAAGAAAAATAAATAAAAAGAATAAACACGCGAGCAATAACTTTTAATTATAAGAGAATTTCTCCTTTAGATAATCGATAAAAAAATGGTTCAATTAAAGAAATAAGAATATTTGTGATTCTCAAAATGCAAATCATTATATTCTTTTAATTAAAATTTTGTCCAGACATTATTTTTATTCTGCGGTTGTTGTTGCTGTTTCACAATATCTTTCCGTAAAAACGATTAAAAACATGTTAATAATGTATAAAGAATAAAGATACTTTTGTTGATTTCCATTGCCGATATAATTATTCTGATATAATTATTTATCAAGGACACATTGAGGCGTGGTGCCTGTATATGCACTGAAAATTGATGAACAAATTGTTGACTTCAAGATCATAACTTTATTATTTTCTCATTAACGTCACAATTTATACCTCTGGCTTCATTATTGTTCTTGTTATTATTATTATTATTATTATTAATATTATTTTTTTTTTACAAAAATATTTATGCGAGATATTTTACATGAAATTTTCAAGTAGAAAACGAAAGTTCTGGCAAGACACGCTCTTATAACTTGTTTTATCTCTCCCGTCAGATGGGAAATTAAAAACTTGTAAAACGAAGTAAAACGTAAGAATTTCTTTTTAATCAGTCTCAATCTTGATTTTGTGTTGTAAGCAATAAAATAAATAATAAAAAGAAATTTGTTCAGCGACTTTTACATGATTCTTTTATTATATATATATATTTATAAATGTACTTGGGAAACATTTTTTTTATTTGGTCCAAAGTCAAAACTGTTTAATTCACTTGAACAAAGAGTGGAAAATACAATTATTTTTCTACTCTCTCATCTTATTAGACAAAAAGAAATATTTACAATACAAGAAAATTTTCAATAAGAAAAATTTTTAATAAAAAAAATTTTCAATAAAAAAAATTTACAAATACAATGTTTAGTATAATCACGCCAAACAATATTTAGCTTCATCCAGAATTTTTTTAATTTTCTTTCTTTTTATACAATGTACTTTATTTTACACTTAATTCCATAAAGGGTCTCTTTTTGTCAACTGTAATTATTGTAAATTAAATTAGATTAAATAAAATAAATTAAAAATTGAAAGAGAACAAAAAATTGCGTACAACTGTGTCTGACAATAACATTCATATTCTACTTAAAATTGAGAAATTTTATTTCTTTTCTGTAAGAAAATACTATTATCAATACTCTTACTAATATTAATATTAATTTTTATTTTATAATATATTATTTTTTTAAATAATATTATTATTTTATTTTTATCATTTTTGTATTTACTGATAATAATAACTAAAATTAATCCAACGCCTTAAAAGTTAAAATTGAAAGAGAAAAAAATTGCGTACAACTGTGTCTGACAATAACAGTCATATTCTACTTAAAATTTAGGAATTTTATTTCTATTCTGTAAGAAAATACTATTATTAATACTCTCATTTATTATTATTATTATTATTATTATTATTATTATTATTATTATTATTATTATTATTATTATTATTATTATTAACTATAATTATTAATCTTTCACATTCTTTCATTCATTCTGTCCGCAGTTTAAAGTTGGTTTTTGTGCATGCTTTTGTTTTATTTTTCTTTAAAAAAAATTGTTTGACAAATCGAAAATATACAGGTATTATTTCATAATAATTATGATTCGTAATAAAGAATATTAGAAAATAGAAAATAGAAAAAAAAATTATGATTAACAAATGAAAAATATACCCATTTCTCATTTTTATTAACAAAAAATAGAAAATTGTTAAAAAATTATGATTAAGAAATAGAAAATAAATAAAATAAATTTATGCATAATTTTTATTTCTCAATAACAATATTATTCACAAACTCATTTCTTTATTTTGAGAAAAGAAACATTACATATCCCTGTTACTTAATATTTTTCTAAAAAATTTTCAATTTTCATAAGGAAATAATTTACATCATTTCTATTTATCTTAATTACAATTGTTTTAATAAAATTAAAAGTTTTTTTAAAATAACGGAAAAAAATGTTTTTTAAATTCTATTTGTCAATTACAAATTTTAATTGAAAATGAAAATTTTTGAATTTTTAGAAAATAAAGGAAAAAATTTTACTCAAAAAAATGTTTTGTTACATATATATTTACGAATTTCTTTAATTGCAAACTTATTCAAAAACATGAATAACTTCATTTTTAAATAAATATTTAATTATTATTATTTTTCTGTAGGAATTAAAATTCTTCAAAACATTCAAATTTAAACCTTTTTGAAATTAAATAACTTTAAAATGTTATAAAACATGAAGATATCGATTGCTCCGAGTCTTCGACTTGGAGTGATCGATTTTTTCATTTTTTATAATAATAAAAGATGTCCGAGAGATAAAATAATTATTTTCTATTATAAGAATATTGTTACTGTAACTTCTTCAAAATTATTTTCATATTCAATTATTATCTCAAATTTTAACTAAAATTCATTTTTATAAATCAATTTTTATTAGAAAATTCTACGAGAATTCAATTATTTAAATACAAACGTAAATTATTTATTGAATAATTGAATGTTTCTTAGAATTTAATTCTTATAAAGAATTTTATTACTAAATTTTTAAATAATTGAATCTTTTTTAAGAATTTTAATAAAATTTTTAAGAATAGTTACATTTTTCAAGGAATTTGTTAAAAATTGTATTAAAAATAATTGAAATTCTCCGATGAGTTTTTATTATAATTATGAAAATAATTGAACTATTGAGAAGAAAGTTATAAATAATTTGTAAATAATTAAATTCCTGTGAAATTATTATTATTTATGGAAATAATTAAATGTTTGCGTACAATTTAAAAAAAAATTTCAATTGATTTCTTTTCGGTAGTTTTATTAAAATAGTAGAGATATTGAAAATTATTGAAATGAGGAAAATTTTTGAAAATAATAATTGAATTTTGCACGGAAAGAAAAAGTCCGTCAATCATTAATAGACTAGTATATTACTTTGAGACGGGACACAAAATCATTGAATGGATAACATACTTTGAGTCACAATCAGTGACGAGTTGCTTGCTAAAATTTAGAAAACTGTCATCAATATATAAAACTCGTTCACTAAAATTTAGAAAACTGTCTATTAAATTTTCGATGACTATCAAAAGCATTCAAAAAATTCAACTTCTTTCAGAATTATCCCTAATTTTAGACACTATTTGGTACAGAATGAAAACATTTTTTTCGTTGCACAGTTCCGATATTTTATTTACACTCTTAGACGCTTTTAGACCAACACATTTTCCAACACATTTTCGCACTTATAATAACTACACGTAGAAACGCACACTTATAACATTTTAAGTTTAGAAGCGAACTGTTCTTATATACCAAATAACAAAATTTTTCACAACTTGTGAGAAATGATTTTGCACTAATAACTACTTTTTAATTAGCGAGAAATATAAAAGAAAATATATTTTTATCGAGGTCAATTTCTAGACGCAATTCAACTGCAAATTATTAGTTAAGTTAAATATTCACATTACACATAATAGTATATAGGGATATGTATAGCAGACAGCAAAAACACATGGACTATAGAGAAACCGGAAGAAATGCGCATCGGTACACTGCGCAACAATGCGCTAGTGAAGAGCACCGATTTAGAATACGAGTCAACTAACGTTTCACAAACTTTCACTAATGATTCGTAAACATTCAAACAGCCATTGATAATAATTCAGCATTAAATCTAAAACAATTGGTCACATACTGGCATTCTAATCAATCCATGACTCGTTTTCAATCGTTAAGTAAAGTTAAGTAACCATCAACGGAAAAAGTGTCCCGTCTCAAAGTAATATACTAATCCATTAATGGTTGACGGACTTTTTCTTTCCGTGTGAAGAAGAATTTGATTATTTATAATGATAATTGGGATTTTATCGAGATTTTTTTTTAAATCTTTATAATAATAATAATAATAATTTCAATAGTTTGTAAGGTAAACAAAAAAGGCCCAAACATTCAGAATTTTTTTATGAATTCTAAAAATTTAATTTTTTTACTACTTTTAATGATAAATATCCCTGATTTTTACCTAAATTCCATGTGCGTCAGATTATATGATTATTATATAGTTATAATGATATTAAAACTATATTCCAATTCATATTTTACTTTTATGAAAATAAATTTGAATTAAAATTTTTTACGTTTTATTATTTTTAAAATTGCTAATTTTATTTTAAAAAAAGTATGTAAGAAGTTAGGTTAGTAAAATAGAAGTTATTTAATTGTTGCTACTTAATAAATTATTGTTAATTTTTATTTTATAATATTATTTTTTAAAATATTATATTATTACTTTTATTATTTTTTAAAATATGATAATTATTATTTTTATTATTTTTAAAAATATTATATTATTACTTTTATTATTTTTGCATTACTAATTTTAGTAACTAAAGTTAATTCAACTCCGTAAAAGTAAAAATTAAAAGAGAAAAAAAATTGCGTATAAAACGGCGTCTGTCAATAACATTCATGTTTTACTTAAATATTTTTTGTCTTATTACTATTATTATTTACTTGAATCAAATAATTTTTATCTCGATTTTTATTTAAATCAAATAAATTGTACAATTTAAATTAATAATTTCAGTATTTGAAGCAAAATACGATTTAATTGATTCAAATAAAAAATTATTTTAATATTTTTTGGAATAGAAAAGAAATCGTTTATTAGAATTAAATAACTTTTTTTAATGTAATCCGTGTCTGAGCATAAAATTCATGTTCTACTTAAAATTCAAAGTTTATTTCGTTTTCGAAAGGAAATATAATTAGAAAAGTTATTAATTAAATTATGTTAATAATTAAAAGTTATAAATTTTGATTGAAATAAAAATAAATCGAATTTAAATTTTCTTTTTAAATTATATTTTTTTCAATTATTGTATAAATAAATGTTTATTTTCAAATGTGAAGTTTTCTCTTCTACAATGAGAGCGCCATCCATCTGAAAACCATACAGATAACTTCAAATATTGCATCGTCCAAGATAAAGTTTATTTCTTCTTTTACCTTTGACGATATATTTTACCTTCACCAGCTACAAGAGATTTAATTTTTATTTTACCTCACCTGGGTATAATTGAAAATATTAATAATATTTATCAACTAATTTGAAAAATTTTTTAAACTTCTTAGCATATCAGTGAAGAGGCGCTCTTTACATGTTTCAACAATTAAACAACAATAATTAATAAATTTAGTAAATAAACTAATAAATATTTGCACAGAAAAAAAATTTTACCTAAAACTGCAACAAATTTCACTAAATTAGCGAAATTTAGTTGTTGTTTCAGTTAAAAGTGTCGCTATTTTAGAGAAACTTATCTCTGTTCCAAGTGAAGTTTTTTTCCTTGTAGTAAATAAAATAATTAAAATAATAAAATAATTTAATTTTTTAATTTTTTTTTTTATTATTAATTCACAGTTTTCCTGAAAGTATCAAATTGATACTGGATCATATTAATGCCAAAAATTTGAATCAATTTTGAATTTGATTCAAATTTTCGGATTTAGAAAAATTTTCTAATTCAAAAGCAAAAAATATTTTTACTAATTCAAATTAGTGAGGTCGATTACTAATTTAGTTTATTAGTAAAACTTTTTGCTAATTCTTAGTAATTTTCCACTAAAACTTTAGTTAAAAATTAAAAGTTTGAATATTTATTTTAATATTTATTTTAAACATTAATTGTTTTTAACCAATAAAAATTATTTAAAAAATTTTTTATTGAAATAGTAAAATTTTATCAAGAAGTAGTAAAAATGGCAGTAAAAATGTTTACAAGTTCAAATTAGTAGACGATGTTTTACTAATTAAAATTTAGAGAGTCAATGAGGCATCAAATCAGAAACTATAAAAATTAATTAAAATAAAATTATTAATATAGTCGCAATTAAAAATTTATATAGAAACCGATTAATATAAGTGAAAGAAAATTAAAATAGTGAAAGCAATTTTGAGTCACATTTCTTCTTATTCTTTTTTTTAATATTTATTATATCCACGCATATATATCAGTTTTTATTATATTATATGATGAAAATAGAGAAACTGAATATAAAGAGAGACATATATGAAGCGAAATCTAAAATTTAATATGTTTATTATACTCGCAAAAGTTAAAGTAGTTTTACTTTATACTGTGTAATATTTTATGTAGCATTATAACATATATCTCGTCTTGCCTTTTTCATTCTTTTCGTAGGCGGATAGCTAAATATTATCAACGATTTACGAAACTCTCTCGATATATTGCGTTTATTATTATATTTTATGTAGAAATTTTACCTGAAAAGTTAAAATATTTATAGCCCAAAAACTAGAAATTGACATTATTGGCGCAGTTTTGGTTAAATACTGTGGTTTTAATTTTATATTAATTTGATGAAATTTGGAGAAAAAAAGTCTTTTTTGCTGGTGTGATACTATTCAATATTTTAAGTACTTAGTCTCTAAATTAGAATAGGAAAAATGTTTACTAATTTAAATTAGTGACTGACATTAGATTTTTGATTTAGTAAATTTTGCTAATAAATTAGTAAAAAAATACTATTTATTAGTAAAATTTACTAATAAATAATAGTAGAAATTATTATTTATTAGCAAAAAATACTATTTATTAGTAGAAAATACTATTTATTAGTAGAAAATTCTATTTATTAGTAAAGTTTACTGATAAATTAGTAAAAATTACTATTTAGTAGTAGAAAATACTATTTATTAGTAAAGTTTATTAATAAATTAGTAGAAATTACTATTTATTAGTAGAAAGTACTATTTACTAGTAGAAAATACTATTTATTAGTAAAATTTAGTAATAAATTAGTAGAAAATACTACTTATTAGTAAAATTTACTAATAAATAATAGTAGAAATTATTATTTACTAGCAAAAAATACTATTTATTAGTAGAAAATACTATTTATTAGTAGAAAATTCTATTTATTAGTAAAGTTTACTGATAAATTAGTAAAAATTACTATTTAGTAGTAGAAAATACTATTTATTAGTAAAGTTTACTAATAAATTAGTAGAAATTACTATTTATTAGTAGAAAATTCTATTTACTAGTAGAAAATACTATTTATTAGTAAAATTTAGTAATAAATTAGTAGAAATTACTATTTATTAGTAGAAAATACTATTTATTAATAGAAAATACTATTTATTAGTAGAAAATTCTAATTATTAGTAGAAAATTCTAATTATTAGTAAAATTTACTAATAAATTAGTAGAAAATACTACTTATTAGTAAAATTTACTAATAAATAATAGTAGAAATTATTATTTACTAGCAAAAAATACTATTTATTAGTAGAAAATACTATTTATTAGTAGAAAATTCTATTTATTAGTAGAAAATACTATTTATTAGTAAAGTTTACTAATAAATTAGTAGAAATTACTATTTTTAAGTAGAAAGTACTATTTACTAGTAGAAAATACTATTTATTAGTAAAATTTACTAATAAATTAGTAGAAAATACTATTTATTAATAAAATAGTAATTTTCACAATAAATAGTATTTGCTACTAATAAATAGTATTTTCTAGTAATTTATTAGTAAATTTTACTAATAAATAGTAAATTTTTGCTAATAAATAGTATTTGCTACTAATCTATTTGCAAAATTTACCAATAAATTAATAAAAATTACTATTTATTAGTAAAATTTACTAATCATTTTTTTTTCTCTAAATCTGAAACGGTGAAAATGTTTACTAATTAAAATTGATGACTGACATTCTGTTTTTTATTCAGTAAATTTTATTTTTCTCTAAATTTGAAATAGTAAAAATGTTAAATAATTAGAATTAGTGATTGGAATTTTGTTTTTAATTTAGTAAATTTTACTAATGAATTTAGTACATGTTACTATTTATTAGTAAAATTTATTAATTTAAAATCAAAAATTCGATCACTAATTGAAGTTAGTAAACATTTTTACTAATGCAAATTTAGAGAGAAAAAAATAATTTTTTCTAATAATTTAAATAATTAAAAAGTGATTTTTTTACTGTTTTAAAAGAGTTTTTTTTAAATATTTAAAATATTTTTTTTTAAATGTGACTTTTTCAAAATAAGTTGTGAACTGTACAAATCATAACGAGAGGGAAAGTGGAATCATATGTGAAGACTTTCTCGAGACGTATTAGGATTTTTATCACGTAGATATTGTCACACTTATGTAATTCGACTATAAAAAAAAACTATTGTATATTTAAGTGTGTTTTTCGTTTTCAAATGTGAATTTTGACGTTACAAACTCGAAAACGATTTGATATACAATGACAAAAAATCCACTTCTTTTTAATTATTTTTAATTTGCTTTATAATTATTTATATATGTTTACTTTTTATTTATATATTTATTTATATACATATTTATATACTCATATATTTATTAATTTATAAGTAGTCAATAAATTACGTTGCATTTACTTTTTAAAAATTTATTTACACGTTTTTGTTTACTTATATATTTATTTACTTACGAGTGTTTTTATTTATTTCTTTATTCATTTACTTACACATTTATTTATTTATTTATTTATTTATATTCATTAAATTAAGGATAATTTACGAAAATTGTTATTTAATAACAATGTAGTCTAAAATTTAAATTTAGTTTTAATTTAAATTTAAATTAAATTTTTTTTTCAATTTAAATTTAAATTTAGTCTAAAATTTACTCTTAATTGTTTAAAATTTTATCTAAAATTACTGTAAGAACTTTAAATACAAAAAGGACACTCTGTGCCTGTTAACAAATAAATAATTAAATATAAATAATAATAAATAAATAATGAAATAATTTGTTCATTTAAAAAATTTATTATTCTATTGTCTTGCGGTTATTGTACAAAAGCGTTAACTATGAATTAAATAAATTTAATATTGTCTAAAGTATAAAATGAAGAAATACTTATAATAAAAAAAAATAATTAGCATTAGGCCATAATACATAATTTATTATTATTGATTCTGTGGTTTTTTTTTGTAAGAATACGCAAAAATTCCTAGTAATTTGCAAAATTAGGTCAAGATAATCCTGTCACTTTTAGCAGGATATATATAATGTACCCATAGTGAGCAGAGAATTCCCAGAATATAAACGGCCGAGGAAATCCCCCTTATGTAACAGCGCTTCGAAGACGCAATACTAACAGTTCAGAAATATGATCCATCATCGATTAAAAATTTGATCCATTATTTCATAATCTTTTTTATTTTAAGAAAAACTTTTTCTTTTCCACTTTCAATGAAAATGGTACCAATGAAAATTATCACTTTCCTTATATTGTTTCAATTTTTCTTCTTTATTATTCTTTTTCTAAATTCTCTCCCTTTGATTTTATTTAAAAAAAAAAAAAATTTCATTATTTTCTTATAAAAAGAATTCATTTTCTATTAAAAAAATTCATTTTCTATTCAAAAAATTATTTTTATGATCTTTTCTTATATGAAAATTCGATTTCTATTAAAAAACTTCATATTCTATCAAAAACACTATTTTTATATTATTTTCTATTAAAAAAAATTATTTTTCTAATCTTTTACTATAAAAAATATAAATTCTATTTAAAAAATTCGTTTTCTAACAAAAAAATTATTTTTATGATGTTTTCTTATAAAAAAAAATAACTTTCTATTAAATAAATTAATTTTGTATTAAAAAAATTCGTTTTCTATTAAAAAAAAAAATTTTTTTTTTATTTTTCTGCTAACAAAAATTAAAAATATATTATTTTTTCAGAAAAAAATTCATTTTTGCAATAAAAAATTCCAAACTGAAAGAAGCAGAATTATAATAGGTGCACTAATGCACTTGATAATTATGCTTCAATTTTTTTTCACGAAATGATTGTATTATTATGCCCGAATGGACGAAGATCCACGAAAAACTTTCTCCCGGAACCCCAAAACCACAGAGCGAATAATTCAGAGCTCCGAAATCTTAACAAACCAGTAACAAAACAATGATTATAAAAAAAAACGATTATATAGAATTTTAAATTAAATTTCACAATATTTATCCAATTCTTATTTCATTTTTTGTCAAAATTCCTGACTGTGTGGCAAAAACAAAATTAAATAACAATTTAAATTTATTGATTTAATACTATTTATATATGATATAAAAAAATGGACAAAAAATGCAAATATTCATTTATTTAAATAACTAGCAACAATTTGCTAATTTTTTACTTCATTTTTTAAATAAAATTAGCAATTTTAAAAATAATAGAATTTAAAAAATTGTAATTCAAATTTTTGTTGACTAAAAAAAATCCAATTTTAGAGGAATTACAAATCTTTGCAGAAAATCAATTATTTTCAAAAGTAATAAAATTCTTTTCATAAAATTCAATTATGTTCAAAATTAAAAAAAAAAATTCTCGCCAAAATCCCAATTATCTTTGTAAATAACAAGATTTTTCATTAAAGTTCAATTATTTTCCAAAATGATAATAAAATTCTTGTCCTAATTTCAATTATTTTCAATATCTATACTATTTTAATAAAATTTCCCGAAAAGAATTTAATTATCTAAAAAAAACATTTAATAAAATTGTACAGAAACATTTTAATTATTTTGAATAAAAATTCGACAGGAATTCAATTATTTGCAATTTTTTTTTTATAAATTTCTTCGCAATAATTCAATTATGTTTAAAAATTTTTAATTATATTATAAAATTTATATTATTATAAAACATGAAGAAATCCATCACTCCGAGTCGAAGACTCGGAGCAATCGATGTCTTCATGTTTTATAACAATACTTTTATAAGTTGTTTAATTTCAAAAAGGTTTGAATTTAAAATTTTTAAAAATCTTAATTCCCGATGAAAAAATAATAATATTTAAATATTTATTTAAAAAATAAGTTATTGGTGTTTTTGAATAATTTTGCAATTATTAAAGAAATTCGTAAATAAATTAAAACATTTTTTTGAGTATAATTTTTTCCTCTATTTTCTAAAAATTCAAAAATTTTCATTTTCAATTAAAATTTGTAATTGACAAATAGAATTTAAAAAACTTTTTTTTTTCTTTATTTTTAAAAAACTTTTGTGGACAGACAGAATGAAAGAATGAAATACGAAGATTATTATAGTTAATTGAATAAATATGTGCATTTTTGCATTTATTTAAATAAATTAATAAATATTTCCATTTTTGCATTTATTCAAATAAATTAGTAAATATTTGCAGTTTTACAATTCTTTAAATAAATTAATAAATATTTAAATTTTTGCATTTATTTAAATAAATTCGTAAATATTTTCTGTTTTGCATTTCTTTAAATAAATTAATAAATATTTCAATTTTTGCATTTATTTAAATAAAATAATAAATAATTGCATTTTTTAACTTATTTATTTAAATAAATTAGTAAATATTTTTAGTTTTGCATTACTTTAAATAAATTAATAAATATTTCAATTTTTGGATTTATTTAAATAAATTCGTAAATATTTGCAGGTTCTGCATTTATTTAAATAAATTAATAGGCATTTGCAGTGTTTGCATTTATTTAAATAAATTCGTAAATATTTATTTCCAAGTAAATATATTTCCAGTTTTGCATTTATTTAAATAAAATAATAAACATTTGCATTTTTTCACTTATTTATTTAAATAAATTAGTAAATATTTGCAGTTTTCGCCATTTTCTTGTTATATTTTTTAGCCTTGACCTCCTGGCTCACTGCATGGAAATCACATAATTTTACTTTCTTTATAGATTGGTTAGTGAGATAAACGTAATTAAGAAGAGTGTGTGTGAACTTAATTTGATGATTCAGTGACTTGAACGTGCGGTGTCAGTTTTGTCTCGCGAAGGAAGAAAGTTATCTCATTCAATGCTTCCCATAAACAGAGAAAGTAAATCGCAAACATACGAATACCATTTCCTCCGGATGTAAATAACCGGTTTTTTATTCTTATTCTTTTTGTTGTAAATGTACAAAAACCTTGTTTCACCCGCCGACCGTTTCTTTTGTTCTAGCTTCTTCATCGAGATCAGGATTTTCGGTTGATTATATAGCATAGCATTTGACCTAAATTACATTTAACACGAAAATAAGTGTCTGTTATTTTTTTCTTCTTCAAAATTTAGAAGAATTGTAAAAAAAAAATTATTCTCTCAATAAATTTTGCATTAAAATTAAATTAAATATTTTTGTATTTTAGTTTTAATTATTATAAATTTTTTAAATTTTAATTAATTTTTTTTTACATTTAATTAATTTTTTTACATTTAATTCCAATGTAATTAAATTTTCAATTAGACTTCAAATTTTTAAATGAATTATTTTGAATTTCATTATAATTTTTATTATATAATTAATAGAAAAAATTTTATTTGATTTAAATAACCGATTAACAAATAAATATTTACTTGAATCAAACAATTTTTATTTGAGTCAATTAAATAGTATTTATTAACAAATAAATATTTACTTGAATCAAATAATTTTTATTTGAGTCAATAAAATAGTATTTATTATCAAATAAATATTTTCTTGAATCAAACAATTTTTATTCAAATCAAATAAATGGAATTTGCTTCAAATACCGAATTTATTAGTTCAAATATACAATTTATTCGACTTAAATAAAAATCGAGATATAAAAATTAGAATTTGATTCAAGTTAATTTATGTAGTTATTCAAATAAAATAATATGTTATTTAAATCAAATAATTTTTTTTCAGTCTAGTATTATTTTTTTATAAATAAAAAACAATATTGGACGTATAAATAAATAATTTCCCCTTGAAAAAATGCTGAATGAACTGAACAAAATTTAAAAACGAGAGAAAAAAATTTTTCTGAAATTTTTGTCCCCTGCATAAAGTTTTTTTGTTTTATATTTTGTTCTCATTTTGAGAGAGTTGTTTCGTAATGTTTAGGTCAAGGTTGCTGAACTCTCATTTGAACGGATGTCCGGCGATGATGATGATGATGATTGTCCAAGAAACTATAAACTTCTTTTCTTTCTATTTTTTACCAATAAATTATCGCAGTTTGTTTTATAATAATTTACAAAGAAAAGAATAACAAGATCACTTTTATCTATTCATAGTAAAAAAGAAATATTTTTTCAAGCACTTCACTTTTAAATTATATTTAGAGAATTTCAATTTATTTATTTAAATAATATTATACCAACAATAATGAAAATTGTATTTTAATAATTATATTTCTATTATAATATTATATTTTAATTATTTGAATAATAATATTTAATAACAATACAATATTAATATTTTAAAAAGTATAATATTTTTACTATTATTTATATTATATTATTATTGCTAATCATTATTATTATTAAATTTTTATTTTATTTTTAACAAATAAATTGAATTTAAAACAATAATTTTAGTATTTAAAGAAAATACTATTTGATTGCTTCAAATAAATTAAAGATTAAATAATTGTTTAATATAAATAATAAAAATATTTTTATACTTTTTTAATATTAAGGCAATTTAATGGTATTTGCTTCAAATATTTAAATTATTGTTTCAATTACAAATTTATTTCAGTGTATTAGATATATTTATTTTATTTTTTCACTTCCGTTTACTTTGAAATATTTAAATAAATAATAAAATAGAAACAAATTAGAAAAATAAAAAAGTATTATTAGGTTCCAAATATAATTAATTATTTAAAAAAGAAATAAAAAGTCCACTTTTTCTCAATTCTATTCATTTAATGTAACATATAATGTAATAAATAAAATGCATGATTCATTTTTTTTAAATCTCTTTTTCTCTATAAACATTAGACGCAGTATAATTTGGAGAAATTTTTGTGGTCTAACACGCATAATACCAGGATACAAATTCCAGAAGAAATTATGTAATTTCATTGACAAAACTGAATATAAGAATTGAATAATCTGATCGCGTTCATTCAGGTGCGTATTTGAAAAACTACCTTCCAATATGTATGTTTGTATACAATATATTTTTGTATTATGTAATTTTCGAATCTTTGAAAAATTTTTTTTTTTACAAATACGTAATTTCCAGAGGATGAACTTTTATTTTAGAAAAATATATATTATATGATAATTATTTTTAAGAATTGATTGATCAAAATAAAAATATACGAAAAAGAAAGATTTTTGTGTAATTTCTTGGAAAACTTTGAAGGAGGGAAAAAAACCAATCCTGATGACGCACATTGTGAACCAATGCTCGTTTTATGAAATGATTTTGTAATATCTTTCGTTGAACTCTACACAGGAGAAAAGACGCACCTTGAAACTAAATATTTATGTCTTTTTTAAGTTTTCAAAAATAATTGTTTATTAAAAATTCTTTTTTAATTTTTATAAATTTATCTCTTTTCAATTTTTCAGAAATTATTTTTCTTTTACTTTAAACATTTTTAAAAAATTTTTATATGAATAAATTGAATTTGAAAAATTTAATAATAATTACTAAAAAAAGTAATTACAAACATATGAAAAAAAGCTACATTTGAAGCAGCGATAAAACAACAAAAATCTTAATTCAAACAACCAACAAATTTTTTTAATTAAAAAATAAAAATATTATTAATATTAAAAATATTATATAATAAAAATATTTTTTTCCTTGCAGTGTACAAAGTATAACGTGCAAAAAAATACAAAAATTAAGTAAACAAAAAATACTAAAAAATACCCAATGGGAAATGCCAGTGTAGTGCCGATGTTCACCACTGGCTTAGTACTCAGACGATTGTTTGGCGTAGTCTAGCCGAGCCTCGACAATTAGTGCTGGCGCAGTACAGAATTTTTGTTTCGCCAAAGCTTGGACAAGCCACGGCAGCAAGTGCTGGCTGAGTATAGAAAAATTGTTCACAACGCTCTTTGCCAACACTGCTTTTTTGACATAAACTTGAAAAAAATTATAAAAAAAGTTTATGAATGTTTATAAATATAAATTTATTGAAAAAAATTAATATTTTACTTTTCAGTTGTTCATTTTTTATTCTTATTAAATTTAATAATAACAATTTAACACAATTGTCTAATTTTGTAAATATTAAATTATTTAAACAAATTAAAATTATAAACAAAATTTAAACTTTAATCTCAATAATAATTTGGTTCCTATTAAAATACTATTATACTTCTTACTATGAATAAAAAATTATTAAAAAATTACCACGTAATTTAAGAATTACGTAAAATGTTAAATGCAATAAGTAAAGTAATTTAATTTAATTATTAAAAATTTAGTTTAATTTATTTTATTTCAATTTATTATTTCTAACGTATCCCTATTTTTTCTCATCTTTGACTCAATAATTGTATGTCTGAATGATACTGAGATATTAATAATTTACTGTACACATGTGTCGTTAGCATAGTGGTTAGAGCGTTAGTCTGTTAGTCCGTAGGTCGTAGGTTCGATTCCCCTCGTCAGCAATTTTGTTTATTTTCATAGGTTTGCGATATTTCTAGATTCCAATCGTTAGATACTAAAATATGAAAATCTAATGCACACTTACTGTAATTGTTTATTATTTAATTTTTAAATGTTATAAACAATTTTTTTCTACTTCATTTACTATATCCATATTGTTAGTCTCCATCTTTAATACAATTTTTTTAAGAAGAGAAATATTTTATGAATAATAACTATTTATTAATATTATTTACCATTTTGTTGTTAAATTATTTATAATTATGAATTTACGACTAATTAATAACAATACGGCATTTATTGCGGCAATATTCTCAGCCAGCACTAGTCCAGTGCTGCGCCAGCGCTGTCTGGCAGCACTGACAGACAGTACTTCGGCAGCGCCAGACGGCGTTATCATCCCAGCGCCATGCCAGTGCTGTCTCTCAGCCTTGCCGCCAGTGCTGCCAGTGCTGGCGCAGTACTACGCCAGTTGTAAATTTCCCATTGGGTATAAATACTAAAAAAGTGGAGAAATTTTTTAATTACAAATTTTGAAATTCTAACATCAAAATATTTTGAAAAATGTGCAAAATATTATTTTTAATTTCTTCTCGTTCGCTTCTGGTTGAAATAAAAAAAGGAAAAGTTTAAGATTACATTATAAATAAAGTAATTATGCTTATAGGGTTGAAGAAGGAATTGAAAGTCTGAAGGAATTGTTTCTCAGTGTGAAAGTGGGTTTTTCCCGCTGAAGGTATTGCATTCATAAAACACAGTAAATATCCGTTTGCAATATGGTTAATTATTTTACAAATCTTTAATAACAATATATAATATAATACTTTTCTCCATAAACACAGTTCATTCACCTTGAAATTATACTCTTTTCACAAATAAATTCCGAGCCTCAAATTATATTTTACTAATTTTAATAATTATTGTTTTTAATTAACATTGAAATTTATTTATTATTTAAAATTATTAATAAAAACTTTATTTAATTTTTGAAATTATTATTAATTTATTAGTAAAGTTTATTTATTATTATTTTAAATTAAATGACTAATTTTAAGCCCCAAACTATATTACGAATTTTAATTATTATTTTTATTAATTAACTTTGGAATTTGTTTATTATTTAAAATTATTAGAAACTTTAATTAATGTTTAAAAATATATTATTAGGAAAATTTATTTACTCTATTTTAAATTATTACTAATTCCCAGCCCCAAAACTATGTTATTAATTTTAATTATTATTTTTATTAATTACTACCTATTGTAATTTTTTTTAATAAATTTGTAATGAAAAGTGATTAGCACACTTTTAGGATGTATTTTAATCGATAATTGTTAATTAATCTCAATATTAATTGCAGGCCTTGGACTGGATTTAGAAATAAAAACTAGTATCAAAAGTGTCGTAAAATGTTCGTAATAGTAAACAGAAATAGTAATAAAATAAAAATAATAATAACAAATAGTCTCCAATTTTTTTAGTCCTAGTTCTTTATCAAGTAATTTGATATTTAAAATCACGGTTTCAATAATCAACTAGTGGCTTTTTTAATAAAATAAAATATATATTTGACTGAGAGTCGCAACTAGACTTTATATTTCTTTCAAATAAATTTTTTTTAGTTCAAATAAAAGTTTTATTTATGCCGCAAAAAATTTTTATTCAAAACAAATAGAAAATTTAGTAATTTCTGAGACAAATATACTTTTATTCCACTCAAGTAAATTATATTTGCGGTTTAAAAAATTTTTTTTTCTCGGTGCATTGTTAAAATATTTCTTCCTAATATATTTAAATAGACTGAAAAAAATTTATTTGATTCAAATAACCGATTACTTGACTATTATCAATGAAATATTTACTTGAATCAAATAATTTTTATTTGAGTCAATCAAATGGTATTTATTAGCGAGTAAATATTTCCTTCAAACAAATAATTTTTATTTAAGTCAATTAAATGGTATTTATTGACTAATAAATATTTGCTTTAATCAAACAATATTTATTGAAATCAATTAAATGTTATTTCTTAATTGTTATAAAAATAAATATTTCCTTGAATCAAATAACTCTTATTCAAAACAAATAAATAGAATTTGCTTCAGATACTAAATTTATCAGTTCAAATACAATTTATTTGTTTTAAATGAAACTAGCAACAATTAACTTCTTACTACCTTTTATAAATAAAATTATAAATTTTAAAAAAAATAGTATTTAAAAATTTTCTAATTTAAATTTTTGTTGAAAACACTAAAAAAAAATTAAATTTTGGAGAAATTACAAATAATTGCAGAAATTCAATTATTTTCAAAAAAAAAAAATTAAATTCTTATAAAATTCAACTATGTTCAAAAATTGAAAAAAATTCTGGTAAAAATCACAATTATCTTTATAAATAACAAAATTCTTCTCCAAAGTTCAATTATTTTCATAAATATCAAAAAAATTCTTATTCTAATTTCAATTATTTTCAAAAATAAAATGCATTTTTCTAATTTCAATGATTTTCAATATTTACTATTTTAATAAAATTTCCCAAAAAGAATTCAATTATCTAAAAAAGATTTTAATAAAATTTATTTGCAAACATTTAATTATTTTCATTAATAATAAAAATTTCACAGGAATTCAATTATTTTCATGAATAATAAATTTTTTTTTAAGGAATTCAATTATTATTTTCATAAAAAATAATTTAAAATTCTGGAAAAAAAATTGAATTAAAATGATGAAAATAATTTTGATAAAGTTACAGTAACAAATATTCTTGTAATATAAAATAATGATTTTATCTCTCGGTCATTTTTTAATTATTAGAAAACATGAAGAAATCGATCACTCCGAGTCTTCGACTCGGAGCAATCGATTTTTTCATGTTTTATTACAATACTTTTATAAATTGTTTAATAATAGTTAATTACTAATTTATTAGTAAATTTTACTAATAAATAGTAATTTCTACTAATTTATTAATAAATTTGACTAATAAATAGTATTTTCTACTAATAAATAGTAATTTCTACTAATTTATTAATAAATTTTACTAATAAATAGTATTTTCTACTAATAAATAGTAATTTCTACTAATTTATTAATAAATTTTACTAATAAATAGTATTTTCTACTAATAAATAGTAATTTCTACTAATTTATTAATAAATTTTACTAATAAATAGTATTTTCTACTAAAAGAAATAAAATTTACTGGGTCAAAAACTAAATGTCAGTCACCAATTCCAATTAGTAAACATTTTTACTATTTCAAAAGAGAGAAAAAAGCGATTAGTAAATTTTACTATTAATTAGTAATTTCTACCAATTTATTGGTAAATTTCACTAATAAATAGTTTTTTCTACTAATTTATTAGTAAATTTTACTAATAAATAGTAATTTCTACTAATTTATTGGTAAATTTTACTAATAAATAGTATTTTCTACTAATTTATTAGCAAAATTTACTAAATCAAAAATCTAACGTCAGTCACTAATTTAAATTAGTAAATATTTTTCCTATTCAAATTTAGAACAAAATATTGAAAATATTGAAAAGTATCACACAAGCAAAGAAGAGATTAAATATTTATTTGAATCAAATAATTTTTCTTTGAGTTAATTCAATGGTATTTATTAGCAAATTAATATATCCTTGAATCAAATAAATTGAATTTTGCTTCAAATACCAAATTCATTACTTCACATAAAATTTATTTGTTTTGAATAAAATTCGAGATAAAAATTATTTGAATCAATTAAATTTTTATTTGAATCAAATCATTTTATTTTGAGTTAATTAAATGAGTCAGTTCATATTAACTGTAAATATTGGAATTATTGATAAAAAATACAATTGAATTGATGTGAATAAAAATTATTTAATTCAAGTATAAATATTTATTTGAAAACTGACAAATAATAAACAGCAAATACTAAATTTATTAGTTCAAATACAATTTATTTGATTCAATTAAAATTCGACATAAAAATTAAATTTGATGTAAGTAAATATTTATTTGAATCAAATTTTAATTTTTATTTGAGTTAATTAAATGGTTCAGTTCATATTTACTTTAAATATTGAAATTATTCGTAAAAATACAATTTAATTGATGGTAAATAAAAATTATTTAATTCAAGTAATAAATATTTATTTGAAAACAGACAAATACTATATTTATTACACTAAAAAAATTTTAAAAATTAAATATTTACTTGAATTAAATAATATTTATTCTAGTCAATTAAATGGTATTTGAACCAATAATTTCAGTATTTGAAGCAAATATGAACTGAACCATTTAATTGACTCCAATAATTATTATTTGATTTAATTAAATATTTAATTGATAATTTAGTCAATTAATCGGTTATTTGAATCAAATAAATTTTTTTTCAGTGTAGTTTAAATACAATTTATTTGTTTTAAATAAAATTCGAGATAAAAATTATTTGAATCAATTAAATATTTATTTGAATGAAATAAATTTTTTTTTCAGTGCACATTAAGGGAGAGAGAGAAAAATGAAAAATTAAAGGATTGTATGTACGAAAATAAAAATTGACAGTGTGTGAGTGAGTAGGGATTTATATAATATGCATAACACGCGGGAGTTCAGGGACCGTAAGGTCCGGTGTGAGTCATGGCAAACCCCACCGCCTTGGCACAGCATCCCCAAAGGTGAGTATTTAAGAGTAAGTATATAAGTGTAAAGCTCACAAGACGTTGTATACTGTGCATGGAGAAAGTGTTCGAGGAGGAGAGAGAAAGAGCCTATATAAGACATACCCAGCGTGTTTAAGAAACTTAGAGTGTCGTGAGAGTGATCGATAAACAGGTAGGTTTATATCGCGAAAAATAATCAAATCTTCAACTATATCTTCTTCAACCAGAAATAAAGGATCTAGTGCAAGTGTTCAATTATCGTTATCAACGCGTGTTTTCATTTTCATCTAGTTCATTAGATTTTTATTTTTTTTCAATTATTTGTTATTGGAAAAATCTCCTTTTCATTTCATCGAGTTTCAAAATCTCCTTTTTATCAAAAATTTATTTTTTAATATTTTTTATTGTTAGTAAAATAGTATTTTTTTATTATTAAAATAATAATATTTATTATTAAAATAATTTTATTATTAAAATAATGTTATTATTAAAATAATTTTATTATGAAAATAATTTTATTATTAAAATAATGTTATTATTAAAATAATTTTATTTTTCATTACATTTTATTATTTTAATATTTTTTATTTTATTTTATTCCATTTATTTTATTTCTTCCTCTTATTCTCCTATTTATTTTTAAAATCTTTATTAAATCTTCAAATATTTCTACCTCAATTTATTTTTTTTTTTGTTTTTATATACTTTTTACAATATTTTTATTAAAGTCTAAGAATCAGAAAAAAAATAAATAAATAAAAAAATAAAAATTTAATTTCAAAAAACTCGATTAGAGTAAAGAATTTTATTTCCCAAAAATAGTGAACGTATTCAGTAAAAAATAATCATAAAAGTAGAAAATGAATTAATAGTAAAGTTTAGAAAAAATTACTGTTAAGAAGAAGAAAAAAGAAAGTTAAGAAGAAAAATTAAAGTAAAGAAAAAAAAAAGGAAAAGTAATAAATAAAAAATAAAAAGAACTTTAAACACTACGAAAAAGTCAATTATGAAAAAATTTTTTAAAAAGTAAAAAAAGTCAGTTATTTTTTTTTTATACAAAGAAAAGAATTTTGTTTTGTTGATCGTTATCCGAAAAAAGAAATTATTCGCAAAACGTTGTACTCACGCAGTTTTGCGGTTCAATGGCGTGACAAGACTTTCTCTACTTCAATTGAACAACTAAGTACCTTATTCTATGTTAATGTCGAATTTGCTACTAATGAACGTGTCATCCATTTATCAACTAATTCGAGAATTTCCCGAATTCGTTAAGTTAATTAAGTACAAATTTATAAATATTCCCTACTTAATTAATTTTCAACTCAATTTTATTTTCCGTCAATTTTTTATATACTACTTTCGCTACATTGTATATTCACATTTCCATATTTGCTCAATTTTATAAAAAAAAAATCTACAAAAGAAATTAATTTATTAAAAAATTAATCTAAATATTTTAAAAACTGAATTACTTTTTCAATTAAATGAAAGAAAAATTTCTTTAATTTAATTGAAAAATATGAGAAATTAATTGTTATTAAAATTATGAATCAAATAAAAAAGAGATTAACTCAATTTTATAAGTAAAAGAAAATTAATTTGTTATAAAACTTGTTTATTTTATCATAAAATTTATAAATTTCAATTTCTTTTACAAGAAATTGAAATAAATTTTCCTTTCATTAAATTGAAAAATACTGGTTAAAAAATTTATAAATTTAACAATTGAAATAAATTTTTTCTTTCCTTTGTTATTCGAAAAATAATTGTTATAAAAATTATGAATCAACTGAAAATGGAGATTAATTCAATTTTATGAACAAAAAACCCGCAGAAGAAATTAATTTACTTTAAAATTTATAAATTTTGTCAAAAAATGTATAAATTTAAAAAGAAGTTAAAATAAATTTTCCTTTTATTTAATTGAAAAATAATTGTTATAAAAATTATGAATCAAATGAAAAAAGAGATTTGCTCAATTTTTAAACAAAGAACCCACAGAAGAAATTAATTTACTATAAAATTTATAAATTTGGTCATAAAATTAAATAATCTGAAAAGTAATTTGAAAAATAATTTTGAAAATATTTTGAAAAGTAATTTTGAAAAGTAATTTGAAAAATAATTTGAAAAATAATTGTTATAAAAATTATGAATCAAATGAAAATGAGATTGAAGAACGAAAATTTATTTTTCCTTTCATTAAATTTCTATTGTTATTAATTTGCATTCGGGTGCACTAATTAATAATGGTTGAGTGACGATATTTAAACTGACAATCACATCAGAATCTTATGTAATCCAAACTGTCTCTCATTGTCATTTTAATGAAATGGATTTTGCACAAGTTTTAATTTCCAGTTGAATAAGATAATTGAAGATGAACGAACGCTCACAATCACTGACACCATTAGCCTATATTATAATAATTATTCAATTAAAGAAATTCAATTTTCAATCTCTACTCTTTCTCTCTAAAAGACAAAAGTGAAAAATTAATCGGAAATTAAATAATTCAACTAACACCATTTTTTTTTTTTTTTTACTTTTCGATCTGTAAAATTTTCAACTAATCTATGAAAAATTTAATTGAACTCTTGGATTATTATTTGAAAAATTATTTTAAAAAAAATTGTTATTGGAAAATTATTGAAAAAAATATTGTTATTGAAAAATAATTATTAATCAATAATTTTTCATTAACAATATTGAAAAATTATTGAACAAAAATATTGGAGACTCATTGCAAAGACAGAAATAGTTATTGAAAAATTATTCAACACAAAAATATTGTTTTAAAAAAATTTTTGAACAAAAAATATTATTTATATTATTGAATAATTATTGAAAAATAAGATTGTTGCTAGAAAATTATTGTAAGAAAAATATTGTCATTGAAAATTATTAAAAGAAAAGAAATAGTTATTTAAAAGAAAAAAAATAGTTATTGAAAAATTATTCAACAAAAAAATATTGTTATTAAAAAATTGTTTAACAAAAAATAGTATTTATATTATTGAAATATTATTCAAAAATTATTGAAAAATAAGATCGTTACTAGAAAATTATTGATCGAAAAATACTGTCATTGGAAATTATTAAAAGAAAAGAAATAGTTATTGAAAAATTATTCAACAAAAAAATATTGTTATTAAAAAATTGTTGAACAAAAAATATTATTTATATTATTGAAAAATTATTGAAAAATAAGATTGTTGCTAAAAAATTATTGTAAGAAAACTATTGTCATTGGAAATTATTAAAAGAAAAGAAATAGTTATTGAAAAATTATTGAACAAAAAATATTGAAAAGTTATTAAAAAATTGATTTAATATTATTTCTATTGTCTTTTTTGCATTTTTTTTTGCGTTATTTTTGTCAAATTAGTAACAAATATAATGGAAAATTTTTTTAAAAATATACGTAATATTTGAAAAAAATAACTACATCCTTGGGAGCATCTTCAAAAACCAACTGTTTACTTTTACTAAAATATAGCAAAAGCGTGCTTATAATATAAAGAAACGCGTCAAACGACTTTCACCTGAACTTGTTCTCACTTTCGTTGATTCCTATAAAAGGAAGGTATATATAACTTATGCTAATCATCAATCTTAAGATCAATCGATAATTTTACTTAAATTACGTGTATTCTAATTATAAAAACAAATTTAATAACTAAAACGAAAATTATCATATTTCTCAATAAGTGAAAGAATTTTTTTTTCAATTTTTCTTTTCCAATAACAATTTTACAATCTAATGGACAATTTCTCACAAATTATAATCCAATTTATAATCCAAATTGTAATTCAATTAATAATTCAATTCATAGTTCAATTAATATTTTTTCTTTATAATTTTTATAAAAATAACTTTTACGAAAATTATTTTTTTTTTAAATAATTTTTACAAAAATCATTTTTAAATAAAGACAATGAGTGTCTTTTTTCTTCTCTAAAGTACAATATTGTGTTAAAAATAATGAAACTTACCTTTTTTTTGCGTCAGATTTCTCATGCTTTTAAAGTGAAAACTCCATCACTGAACATGTTCTACACGATGTATTGAAAGACATCAAAATACAAAAAGAAAGTGCCAAGACGGAAAGCCTTTCATTTCGTAATGTCTGAAAATAAATTTAATTTCACGTTGTCAGTTTTGGTGAAAAAATGATTTAAAATCCACTTTTTATGAATTACAAATCTATTCGTTATTATATAAGAGTTGTAAACAAACACTTCCATTGAATTTCTAAATTTTTATTCAATCTCTTCATTTTAATTATTGAATTACAATTAACTATTGAATTTTTATTAATTATTTAATTATAATTTATTTATTAAATTATAAATAATAAATTAATTATAATTATTGAATTATATTCAATATTATTATAATTATAATAATATATAATTAATATTATTATTTCATTAGTAAATTATAAATAATTATTGAATTATTATTAACTATTGAATTATAATTAACTATTGAATTATAATTAACTATTGAATTACAATTAACAACTGAATTATAATTAATTATCAAATTATATTAATTTAAAAAAATTGAAATTCGAAAAGATTGAATAAAGTTCTAAAAAATGAATTAAATCAGAAAAGATTGAATCAAGTTCTAAAAAAATAAATTAAACTTCAAAAGAACGAATAATAACAAAAAAAAAAAAATAATTTTGTTTTTGAATTTTTTCAGAATAGAAATGTGGTTCATCTTTCTGGTGGGCCTTATTGGTCAAGGTCTAGCCACGCAAGTAAATTATCAAACCTTGTCTTCGGGACACACGTCTTCATCGTCATCCAACGAACAACAATGGTCCTGGCAAGAAGATCAGGCTGCTGCTCCTTCAAATCAAGAAGATTCGTTTCATCCAGTCAGTTTCTCAGCCTCTGATGCTGTACCATCATTTCAGGTGGAACAAGAGCAACATCAAGTCTACGAAGTCGGTTCCAGTAATCCTAATGACGCTTCGGCTTCCTCTCAACAATTGGTAAGAACACTACTCAAAAAAAAAAATAATAATATTTCCTTGTTAAATATTTAAAGAAAAAAATACGGAAATTAAAAAGGTTTATTCCTGTGATTTTGTCTTTAATTTTAAAACCTTCAATTTTTTTCTATTTCAGAAAATAATCTTTCTATAAAAAAGATTTTTTTTAATAAAATTTTTATAAATAATAAAATTCTTCTCCGAAATTCAATTATTTCCAAGAATTTTTAATAAAATTCTTGGGGAAATTTTAATTATTTTCAAAAATTTTCCTCAATTCAATGATTTTCAATATCTACTATTTTAATCAAAATTTCCAAAAGAATTAAATTACTTAAAGAAAAATCTTAATAAAATTCTACGAAAACATTTAATTATTTTCATGAATTATAAACATTTATCAGGATTTCAATTATTTACAAATTTTTTTGTAAATTTCTGGGCAATAATTCAATTATTTTGTATAAATAATAAAACTGTTCTCAGGAATTAAATTATTTTCATAAATAATAAAATTCTTCACAGGAATTCAATTATTTTTGAAGATTTTAATAAAATTCTTAGCAACTATTCAATTATTTTCGTAAATAATAGAATTCATCGCAGGATTTCAATTATTTTTAATACAATTTTAGAGAAATTACACAAAGAATAAAATTATTCTTCAAAATTTAATTTCAAATCCTCGAAAAAATCAATTATTTAAAAAAAAGTATTTTTAAAATTCTTTCGAAGAATTAAATTATTTACAAAAATATTAGAATTTTTCACAGGAATTCAATTATTTTCAAAAATTTTAATAAAATTGTTCGAATGAAATAAATTATTTTAAATACAATTTTAATTAAATTTTTTTAAAAATAATTTAATTATTCTTCTGGATTTTAATAAAATTCTTCATAAAAATTCAATTATTTTTAAAAGTAATCAATTTTTTCTTGGAAATTCAATTATTTTAAATAATTCTAATAAAATCGCTTGCAATAATTAAATTATTTTCGTAAATAATAAAATTTTTCTCAAGAATTCAATTATTTTTGAAAGTTTTAATAAAATTCTTAGCATTATTCAACTATTTTCATAAATAATAGAATTCATCGCAGGATTTCAATTATTTTTAATACAATTTTAGAGAAATTGCACAAAGAATGTAATTATTTTCAAAATTTAATTTCAATTCCTGGAAAAAATCAATTATTTAAAAAAATGTTTTTCTAAAATTCTTTGGAAGAATTCGATTATTTACAAAAATATTAGAATTTTTCACAGGAATTCAATTATTTTCAAATATTTTAATAAAATTTTTCGAAAGAAATCAATTATTTTAAATACAATTTGAATAAAATTTTTTTGAATTAAATTCAATTATTCTTTTAGATTTTAATAAAATTCTTCCCAAGAACTCAGTTATTTACATAAATAATTCTTCGAAAAAATTCAATTATGTCGATAAATAACAAAATTCTTCCCGAAAATTCAATTATTTTGAGGCATTTTAATAAAATTCTTTGCAAAATTCAATTATTTTCATAAATAACAATATTAAGGGCATTTGAACCTTGATGACGTTTCAGTTTGTGCAAAGCATGTGTGACGTCATCAAGTTTCAAATGCCCTTAATCACGAGAATAAAATTATTTTTAGAAATTCAGTTCTGTTAAGGAATTTTTTTTTAAATTCTCGTCAAAATTTCAATTATCCTAAGAAATAATCTTCAGAAATTCAATTCTGTTCAGAAATTTTTTTAAATTCTCGTCAAAAATTCAATTATCTTTAGAAATAATAAAATCCTTCTCCGAAATTCAAATATTTTTAACGATTTTAATAAAATTATTGGCAAAATTTCAATTATTTTCAGGAATTTTCCTTAATTCAATGATTTTCATTATCAACTATTTTAATAATATTTTCCATTAGAATTCAAGTCTTCAAATTATTTCCATAAAATAATAAAAATTTTCCCAGGATTTCAATTATTTACATATTTTTTTATAAATTTCAATTATTTTTATAAATAATAAAACAGATCTGAGGAATTTAATTATTTTCATAAAAAATACAATTCAATTATTTTCATAAATAATAAAACAGATCTCAGGAATTTAATTATTTTCATAAAAAATACAACTCATCGCAGAATTTTTATTATTTTTGATACAATTTTAATCGAATTCCTTGAAAAATATAAAATTATTCTTAAAAATTTTATTAAAATTCGTCAATAGAATTCAATTATTTAAAAATTTGTCGATAAAATTCTTTACATGAGAATTTAATTTTAACAAACATTTAATTATTCAATAAATTATTTATTTTTGAATTTAAAAAAATGAATTTTCATAGAATTTTCTAATAAAAATTGATTGAAAAAATGAATTTCCAAATAATCGATTTATTATTTATGAAAATAATTGAATTCTTGCAACGAATTTTATTACATTTTTTTAAATAATTGAATTCCTTTCAGGAAATTTTACTACTTGTAAAAATCATCGAATTTTTGCGAAGGATTTTTGTAAATAATTAAATTTTTTTTGAATAATTTTATGGTAATTTCAATTATTATAAAACATGAAGAAATCGATGACTCTGAGTCTTCGACTCGGAGTCATCCATTTCTTCATGTTTTACAATAAAATTTTGTTAAGTTGTTAATTTCAAAAGGTTTGAATTTGAATATTTTGAAGAATTTTAATTCCTACGGAAAATTAATAATGATTAAATATTTTTTTAAAAATAAAGTTACTGATGTTTACGAATAATTTTACTTTTGAATTGAAATTTTGTAATTAAATGTAATAGAAAATTTTTTTGAGTATCTAATAATTTTTAGAGTGAATCAGAATATTCTTTAGGGTCAGAGGGAAAAAGTCAAAATTTTGTCTGGAAATCAAGGGAAAACAATATTATAAATATTTGTGACAACCTTGTATAAGTAAAAAAATAGATTTATAAATAGATCAATAAAGATTGATCATTAAAAGAAATAGAGTTTAATAAATAATTATTTTAATAAATAAAATGAATTACCTTAGGGTACCCAACATGTTGAAGCCGTAGTCGAAGATATTCTCACCTCCAATCGCCAAGGAAGAAATCTTGACGGTTACGACGAAGTCTACTCAGATCCAAATGTGAAAAATGCCCTCCAACAGGGAAACGATTCAATGGCCAGATCTTACATTCGTGACAAACTCTGTTCCCTCGGTCTGATGAGGGTAAGTCGACAATTCGCAAATTTGTCTGTAAAAGCATAAAATTATTACTCTTGTATATTTGAAATCATAAAATCATTTTAAGATTATATTTTATGATGTTTCGGTTGTTTGGATTTAGAAGTTTTTAGTTTAGATGTAATTTTTGTTTAAAGTAAAGATTTAAGAATTTTAAAATTATGTTTGTGTGAATTTTACATTATACATTTTTTAATTGTGTAACAATAAACTAATGTTACGTTCCAGTGTGACGATGTTGAAGGAAGACGACCCTACTACTCACCCCATCGCGATATTCATCCCCAGGAGGTAATCTACGCCCAACCGGTGACAATAAAACCAGTAGGTCATCCACTGCCCGCAATTCCAGTGAAAAGACCCTATGGACCACCAAAGCCAGGACCCTTTGCACCAGGTCTCGGCTCAGCGCCAATTGGACCAATTTACTCGAAACCTGGTTTCGGACCTCGTCCACCAACACCATTCGTCGGTCCATATCCAGCATACAAAAAACCAGGTTTTCTCGGCGGACCAAAACCAGTTTACGAGGCTGGTCTCGACAGTGAAATTGACTACGAGGACAAGTTCATTGACAAGAAACAAGTTGTCGTCTCGCAAGGCGCCGGTGTTCAACAGCACGTTCATCATCATTATGTCCATGGCGATGGTGTGGCCGATAAGGGGCCAATTATCCTCGGAGGCACGGCCGGCGTCACCACGGGAAATGCTTATGGCTACGGAAACACTGGCACTTATGGAAACCAATTTAACAACTTCGAGGACTACAAGAAGACATTCAACACCAAGGGACAATCGTCAGGAAACAATCTTCTTGGTTCTGCTTCCAATAATTACGCCGATAGGTATCCTGTTTATGAGAGGCCAAAGCCTAATTCGTTGCATGATGGACAGAAAAATTTCGAGTCCACAAAGGTTGTTAATTCTGGTTTTGGTAATGCTAATAATTTCGGAGCTGCGTCTTTCGGTGGTAATGGCTTAGGAGTGCAAAATTTGGGAGCCAATGGTCTTGGTTCGAACGGTTTTGGATCCAACGGTCTCGGTTCGAACGGATTGGGATCGAACGGTCTCGGTTCGAACGGATTAGGATCAAATGGTTTTGGCGCTAACGGATTGGGTGCAAACGGACTCGGAGCAAGCGGATTGGGCTCGAACGGTTTTGGATCAAACGGATTTGGTTCGAACAATTTCGAGTCAGGCAACAATTATGACGTTGGATTCGGATCGAATAATTACGACAATTGCGTTTGCGTTCCATTCGATCAGTGCTCGACTCTAAATCAAGCGGGAAGGAAGGACGACCTCTACCTGGCCATCGATCCTCGTAGTCTTGGAAAGAATATCGAAGCCGAAACAATTTTCGACATTGAGGGCAATAGTACAAGTGCTGTTCGAATCGCGAAAGGAGTCAATGCAACCGAACAGGCCGAGGAGACAAAAACACTGAAGGAAGAAAATAAGGAAAGTAAGGACAAAGAGAGGACCAAGAGGGACACTAAACAAGTCGACGCTATTAGTGACAAGTCTTCTGACGCCCAAAGTGTAAGTTCCACATTTGTTTCGACTTTTTCACTCAATACGCTTTGTTAATAATAGTCCACATCATCTATTGTCACATAACACAAAGATAGTCCACATCAAGCACCAATATGAGAGACAAAATGTTTTTGTCCTCAATCGTAGACAAAAATCATTTATTAACCAAATTATTAACCATTAATTCACCAAGTAATCTAAAATTAATCTCAAATCCGAAAACTCATCGAGACCATAAGTAAATGGTATGGTAGCTGTGATCTACAAAATGTAGGATCTCATCGTATTAGTTTTCAGGCATCATTCCATTTTTGTGTAGTAGAATATAGTGACTGTCGTCAAGTTGCTGGATGAGAAGGTTTGACTATTTTCTCAGGGCTCGAACTAGGTCCCATAAATCCCTTAAAGGTCCGTAAATTTACTTCGAGTCCGTAAAAGTTAGTTTTTTGAGAAAAAGTCCGTAATTTGACTAAAAAAGGACAAAAAGTTCGTAAATTCTACTATATAATTTTGGAAATTTTAAAAAAGTCAGAAATGATTGCAGAAATTCAATTATTTTCAAAAGTAATAAAATTCTTCACAAAAATTCAATTCTATTCAGAAATTTTTAAAAATTCTAGTCAAAATTTCAATTATTTTTAGAAATAATAAAATTCTTCTCTGAAACTCAATTATTTTCTAAAATTTTAATCAAATTCTTGGCAAAATTTCAATTATTTAAAAAAATTTCCACAATTCAATGATTTTCAATATCTACTATTTAAATAAAATTTTCCAAAAGAATACCATTATTAAAAAAACATTTTGAATAAAATTTTACGCAAACATTCAATTATTTTCATAAATAATGAAAATTTTTACAGAAATTCAATTATTTACAAATTTTTTTTATAAATTTCTTCGCAATAATTCAATTATTTTCTAAAATAATAAGATTTTTACAGGAATTCAATCATTTTCGTAAATAATAAAACTCAATGCTATGAATTTCAATTATTTTTAATACAATTTAAATCAAATTTCTCGAAAAATGTAATTATTCTAAAAAAATTTCATTAAAATTCGTCCAAAGAATTTAATTATTTAAAAAATTTGTTGATAATATTTTCCATAAGAATTTAATTTTAAGAAACATTAAATTAATAAGTTATTCATTTTTTATTTAAATAATTGAATTCTCCTTGAATTTATTAATAAAAATTGTGTTCAAAATAAATTTCAGTTAAAATTTTAGAATATAATTGAATATTAAAGGCATTATAGGGTGAATTTTGAGAAATAATTGAATTTTGAAAAGGTTTCAAATTAAAATCTTTGAAAATCTGAATTTTTCATATTTTTAACTAACAATTCTGTAGAATTAATTCTTTTGAAATAGTTTAATTGAATTTTTTGAAAATTTATTTCAAGTTTTAATTTTCTAAATATTTAAATGAAGAATTTCCGAATAATCGCAATTTCCTAAAATTGAATTTTAAACAAATGGATTTAAAAATTCTCAAAGAACTTTTTCAAAAATTATTAAAATTAATGGATTTATAGGAGAATTTTAGTTAAAAAAAATAGAAAAAAATTTAATTTTGGAGAAGTTACACATTATTGCAAAAATTCAATTATTTTTAAAAGTATCAAAATTCTTCTTAAGAATTCAATTATTTTTACAAATAAAAAAAATTCATCGCAGAATTTCGATTATTTTTAATACAATTTTAATCGAATTTCTCGAAAAAAGTAATTATTCTTTAAAATTTTATTAAAATTCGTCAAAATTATCGTAGAATTTTATAATAAAAATTGATTTATATTAGAAGCAACATAGCTTGAATTTTTAGAAATAATTGAATTTTGAAATGAATTTTTTTAAAAAAGTTTAATTTAATTTTTTTTTCAATTATAAATATATTTTTATAAATACATAATAAAACTCATTGCGAAATTTCAATTATTTTTAATGAAATTTTCATTTAATTTAATTATTATTTTCCTAAATAATCAAAATTTCACACGAATTTAATTATTTACAAATTTTTTATAAATATTTTAGCAGTAATTCAATTAAGTACAAATTTTTTATAAATTTCTTTGCAATAATTCAATTATTTTCATAAGTAATAAAAATTTCCTAAGAATTCAATTATTTACATTTTTTTTTATAAATTTCGTCACAATAATTCCATTATTTTCATAAATAATAAAACTCATTACAGAATTTCTATTATTTTTAATACAATTTTAATCGAATTTCTCAAAAATGTAATTATTCTTAAAAATTTTATTAAAATCAGTCAAAAGAATTTTCTCATAAAAATTAATTTAAAAAATGAATTTTAGTTAAAATTCTAGATAATAATTAAATATTAAAAGTATAGAAGATTTTTAGTGAAAAATACTAAAAAAAAATTGAATTTTGGAGAAGTTACAAATTATTGCAAAAATTCAATTATTTTCAAGAGCAATAAAATTCTTCTCAGAAATTCAATTCTGTTAAGAATTTTTTAAAAATTCGTCTTAAGGATTCAATTATTTTCACAAATAATAAAATTCATCGCAGAATTTCAATTATTTTTAATATAATTTTAATCAAATTTCTTGAAAAATGTGATTATTCTTAAAAATGTTATTAAAATTCGTGGAAAGAATTCAATTATTTAAAATTTTGTTGATAAAATTCTTTATGAGAATTCAAATTTTGAGAAATATTCAATTATTTAATAAATTATTTTTGTATTTAAATAATTGAATTCTAGTAGAATTTTCTAATAAAAACTGATTTTCATTTTATAAAAATGAATTTCAGTTAAAATTTTACATAATAATTGAATATGAAAAGCAATGTAGCTTGAATTTTTAGAAATAATTGAATTTTGAAATGAATTTTATTAAAGAAGTTTAATTCAATTTTTTTATATTATTAGAAGCTTTTATTTTCTAATATGCATTGAATTGAAGAATTTAGGAATAACTGAAATTTTGTAAAATTGAATATTATGAACGAATGGATTTGAGAATTGCCAAAGAACTTTTTCGAAAATTATTAATTATTAAAAATAATTGATTTAAAGTAGATTTTCAGTTAAGAATTCTTAAAAATAATAATTAAATTGAAATGATGGGAATAATTTTAAAGAAGTTACAGTAACAATATTCTAATAATATAAAGTAATAATTTTACCACTGGGCCATCTGTAATTATTATAAAACATGAAGAAATTAATCATTCCGAGTCGAAGATTCGGAATGATTGATATATTCATGTTTTACAGTTATGAAAAAATGGTATTTATAGTTTTAAGTAAAATGGTTATATTTTGGTAAAATGTAAAATGTAAAATGGTTATATTTTTGTTAGTAATCCGTAATTTTTCATTTTTTGCTCCGTAAAGTCCGCAATTTTAAATATTTTCACTGATTCGAGCCCTGTTTTCTAGATCAAATTGATTTCCAGATCAGTTGATTTGTTTCATAGACGACCTAGTTATCTGGCCACTGATTGCACTAGACAGTATGTTGAACAAAAATTCGAATTCAAAACCTTTGGCTAACCAACGTGTGCTCTAACAAAGAAATGAAATAGGACCTCTGTTTATCTACGACGTGGCACTCTTTTGGCTCTATTTACAGCGTTTAATAGGCGGTAATCTGGACAAGTCAAAATTGAATCTGAAGCCAACGTGGGGCGTGAGTTTTGGTCTACCTCAATCCGGTGGTGGTGGTAGTGGTGGCTATCCAATCAATTCCTATGGTGGGAATCCATTGACAAATCCATATCCTGGCTACGGTTCCGGAACTCAGGGCATCAATCTGGGTCTGGTTTCAGTAAATCCATTGGTGTCGGTTCAGGTAACGAAGGACGACTATGGTGAGAAGGTGGTTAAGCCATTTGTGAATCTTCATGTGACGCCTAATCATGGATTGGTCAATAAGTTTACTAATTTCCTGTCGCAAAAGAAGCACTTGTTGCACAGTGGCAATTATGCACCAAATTACAATCACCATGGACCATCGTCTGGCTATGGTCCTTGGGAGCAATACAATCGTCCCCCTCACTATGAACGTCCACAGCAGAATTATCATAATCATCATCACTTTTATCATCCTCAAAGGCCACAGGGAAATTATGGGAATTATGGAAATTATGGAAATTCTGGGAATTATGGAAATTATGGGAATTATGGACATTCAGGTTATTACAGGGGTGACGATTATGATGAGGGTAATAATTTTGGTGACTATGGTGACTATGATGGTTACTATCGAAACGCTAGGACGAATGATTCTATTGAGAGCAGTAGAGGTTTTGATGAATATGATTCTAATAATTATAGCCGAGAAAATCGTAACAATCAGGGTGGGAAAGTTGCTTTTCCATCGAGAAGAAGGAGGGACGTCGAGGAGGTAAGAACCATTCTGGACAAAAATCGCTGGACACCATAAAAAACGAAGTTCATTTCTGTTTTTTCAAGGAGATCGATTTATCATTTCTATTATCACAAAAAAACGTAGACGCACCTTTCTCTTCTCGGGAAATTTCCATATTGTTCACGCTGGACTATCAACATTTGTGTCATCCTCAATTGCACTCCGAACACAATTTAACATTTCCTGTCATCATCGATCACTAATACCTGCAAATAGAATTTATTCCAGAATTAAAATGGAACTTTTCCTCAAGTTCTCAAATTTTTAGTATACTTTTCATACTATAATTATTCATATTTTTTGTTTACACAAAAAAGAAATCTAATGAATGTGACTTACCTTTGTTTGGAACAGAGACAATTTGGAAGACCACCGGCATGTGGACCACGTCAGGTGTGCTGCCGGCGGGCAAACATCATTGGCCGTCCTTCTGGAAAACTCGGTCAATGCGGAGTGAGAAACAGTCAAGGGATCAACGGTCGCATCAAGAATCCCGTTTTTGTTGATGGAGACTCGGAATTCGGTAATTTTTTCTTCACATAATGATAATATTCTTGAATGGATCTCAATTGAATTCCTAGGAAGAATTTTATTATTTAAGATAATAATTGAGACCTTGTAAAAATTTTATTATTTTAGAAAATAATTGAATTATACTAAAAGTATTTTTACTTTACAGGTGAATATCCATGGCAAGTGGCAATTTTGAAGAAGGATCCATCTGAGAGCGTCTACGTCTGCGGAGGAACTTTAATTTCATCTCGACATATTTTGACAGCGGCTCATTGTGTTAAGACTCACGCTGGACGAGATCTTCGTGCACGTCTAGGCGAATGGGATGTAAATCACGATGTTGAATTCTTCCCCTACATTGAAAGGGACGTCGTTAGTGTTTACGTTCATCCGGAATTTTACGCTGGAACACTCTACAATGATCTGGCAATTTTGAAACTCGATCACGATATCAATTTTGAAAAAAATCCTCACATTAGTCCAGCGTGTCTTCCAGAGAAATACGAAGACTTCACTGGCAATCGGTTAGTAATTATGAATATTATTCAATCTTAATAATAATAATAATAATAATAATAATAATAATAATAATAATAATAATAATAATAATAATAATAATAACGCTTTCTGATGAAAATAATCGTTAAATTAACGATTATTTTATTTATTTATTTATTTATTTATTTATTATTATTTATTTTTTTGGCCACCGGACCTTAAAACCTTGAAATGGACGTGAATTTCGTCAAACCTTGAAAAAACCGTGAATTGGACGTGAATTTTTTTAAAAACCTTTAATTTTAGTACTATATATTATTAAAACTGAAAAAAAAATTTTTTGACCATTTTCAAAATTTTATTTTTTGAAAAAATTAAAATTTTTCAGGGTTGCCACAGGTCAGGGAAATCAGGGAAAAGTCAGGGATTTTTATTTAAGTAACTGAAAAAAATTGAATTTTGGAGAAGTTACAAATGATTGCAGAAATTCAATTATTTTCAAAAGTAATAAAATTCTTCGCAGAAATTCAATTATGTTCAAAAATTAAAAAAATTCTCATAAAAATTCAATTATCTTTAAAAATAATAAAATTCTTCTCCAAATTTCAATTATTTTCAAAAATTTTAATAAAATTCTTTGCAAAATTTCAATTATTTTCAAAAAAATTTTCTCAATTCAATGATTTTCAATATCTACAGTTTTAATAAAATTTTTCAAAAGAATTCAATTATTTCAAAAAAAAAAATTTTTGATAAAATTCTAAGCAAACTTCGCAATAATTCAATTATTTTCATAAATAATAACATTTTTTTACAAAAATTCAATTATTTTCATGAATAATAAAATTCATCGTAGAATTTCAATTATTTTTAATTTTATAATACAATTTTAATTGAATTCCACGAAAAATTTAATTATTCTTGAAAATTTTATTAAAATTTTTTGAAAAAAATCAAATTTGTTGATAAAATTCTTTATGATAATTTAGTTTCGAAAAGCATTCATTTATTCAATAAATTATTTATTTTCGTATTTAAATAATTGAATTCTTGTAGAATTTTCTAAGAAAAATTGATTTGAAAATGAATATTAGTTAAAATTTTAGATAATAATTGAATATTAAAAGCATTATAGCATCAATTTTTAGAAATACATAATTGAATTCTTTCGAAGAATTTTAACAAAATTTTTGAAAATAGAGACATTTTTCGAAGAATTTACTTAAAATTGTATTAAAAATAATTGAAATCCTGTGAAGAATTTTATTATTTATAAAAATAATTGAATTTTTGCAATGAATTTTTTCAAATTTTTTTTTTAAATAATTGAAATAATGTAAAGAATCTTATTATTTATAAAAATAATTGAATTCCTGCATCGAATTTTATTACATTTTTTTAAATAATTGAATTCTTTTTAGAACTTTTATTAAAAAAGTAGATTGTGAAAATATTTGAATTTCAATGAAGAATCTCATTATATTCGTGAAATGTAATTAAATTCTTACAAAAAAGAGAATAAATCCATTTTTCTTGTAATTTACTTTAAATTGTATTATAAATAATTGAAATACTCAGAGAAATTTTTTAATTTATAAAAATACTGGAATTCTTATAACGAATTTTATTAATTTTTTTTAAATGATTGAATTCATGTGAAAAATTTTATTTCTTTTAAAAATAATTGAATTTATGCAACTAATTTTATTACATTTTATTTAAATAATTATATTCTTTTGAAAACTTGTATTAAAAATGTAAATTTTGAAAATTTTTGAATTTCAGCGAAGAATTTCATTATTTGTAAAATGTACCTAATTTAATTTTTGCAAAAAATTTTTGAAGATAATTTAATTTTTCGAGAAATTTATTTAAAATTGTATTAAAAATAATTGAAACCATGTGAAGAATTTTATTATTTATGAAAATAATTGAATTCTTGCAACGAATTTTATTATAATTTTTGTAAATAATTGAATTTTTTTTTTTGAAAAATTTTATGGAAATTAAAATTTTTATAAAACATGAAGAAATCGATCACTCCGAGTCTTCGACTCGGAGCAATCGCTATCTTCATGTTTTATAAAAATATTCTTATAAGTTGTTGAATTTTAAAAATGTTTGAATTTGAATGTTTTGAAGAATTTTAATTCCTATGGAAAAATAATAATTAAATACTTATTTAAAAATTTAGTTATTGATGTTTGCGAATAATTTTACAATTTAAGAAATTCGCAAGTAAATGTAATAGAATGTTTTTTTTTGAGTATCTAATAATTTTTAGAGTGAATCAGAATATTCTTTATGGTCAGGGTAAAAGTGAAAATTTTGTCTGGAAATCAGGGAAAAGTCAGGGAAAATAAAATTAAATATTTGTGGCAACCCAGAATTTTTTAAAATCTATTCGATTGATTGTTCAGAATCGTAAGAAAAGCCTAAAAAAATTCGGCAATAAAAAATAATTAAAAATGTGGAGATAGTTGAATTTTTTAAGTTAGTAGTAGTAGAAGTAGTATTCTTTATTTTTTTAAGTATTACTAAAGTAAAATTTGAACCAACAAAAAAACCTTGAAAATTTCCTAGAAACCTTGAAAAAACCGGGAAATAGACGTGAATTTTATTCACGAGTTTTGGTGGCCACCCTGATTTAATGTTTTTAAATATACGTTTTTTTTTAAATACGTTGAGTTGGTTGCTTAATTGGAGATTTATTTTTAGTTATTAAAATTTGTTGATTTTTTTGCGAAAAAAAATAGGTGCTGGACCACTGGATGGGGCAAGGATGCTTTCGGCGATTTTGGAAAATACCAAAATATCCTGAAGGAAGTGGACGTGCCGGTGATTAGCAATCCACTTTGTGAGAATCAAATGAGAAAAACGAGACTGGGACCGAGTTTCAATTTGCATCCGGGATTCATCTGCGCCGGTGGCGAGGAAGGCAAAGACGCCTGCAAAGGTGACGGTGGCGGTCCAATGGTTTGTGAAAAGCACGGAAAATGGCAATTGTCCGGAGTTGTTTCATGGGGAATTGGTTGCGGTCAAGCCGGAGTTCCTGGAGTTTATTCCCGTGTCTCCTACTATCTTGACTGGATCAATCAAGTCGTTAATCAGTTTTAAGAAAAAAAAAAACAAAAAAAAAAAAAATACTCCCTTCACACTATTTACACACTCAGATATTCAGATTTCATGATACTCACGAAACAAACGTAAAAATGAAGGGAAATTATCAAAGAAAATCTTCGATTGCTCTACAGAAATTTTTCATATTTTCTCCAAAATTAAAACTCAGAAATTGAAATTCGAAAATTGAAACTTTGAAATTAAAAAATTAAAACTTTGAGATTTTTTGATAATTTCTTTATTAATTTATTTTTTTTTAAATAACTTTCTCTCATTTCTGAATATCGAACTTCATCTATTTTATGTATAATGTATTTTCGAACATCGTTTTATATTATTTATTTATAAAAAAGTATACATGATATTTTTTTATTGTGATATACTGTGTTATTTTAAGCGATTCACTTTAATATATGTAAATAGCATTTCGTACTTCGATCGCTAAACATTTAAGTTTATAGTGTTAATGTTTAATGTATTTGAAATTTGCTTCGTATAAGTTACAAATTATGTTAAAGATTCGGTTGCTCAGTCAACCGGAACGTTCAGTAATGCATTTTCCTTGCAATGTTTCTTAATTATATATATGGACCAATAAATTTATTTAAAATTATATATAGTCTTATTTCTACTAGTTTTAAACCTTCTATTGGCATAAAAACGGAATTACAATTAGCATAGAATTAAAATACCCAATTAATAAAAGAAACGAATCAAAAATTAATTAAAGAATATTGAATAATTTAGGCTTTGCACTCATCTATTAAAACCTAATATTTACTACATTTTTTACGTTATCCTACTATTTGGATACTTTTTGTAGATTTCAGCCACTAAAAGCTACTATTTCTGCTTTTTTTTTTAGAATTTCCACTACTTTAAATTCGCTAATACTAGGAATTAAAAAACTATTCTCAAAAATTATAATCAGATTCTTTAAAACGATTCAATTATTTTCAAAAAATATTCGAAATTCAATTATTTTCAATATCTAGTATTTTCGGAAAATTTCGCAAAAGAATTCAATTATTTTTAAAAAATGGATAAAATTCATAAAAAAATTCAATTATTTTCGTAAATAATATTTTCACAGAAATTCAATTAATTTAGAATAGCATTTTCAAAAAAACTTAGAAAAAATAAATTATTTAACAACATTTTTGTACAATTCTTCATAATAATTCAATTACTTTCACCCAATAATAATAATTTTCATTAAAAATCAATTTTTTTAAAAAAATATTTGATAAAATTCTAAGCAAGAATTCAATTATTTTCATAAACAATAAAACTCATCGAACAATTTCAATTATTTTTAACACTATTTTAAATTAATTAATCGAAAAATTCAATTATTTTCACAAATAAAGTTTTCCACAAGAATTTTTCACAGAAATTTAATTATTTTCAAATATTTGAATAAAATTGTTCGAAACAAATAAATTATTTTAGATACAATTTTAATTAAATTTTTTTGAAATAATTCAATTATTCTTTTAGATTTTAATGAAAAATTCTTCCCAAGAATTCAATTATGTACATAAATAATTCTTCGATAGAATTCAATTATGTCAATAAATAACAAAATTATTCCCGAAAATTCAATTATTTTGAGGTATTTTAAGAAAATTCTTTGCAAAATTCAATTATTTTCATAAATAACTAATTCATTACAAGAATTCAATTATTTCTAAAAGTAATAAATTTCTTCTTGGAAATTCAATTATTTTTAAAAAATTCTTGTAAAATCGTTCGCGAAAATTCAATTATTTTTTTAAATAATAAAATGCTTTTTAAGAATTCAATTATTTTCAAAAAAATTTAATAAAATACCACACAGATATTCAATTATTGTCAAAAATTTTAATAGGATTCTTTGTAAAATTTAATTATTTAAAAACAGAATTCAATTATTTAAAAAAAAAATTTTTTTAAATCTTCGTAAGAATTTAATTTTCTTCATGAGTAATAAAAATTTCTCAGGAATTTAATTATTTAAATTAGAATTTGCTTAATATTAGTCGAAAGAATTCAATTATTTAAAAAATTTTATAAAATTTTTCGCAAGAATTAAATTATTTTTATAAATATTTAAATTCTTTCATTATAATAAAATTCATTGTAAAGTCTGATAATGTAGCAAGCGCCTGAACGATGTTCGCCCGCCTTGCATGGCTGAAGAGACAGTAACTTTCCACCAGGGGACTAAGTTTGCAGAGTGACAACAAGTGAACATAACCTCAAACAAACTGTTAACATTGTTATTAAATTTGAGAAGTTTATTATTTCTTCTACTGCATAGTCATACTCTTTTTGCAAAATAATATACAATGCCGATAAAATATATTGGAAGAACGACCTATTTCAAAGGTAAAACTTTGTGGGAAATATTGGGCAATCTAAAAGATTTGGGAGTCGGTAGATATGTGGTTAGAAATAGATTTGTCGAACGATATTCCGAACCCACATATCACAAAATTTTGAAAGTTGAAACATTACCTGCTACAAAAGTGGAAAATCCTCACGATGTAAGTTATCTCTTCTTTTTATTTTCCAAAAATCTTACAGCACTTTGTAAATTTAACCTCAATGGATTTTCATAACAAAAACACAATTTTACAAATACTGAATACATAAACCACATTAAATAAATAAAATTACAAAGGAATTGATCATTTTTTCTAGAATCCACGTAAAGTCATGGCACTGACAGAAAAAATATTTCGAGGAGTAAAAGCGAAAGGTCTCGTGCAATTAGACTCTACAAGTTATAAAAGTGACTATTTATTGATTCCCAAGGAAGAAGAACATCTTCTAGGAGCTGCAGTGCCGGCAAAGGAGAAAATTCTTCCAAAAACAATGGAATTTCCACCACTTGTTAAGGAGCTTTTACTTCGCCAAATGAAAAATCAAGGAAAACCAATCACAGAGCCAAAATTGAATATTAAATACAATTTCAAAAATAAATTCACTTTAAACAGAATTGCCGAAGATGGTGAAACTCCAGACTTTGAAATAAAAATGACACTTCAACGAAGAAATGACTCAAAGTTGTATTCAAATGTTAAAGAATAATTTATGTTATGTATGATAATTAGGATAATATATTGTACATTGTTTTATTTAAAAGTGCTTTATTATTTTTTTGTTTTTCTATTTTTTCTATTTTATTTTTATCTCCATAAATTTAGATTTTAAATTTAAATCCTTTTACATTAATATCAATATTTTTCTGGTTATCCTAAATCTTTTTAGATTATATTCCAATATATAATTGTTATAATTCTATTATAATTTTAGAATCTAATAATTAAAATTATTATATTGTGTAAATCTTTCAATTTTGAAGAGGAAAGAATTTGTGAAAAAATAGAATTTTTCTCCATAGCTGGCGCTAGTTGGGGAAAATGTTATTCATCAAGTAATCACCAGGTTCGTTCCGATGTAAACTTACTTTATTTTCCTGAGATACTTTTTCTTCCCACCATTGCTTGTAAAGTGATATATTATTTTCATGACTCCTGAATTATTCTTTCCCATAAGGAACATTTAGTTTTCTTCAGCGATTTAAATAGATTTAACAGTATTTTGTTCCAGTCCATCATTCTCATTGAATTTTAAATTTGACGATTGAATATTTAAAAACAAACACACAGAGAGAGAGAGGCAGATTTTTATGCTCAAATAAAATTAAATGACAATGCATAGAATTAATTCAATTTTTTCAATAATGATAAACTGTACTTTAGTAAATTTATTTACTTTAATTAATTTAATTTAACTTCACACGGAGAAAACGAGTATTCAACTATAACTATATCTGGAGGGACAAACAGACTATATTTGAGGTTAAGTTTTTCGTAACAATCTCGGAGGGATAAAGACACTCCGATGATCCTAATTTGACTCACTCGGAGGGCTCGGAGGGAAAAGTTATCCAGAGAATCAGGCTTAACACTCAAAACCTAACCCTCTATAAGTTTGACATATCCAGTTTTCTCAGTGCAGTAAATTAATTTAGTTTAACTTTAGTAAATTATTAATTAATTAATTAATATAATATTAATAATAATAGCATTAATATTAATATAATAATTAATTATAATTTCTTAATTGTAACTCATTTGAAGTTTCATTATTTTTATTCACGTTTCATTGTTTTTATTTATTTTTCTTTTAAAATGACAGTAAGGTTAATTTAAAAAAATAAAAACATTTCCAGAAATTCAATAACTTCTATTTAAAAAAAATTCGATGACTAAATTTACAAATGAAAGTACTTTCTACTGGGGAATAATTTCCAAAAATGCCAAGTTGCCCTCCAACTTGTTCGAAAGTCAAAAGAGATCTAAAGAAACTAGCTGCTGGTTTGAATAATTTTTTTATTTTCAATCAAAATTGTTCTCGAATATTCAAAGAAAAAAGTATTAAAAATTAATTTATTTATTTATTTTTACCAAGAGCGAAAAAGAGCACTCGAAGGAAGACCTGGACCATCGCAGGAAAAATCCACCGAATTAGGTATAAGATTTGAATTTTGTCTTTATTTTCAATTCATTTATACAATTTTTATTCATTTACATATTTTTCTTTTTTTAAATAAATAGAGGAGGAATTATATAATTATGAACTTGATGAAGCATTGTCAAAAAGTGCACGCTCGAAGTCAGGAAAAAGTTACAAAAGTGTAGAAGCAAAAAGTTTGTGTTCAGGTAGAAGCAACTTGAAGAATACAGGAAATGATTTTGAAGATAGTGATGATTATGAAAAAAGTAACGATGAATCAAGAGATGAAAGATATGAGCGTCAATGTTTTCAAATAGTTGAAGATTTACCGAGAACAAAAAGAAGAGGTCGAAGAAGAAATAGAGAAGAATACGAATCAGATGAATCGGGGGATTATACATCGCCGAGTCGTAAACACTGCGCTTCAAAATGTTCTTCAAAAAAATCAAAAGGTATTAATTTCTTTTGTCAAAATCTATTTATTTTTTCCATTTAATTATTATTACGATAGCAGGGCTCGAACCAGTGAAAGTATTTTAAAATACGGACATTACGGACCAAAAATAAAAAATTAGACTATTTACGGACTAATTACTGACAAAAATATAACCAGTCCGAGTCAAATAAAAGAACACTTTACTTAAAACTAAAAATTAAAATTTTTGGTAACTATAAAACATGAAAATATCGATCATTCCGAGTCTTCGACTCGGAATGATTAATTTCTTCATGTTTTATAATAATTAAAGATGGCCCAGTGATAAAATCATTATTTTATATTATTAGAATATTGTTACTGTAACTTCTTCAAAATTATTTTCATAATTTCAATTCAATTATTATTTTCAAAAATTCTTAACTAAAATTCTACATTAAATCAATTATTTTTAACAATTTCCGAAAAAGTTCTTTGACAATTTTTAAATCCATTTGTTTACAATATTCAATTTTACCAAAGATTTCGATTATTCGGAAATTCTTCAATTAAATGCATATTTGAAAATAAAAACATCAAATAATATAAAAAAAATTCAATTAAACTTTTTTAAACAAATTCATTTCAAAATTTAATTATTTCTAAAAATTCAAGTTATATTGCTTTTAATATTCAATTATTATCTAACATTTTAACTGAAATTCATTTTTATGAAATGAAAATCAATTTTTGTTAGAAAATTCTACGAGAATTCAATTATTTAAATATACGCAAAAATTAATAATATATTGAATAATTAAATGTTTCTTAAAATTCAGTTCTCACAAAAAATTTTATCAACAAACTTTTGAATAATTGATTTACTTCGACGAGTTTTAATGAAATTTTTTAAGAATAATTATATTTTTTGAGAAATACGATTAAAATTATATTAAAAATAATTGAAATCCTGCGATGAGTTTTTTATATATGTGAAAATAATTGAATCCCTAAAAAAAATTTTAATATTTTTGAACATAATTAAATTTGTACGAAGAATTTTATTGCTTTTAAAAATAATTGAATTTCTGCAATAATTTGTAACTTCTCCAAATTTCAATTTCTTTTTATAGTGTTTTTAACTAAAATTCTTCAATAAATCCATTATTTTCGATAATTTTTGAAAAAGTACTTTGAGAATTTTTAAAATTTATTTGTTTACAATTCAATTTTACAAAATTTTTATTCTTCTTAAATTCTTCAATTAAATATATTATTAGAAAATAAAAATTACAAAAAAAAAATTTGAAGTAAAATTCAAATAAAATTTTTCAAAAAAATTAATTCTTCTACAGAATTATTAGTTAAAAGTATCAAAAATTGTCAAAGATTTGAATTTAATTTAAAACCATTAAAAAATTAAATTATTTCTAAAAATTCATGCTATATATATAATGCTTTTAATATTCAATAATAATTTAAAATTTTAACTGAAATTAATTTTTAAATCAATTTTTATTAGAAAATTCTACTAGAATTAAATAATTGAAATACAAAAAATAATAATTTATAGAATAATTGAATGTTTCTTAAAATTGAATTTTCATAAAGAATTTTATTAACAAATTATTTACTAATTGAATTATTTTGACAAATTTTAATAAAATTTTTAAGAATAATTACATTTTTGAGAAATTCAATTAAAATTGTATTAAAAATAATCGAAATTCTGCATTGAGTTTTATTTTTTATGAATAAAAATGAATTATTGTGAAGAAATTTATAAAAAAAATTTGTAAATAATTGAATTCTTGGGATATTTTTATTATTTATGAAAATAATTGAATTTCTGAAAAGCATTTTATTATAATCTTGAAAGTAATTTTATTTTCGTGATAATTATTGTTATTTATGAAAATAATTGAATTTTCCAAAGAATTTTATAAAAATGCCTCAAAATAATTTAATTTTCGGGAATAATTTTGTTATTTATCAACATAATTGAATTCTTTGGAAGAATTATTTATGTAAATAATTGAATTTTTGTGAAGAATTTTATTTAAAACTAAAAGAATAATTGAATTATTTCAAAAAAATATAATTAAAATTGTATTTAAAGTAATTGATTTCTTTCGAACAATTTTATTTAAATGACCGTTTAAAATAATTCAATTCCTTTGAAAAATTCCAATATTTTTGTAAATAATTAAATTCTTCCAAAGAAAAAAAGAATTTTTTTTTAAATAATTGATTTTTTCGAGGAATTGAAATTAAATATTTAGGAATAATTAAAAATAATTATTTTTAAGAAATAATTGTATTAAAAATAATTGAATTTCTGCGATGAATATTATTATTTATGAAAATAATTGAATAGTTGCTAAGAATTTTCTTAAAATTTTCAAAAATAATTGAATTCCTGAGAAGAATTTTATTATTTATGAAAATAATTGAATTTCTGAAAAAAACTTTATTACTTTTGAAAATAATTTTATTCTCGTGATTAATATTGTTATTTATGAAAATAATTGAATTTTGCAAAGAATTTTATTAAAATTCTTGCGAAAACAATTGAATTTCTGGTAAGAATTTTGATATTTATCAAGATAATTGATTTCTTTTTTAAGAATTGCGTTAAAATTTTGGAAAAAATATTAAATATACATATTGAAAAATTTATCTAATTTCAACAAGAATTGAAATTAAAATTGTATCCGAAATAATTGAAATTCTGCGATGAGTTTTATTATTTATGGAAATAATTGAATCACTGTAAAAATTTTATTATTTATGGAAATAATTGAATTATTGCGAAGATATTTATAAAAAATTTGTAAATAATTGAATTCCAGTGAAATTTTATATTATTTTCTGAAAATACTTAAATGTTTACGTAAAATACTATTAAAATTTTTTTAAATAATTGAATTTTTTATTAAAATAGTAGATATTGAAAATCATTGGATTGAGAAAATTTTTTGAAAATATTAAAAATTTTGCCAAGAATTTGATTAAAACTTTTGAAAATAATTGAATTTCGGAGAAGAATTTTATTATTTCTAAAGATAATTGAAATTTTGCCAACAATTTTTAAAATTTTCTGAACAGAATTGAATTTCTGGGAAGAATTTTATTACTTTTGAAAATAATTGAATTTCTGCAATCATTTGTAATTTCTCTAAAATTCTCCAAATTATATCGTACAATTTACGAACATTTCGTCCTTTTTCAATCAAATTTCGAACTTTACGGGCATTTTTTTTAAAACTGACTTTTCCGGATTTGAAGCAAATTTACGGACCTTTATGGAATTTATGGACCTAGTTCGATCCCTGCAATAGTACAAAAGTCACGAAAAACCTATATTCAGAAAATAGTATATTAAAAAAAGTAGATTTAAAAAATAGATTTCGAAAATAGATTTAAAAATTAGATTTCGAAAATATAGTGTAATATTCATTATAAAGTCAAAGTGATAAAAAACTTATTCCCATTCCAGATGAAGCTATAAAAAGAAAACAAAAGGATCCAGATGATTATCGCCTTAACAAAGGAATTAATTATTTTGACGACCTATGTTTCTGTTCTTCCCTTTGTCTAGCTAAAAACTTATGGTCTAAAGCAGGTATTAGAAAATTCATCTTTTCTCTGGCGCTATTTGGAGTGGGTTTTAAAATTTGCTACGATCTAGACGGTTGGCAAATTCGAGTTTAAATAAATTGGCAGAATTTAAAAAAAATAAAATTTTAATAAATTCTCTAAAAAATTATACTTTGGGCATTGATAATTTAAATTTTGATATATTAAAAATTAAAATATCGAAAATCTATCAAAATATTCGAAATCAAATCATTTTTGTAAATTCAAACAATTAACATTTATAATAAAAAAATTAATATTAACATATTGTTTTATTAATATTAATAATTAATAATAATTATTATTTAATTAATAATTATTAATTCTCGTGAGATTAATTCTAGTTATCGAACTAAATTCAAGATAAAAATGTTACGTTAAATTAGATGAATTAGATCTGTGATAGTTCTGTTTGATAAATTCCGTAACAACATAAATTAAAATAACAATGGATATTAATATCAAAGCGGAGAGAATGTAAATAATGATACTTAAATCCATCGCGTGCTCCTCTGTCGTTGGTAAAATGACTTTAAATTCAATGTCATTCTCAAATTTAATAGTTTGATTTCGTTGACTGGGAGTATTTCTTTTCGACCTCAAGTGACCCGCCGGACAATTTAGAATGCAATCAGCTCCATCCAGACATCCAATTACCTTCACGCTTATTATCATCTCGTCGTTCTCCTTCATATTTTCAAACATAAATGCTTTAAAAAGCAAATAACTCTCCAAAGGTGACACTCTGTATTGTTCACGTGAACATACTGATCTAATTTCTGGATTCAAACAACCATTTGTATCTAAAATTGAAACGCTGTTCATTATTTTTCTTCTCTGCCTTCTTTCCACGAAATAAATTGTCACGTCGCTGATTTTCGAGTACTGCCAACCTGGGACGAAAAAAAATTATCTTATCAGGACTCGAACCAGTGAAAGTGTTTAATAATAAAACTACAGGGTGGCCGCTGGACCGGGAAAACCGGGAAATGACAGTGAATTTTTTTGGACAGGGAAAAACCGGGAAATGACAGTGAATTTTGAACTTGACCGGGATTTTGGATTTTTTTTTAAAAACACACATTACTTTGTGAGAAAAAATAGAAATATTTATTTCAAGACTTAGGTATTAACTATATTTCATTAAAAAAGATTGAACGATCTTCTCTAAAATCTATTTATATTTTGTCAGAGAATTTTATAAAAAGTACTATCAAAATATTCAATTTCTAGAATTTATAAGAAAATTATGAATTTTGTTGTCCAACGTAACAGACTTAGAAAAAGAAAATATTAAATTTAATTTTAAATTCTTTCTATTTCTAACAATAATTAAACAAAATATAATTTTAATTAAACTTGTCAAAAAAATTTCAATGAGAAAAAAATTTCACATCCTATAAAATAGTGAAAAATAAATCAATTTAAAAATTTTTTTGCAATAATATTATAACAAAACAAATAAGAATTATTAAAAATTTGAACTAATAGAACAAAAGTGATACGAAATTTATAAAAATTAATTTTTGAATAATAAATAATGTAAATAAAAATAAATAAAATTTCTTTTTTTAGAAAATAAATTTTAAAAAAATCGTATTTTGCATTAATATCAATTAGTTTTTTTTGCAATTATTGATAAGCAAATTTTTCTATATTTTAGAATGTTAAATTAATATTACTATTATAGATTGAATTTTAAAAAATTTCAAATTGAAGTTTTAGAAAAGTTGAATTTTAAAAGATTTTAATTAAAAATTCTGAATTAGTTAGTTTTTAAAAATATTTTTATTCACATTTTTTCAAAATAGTTATGTTTTTGAATATGTACCTAATATTTAATTGAAAAATTTTCAAATTATTCAAAATTTCATGAAATAATTTATGACCGGGAAATGACCGTGAATTTTTTTTTACAAAAAAAGTGGCCACCCTGAACTAAAATTTTAACTGAAATTCTTTAAATCAATTTTTACTAGAAAATTCTACGAGAATTCAATTATTTAAATTTAATAATTTATTGAATAATTGAATGTTTCTTAAAATTCAATTCTCATAAAAAATTTTATCAACAAACTTTTAAGTAATTGATTTATTTAGACGATTTTTAATAAAATCTTTAAGAATAATTACATTTTTCGAGAAATTTGATTAAAATTATATTAAAAATAATTGAAATCCTGCGATGAGTTTTTTACATAAATTTGTGAAAATAATTGAATCCCTAAGAAGAATTTTATTATTTTTGAACATAATTAAATTTTTTACGAAGATTTTTGTTGCTCTTGAAAATAATTGAATTTTTGATATAATTTGTAACTTCTCGAAAATTCAATTTCCTTTTAGAGTTTTTGACTAAAATTCTTCTTTAAATCAATTATTTTTAATAATTTTCGAAGAAGTGAAATTTAATCAATTTTTATTAAAAAATTCTAATAGGATTCAATTATTTAAATATACAAAAATAAATAATTTATTGAATAATTGAATGTTTCTTAAAATTCAATTCTCATAAAAAAATTTATAAACAATTTTTCAAATAATTGAATTCTTTCGATGATTTTTAATAAAATTTTTAAGAATAATTGCATTTTTCGAGAAATTTGATTCAAATTTATTATATTAAAAATAATTGAAATTTACCGATGAATTTTATTATTAGTGAAAATAATTGAATCCCTAAGAAGAAATTTTAAAAATTTCTGAACAGAATTGGATTTTTGAGAAGAATTTTATTGCTCTTGAAAACAATGCAATTTCTGCAATAATTTTTAACTTGTCCAAAATTAAATTTATTTTAGTGTTAAAATATTTCTATAAATCCATTATTTGTTATAATTTTTAAAAAAGATTTTAAAAAATTTTTAAATTCATTTGTTTTTAATAGAAATTCACTTTTAAATCAAATTGTATTACAAAATTCTATTAGAATTCAATTATTTAAATACAAAAAATAATTTATTGAATATTTAAATGTTTCTTAAAATTCAATTCTTATAAAGAATTAGATCAACATATTTTTAGATAATTGAATTTTTTCGACGAATTTTAATTAATTCTTCTACAGAATTGTTAGTTAAAAGTATGAAAAATTAAAATTGTCAAAGATTTGAAATATATTTTTAAATCACTTTTTATTAAAAAATTCTACTAGAATTGAATTATTTAAATACAAAAATTAATAATTTATTAAATAATTGAATGTTTCTTAAAATTGAATTTTCGTAAAGAATTTTGCCAACAAATTTTTAAATAATTGAATTTTTTGACTCATTTAAAAAAAATTTTTAAGAATAATATTACATTTTTGAAAAATTCGATTAAATTAATAATTTTCAAGAAATTTATAATAAAAATTGTAAATAATTTAATTCTTGGAAAATTTTTATTATTTATGAAAATAATTGAATTGTTAGGAAGAAATTTATAAAAAATTTGTAAATAATTGAATTATTTCGAAGTTATTTATAAAAAAAAATAAATAATTGAATTCCTGAGAAGAATTTTATTATTTATGAAAATAATTGAATTATTGATAAAGATTTTGATTACAACTTTTTAAAATAATTGAATTCCCAAGAAAAAATTTATTACTTTTAAAAATAATTGAATTCTTGTGATGAATATTGTTATCTATGAAAATAATTGAATTTTGAAAAGAATTTTCTTAAAATGACTCAAAGTAATTGATTTTCAGAGAAGAATTTTATGATTTTTAATTATGATTAAATTATGATTTATAATTTTGACGAGAATTAAAAAAAAATTTCTGAACAGAATTGAATTTCTGCGAAGAATTTGATTACTTTTGAAAATAATTGAATTTCTGCAATCATTTGTAATTTCTCTGAAATTCTCCAAATTAAATCGTTCAATTTACGAAGTTTATTTTAAATAAACTAGTAAGTTTAATTTACTAGTTCGAGCACTGAATTATTTATTTTTTAATGTTAAATCCTATTAATAATTTTATTAATTTTTCTTTTGAACTTTATTAATATTTTTCAAATTACTATTACCATCGCCTTCGCGAACCAAGACACGAAGTAAAATTTCTTCGCCTAAAATGACAGTTCCTCCTGATTCAATTCGAGTGTCGAAAACATTTTCCGAATTGAAAGTCTTTCTATAAAGGGCCACATCAGTCTGGAAATCGCTTTTATATCCACCTGTTTCAATTTTCGGTAACATTTTTCCTGTTCTGAAAAAGTTATTAATTGTATTGACAAATTTTTAAAAATAATTTTTCTGAATAATATTTATCATAGTAAATCATTTGATTTTCTAATAAAGAAGAAGTTCTGAAGAAAGAGGAAAAGAAAATCATTTTAATTCAGATATTCAAATAATTGTTTACGAATTGAAAAATAACTCACGTGTCTAAGGAATTAATGCTGATTTTCTTCACATGTGAAACAATTTTATCTTGACCTCTGCACTGCAAAGTAATTTTGAAATCCTCCTTCAATTTTAAACCAGTTATCAAAGGGAATCGGAGATTTAGACAATAACTCGAATCCGATCCATTCGAACATTCCGTGACACCACAATTCCAAAATTGATTACCATCCAAATCAATTTTATATTCGTTTTGTAAATTTTTGATTTCGCAACTATCGCTACCAGTGTTCTCTATTATTGGTTGACCTGTCCTCCTCAATGGTGTCAAGGACACTCTAAAAAAATTCCAAATTTTACTTTCAATTAATTTTTTATCCAAATAAATAATAATAATCATAATAATAAATCATAAATACGTCCCTAAAATTTAACCTCGACTTTATTATAATTTTTTATTCCATCTTTTACCTGAAATAAATTTCATCGTCAGAATTTCTGCAGGACATTTCATTGACCTTGACAAATTCAGTGTTGGAATCATCAGTTATTTGTTGAGGTCTACCAAATTTATAGAAATTATCCTCCTGATCAATTTGAAATGGTGTTTGTAAATTCAAATTTGGTTGTGATGATAATTTATGAAAATGAATCCATGAAGAACTTCTTAATTTGTTGTCGATGATTTCCGGACGTAAAACACTAGGCACTTCCGGTGGTAAATAAAATCGCTGGGCCATAGCACCTCTCGTAAGATTATTTCGCTTAGGAAAATTAATAAGAACTGGCTCTTGCAGCGAGCGGAAGTATGCAGGCACAATCGTCTCTAATTTATCGCCAATTGTTGATGAGACCATTAACATCAACAATAATACAATCTATTAAATAAAAAAAAAAGAATTAGGGACACAATTTTTATTTTGTATTTTAATATTGTTTCTGAATTTAAATATTGTTTCTGTATTTAAATATTGTTTCCACTACAGTAAATCGTGAGGTATTAAAAAGTGTTGCAGATTAAATTAACACCAAAGAAGATTAAAATAATCAATTTTGGTGTTATTTTTTACAATGAATGAAATTTTAGTTCATTAAATTTTTTTTATAACTATAAAACATGAAGAAATGGATAACTCCGAGTCGAAGACTCGGAGTGATCGATTTCTTCATATTTTATAATAATTAAAGATGACCAAGTAATAAAATCATTATTATATTATAAAAATATTATACTTCTCCAAAATTCTTTTCATTATTTCAATTCAATCATTATATTCAAAAATTTTTAACTACAATTTTACTTTATATCAATTATTTTTAATAATTTTCGAAAAAGTTCTTTGGCAATTTTCAAATCCATTTTTTTACAGTATTCAATTTCACGAAAATTAAAATTAAAAATTTTCAATTATTCCTAAATTCTTTAATTAAATGCATATTAGAAAATAAAAACTTCAAATAATTTAAAAGAAATTAATTTAAAAATTCAATTATATCCAAAAATTGACGCTATATTGCTTTTAATATTCAATTATAATCTAAAATTTTAACTGAAATTAATTTTTAAATCAATTTTTATTAGAAAATTCTACTAGAATTGAATAATTAAAATACAAAAATTAATAATTTATTTAAAATTGAATGTTTCTTAAAATTAAATCATCGTAAAGAATTTTATCAAAAAATTTTCAAATAACTGAATTCTTTTGATGAATTTTAATAAAATTTTTAAGAATAATTACATTTTTGAGATATTTGATTAAAATTTATTGTATTAAAAATAATCGAAATTCTGCACTGAGATTTATTTTTTATGAATAAAATTGAATTATTGTGAAGAAATTTATAAAAAAAATTGTAAATAATTAAATTCTTGGGAAATTTTTATTATTTATGAAAATAATTGAATTTCTGAAAAGCATTTTATTACTCTTGAAAATAAGTTTATTTTCGTGATTAATATTGTTATTTAGGAAAATAATTGAATTTTGCAAAGAATTTTTTTAAAATGAATCAAAACAATTTAATTTTCTGGAATAATTTTGATATTTATCGACATAATTGAATTCTTGTGAAGAATTTTATTTAAAACTAAAAGAATAATTGAATTATTTCAAAAGAATATAATTAAAATCGTATTTAAAATAATTGATTCCTTTAGAACAATTTTATTAAAATATTTGAAAGTAATTGAATTCCTGTGAAAAATTCTAATATTTTTGTAAATAATTGACTTTTTTCAAAGAATTTAAAAAAAACCATTTTTTTAAATAATTGATTTTTTCGAGGAATTGAAATTAAATTTTTAGGAATAATTAAAAATAATTATTTTTAATAAATAATTGGATTAAAAATAATTGAAATCCTGCGATGAATTTTTTTATATATATGAAAATAATTGAATAGTTGCTACGAATTTTATTAAATTTTTCAAAAATAATGGAATTCCTGAGAAGTGTTTTATAATTTACGAAAATAATTGAATGTTTACGTAGAATAAAAACTTCAAATAATATAAAAAATAATTCAAATAAACTTTTTTAAAAAAATTAATTTCGAAATTCAAATATTTCTAAAAATTCAAGCTATATTGCTTTAAATATTCAATTATTATCAAAAATTTTAACTGAAATTCATTTTTAAATCAATTTTGATTAAAAAATTCTACGAGAATCCAATTATTTAAATACAAAAGTAATTTATTTGAATATAAAATTCAATTCTCATAAAGAATTTTATCAACTTTTTAAATAATTGAATTTTTGCGAGGAATTTTAATAAAATTTTTAATAATAATCACATTATTCGAGAAATCTGATGAAAATTATATTAAAAATAATTGAAATTCACCGATGAATTTTATTATTAGTGAAAATAATTGAATCCCTAAGAAGAATTTTTAAAAATTTCTGAACAGAATTGAATTTCTGAAAAAAATTTTATTGCTCTTGAAAATAATTGAAGTTTTGCAATAATTTGCAACTTCTTCAAAATACAATTTTTTTAGTGTTTTTAACTAAAATTCTTCTATAAATTCATTATTTTTCATAATTTTTAAAAAAGGTCTTTGAGAATTTTCAAATTTATTTGTTTACAATTCAATTTTACAAAATTTTCATTTTCGAAAATTCTCCAATTAAATATAAATTCAAAAATAAGAACTTGAAATAATTTCAATAAAAATCTTATTAAACTTTTAAAAAGAATTAATTCTACAGAATTGTTTGTCAAAAATATGAAAAATTAGGAATTTTAATGATATTTTAATTTGAAACTTTTTCAAAAATTAATTATCTACCATTCTTATTAGTAAATTCTACACGAGAAATCACTTATTTAAATACAAAAATAAATAATTTATTAATTTCATGTTTCTTGAAATTAAATTCTCATAAAAAATGTTATCAACAAATTTTTTAAATCATTAAATTCTTTGGACGAATTTTAATAAAATTTTTCAGAATAATTACATTTTTCGAGGAATTCGATTAAAATTGCATTAAAAATAATTGAAATTCATGCAATGAGTTTTGTTATTTATGAAAATAATTGAATTCCTAAAAGAATTTTATTATTTATAAAAATAATTGAATCTCTGTAAAAAAGTTATTATTTATTATGAAAATAATTGAATTATTGCGAAGAAATTTATAAAATATTTGTAAATAGTTGATTTTCTGTAAAAATTTTGATTATTTATGAAAATAATTGAATGTTTGCGTAGAATTTTATTCAATTTTTTTCTAATAATGGAATTCTTTTGGAAAATTTTATTGAAATAGTAGATAATTGAAAATCATTGAATTTTAGAAAACTTTTGAAAATAATTGAAATTTTGACAAGAATTTGATTAAACTTTTGTAAAATAATGGAATATCAGAGAAGAATTTTATTATTTATAAAGAGAATTGGAATTTTGAAGAGAATTTTTTTAAATTTTTGAACACAATTGAACATAGTTACTATGTTACTAAGTTAGTTAGTAACTAACTTACTATTCTCCCTGGAGAAGATAAATTCGTTGAATTTTTACAAATCGTTGACTTTGGTGTTTTATTTAAAGTAAAATTACATTCATAGTTAAAAATAACACCAAAATAGATTATTTTAATCCTTTCTGGTGTTAATTTAATCCTAGAGGGATTTAACTGTTGCAGATTATTTTAATCCATTCTGGTGTTATTTTAACACCTCACGTTTTACTGTGTCTGTATTTAAATATTGTTTCTCTATTTCAATATTGTTCCAGTATTTTAATATTGGTTCACTATTTCAATATTCCAACATCGATTCAATATTATTTGCGACAATTATACAAAAAAAAAAAAAATCTGTAAAATTTACCCGAAAATGAAAAGTTTCCCAAAGGGAGCAACAAACTGCGTTTGCGAAACACATATTGAGAACTAAACTGAACGAAGGAAATTGCGATTGCTTTTAAAGGTACCACTTATTAATAAAACTCACAAGGACTGATTATTGTTTGACGGGAACAAGGACCTACAACGATGTCCATTATTGATTACAATGAGTCTCGTTTCGTGATCTGGCTGATGATTGAGTACTTAACATAAAACATCATCCATATCCCAGATATTCAAAACCGTCACCATTAGCGATACAATTTTTTTTCTTTATAGCATCAACGGACTCTTCATTTTTCGTAAAACACAATTTGGGTTAAAAGGTTTCCGTGACAAGTTGTACCACATCAAACTTCTTCTTTACATTATTTTGTCCTCTTTTCCTTCCTCATAGATCCGAATGTATTCGCAATCATTTCCTTCTTTTCATTAAATAAAAATTTTTAATTTTTAATTTTTAATTTTTAATTTAAAATTTTAAATTTTAAATTTTAAATTTTAAATTTTAAATTTTAAATTTTAAATTTTAAATTTAAATTTTAAATTTTAAAATTAAAAATATTCTTTCCATTAAAATAAATTCCATTAGGATAAATTTATTTTCAAATAGATATACTGTTTGATATATTTTACTCATCGTTATCTAGTGTTTACGCATTATACAAAAAATCCGTAATAAAATTTTTCTAATTTCTTTTTCTCCACTCGAGTAAATTTTCTAAATTACTCCCAGGATCATTACACTGAAAATGAGAATAAACAATTAGTATTCTATACAAATTATTTATACATAGAAATTTTAATTAAATTTTACAGTACTTAACTAATCGAGTAATGATCTGAACGAATTAATGAGTATTCGAAAAGAAATTACAGGGCTCGTACGATATAATTTGGAGAATTTTAGAGAAATTATAAATGATTGCAGAAATTCAATTATTTTCAAAAGTAATAGAACTCTTCGCAAAAATTCAATTCCGTTTAGAAATTATTAAAAATTCTCGTCAAAATTTCAATTATCTTTAGAAATAATAAAATTCTTCTCTGAAATTCAATTATTTTCAAAAATTTTATTAAAATTCTTCTCTGAAATTCAATTATTTTCAAAAATTTGCCTCAATTCAATAATTTTTAATATCAACTATTTTAATAAAATTTTCCATTAAAATTCAATTATTTAAACAAATTTTAATAAAATTCTACGTAAAAATTTAATTATTTTCATAAAATAATAGAGAATTTCACAGGAATTGAATTATTTACAAATTTTTTATAAATTTTATCGCAATAATTGAATTATTTTCATAAATAATAAAAATTTCACAGGGAGTCAAATATTTTAATAAATAATAATTTCTTCTCGAAATAATTCAATTATTTTCATAAATAATTAAACTGATCGCAGAATTTCCATTCTTTTAATACAATTTTAATCGAATTCCTTGAAAAATGTAACAATTCTTAAAAAATGTTATTAAAATTTATCGAAAGAATTTAATTGTTTTAAAAAAGTTTTCTCAATTCAATGATTTTCAATATCAGCTTTTTTAATAAAATTTTCCAAAAGAATTCAATTATTATTTAAAAAAATTATAATAAAATTCTACGTAAACATTTCATTATTATTTTCATAAATAATAAAAATTTTACAGGATTTCAATTATTTACAAATTTTGTATAAATTTCAATTATTTTCATAAATAATAAAAAATTCTCAAGAATTCAATTATTTTCCATTTTTTTTATAAATTTCTTCACAACAATTCAATTATTTTCATAAATAATAAAATTTTTACAGGGATTCAATTATTTTCATAAATAATAAAACTCATTGCAGAATTTCAATTATCTTTAATACAATTTTAATCAAATTTCTCAAAAAAGGAATTCTCCCTAAAAATTTTATTAAAATGAGTCAAAAGAATTCAATTATTTAAGTTGATAAAGCTCTTTACGAAAATTCAATTTTAAGAAACATTCAATTATTTAATAAATTATTTATTTTTGTATTTAAATAATTCAATTCTAGTAGAATTTTCTAATAAAAATTTGAATCAAAAATAAATTTCAGTTAAAATAGACAATAATTGAATATTAAAAGCATTATAGCCTGAATTTTTCGAAATAATTGAATTTTAAATAGGTTCCGAATTACAATCTTTGAAAATTAGAATTTTTCATACTTTTAACTAACAATTCTGTAGAAGAATAAATTTTTTTGAATTTTACTTCAAAATTTTTTTTTTGAAGTTTTTATTTTCTAATATATATTTAATTGAAGAATTTCCGAAGAATGGAAATTTTTTAAAATTGAATTAAAAATAAAAATTTGAAAATTCTCAAAGAACTGTTTCAAAACTTATTAAAAATAATGGATTTATAAAAAAATTTTAGTTAAAAACACTAAAAAAAATTGAATTTTGGAGAAGTTGCAAATTATTGCAAAAATTCAATTACATTTTCAAGAGCAATAAAATTCTTTTCAGAAATTCAATTCTGTTCAGAAATTTTTAAAACTTCTTAGGGATTCAATTATTTTCACTAATAATAAAATTCATCGGTGAATTTCAATTATTTTTAATGTAATTTTAATCGAATTTCTCGAAACATGTGATTATTCTTAAAAATTTTATTAAAATTCTTCGCAAGAATTCAATTATTTCAAAAGTTGATAAAATTCTTTATGAGAATTGAATTTTATTGTCAAATACATTATTTTTGAATTTAAATAATTGGATTTAGAATTTTCTTATAAAAATTGATTTAAAAATGAATTTCAGTTAAAAATTTAGACAATAATTGAATATTTAAACACTAAAAAAAATTTAATATTAGAGAAGTTACAAATTATTGCAGAAATTCAATTTTTTCAAGAGTAGTAATATTTTTTGCAAAAATTAAATATTGTTTAAAAATAATAAAATTCTTTTTACGTATTCAATTATTTTCTTAAATAATAAAACTCATCTCGGAATATTAATTATTTTAAGAATTCAATTATCTAAAAAATTGTTTATAAATTTCTTTATGAGAATTGAATTTTAAGAAACATTCAATTATTCAATAAATAAAATATATTATAAATTTTTTCACAATAATTCAATTATTTAAAAAATTTTTATAAATTTCTTCTCAATAATTCAATTATTTTCATAAATAATAAAACTCTTTGCAGAATTTAAATTATTTTGAATACAATTTTAATCAAATTTCTCGAAAAATGTAATTATTCTTAAAAATTTTATTGAAATTCGTCGAAAAAAATCAATTATTTAAAAATTTGTTGATAACATTTTTTAAGTGAATTTAATTTTAAGAAACATTCAATTATTCAATATAAATTATTTATTTTTGTATTTAAATAATTGAATTTTCTTAGAATTTTTTAATAAAAATGGGTTTAAAAATGGATTTTTGTAAAAATTTTAGATAATAATTGATTATTAAAAGCGATATAGCTTGAATTTTGAAAAAGTTTCAAATTAAATTCTTCGAAAATCTGAATTTTTCATATTTTTAACTAACAATTCTGTATAATTAATTTTTTTCAAAAAGTTTCATTGAAATTATTCAAAGTTTTATTTTCAAATTTATATTAATTGAAGAATTTCCGAATTATCAATGAAATTTCGTAAAATTTAATTGTAAACAAATAGATTTGAAAATTCTCAGAATGTTTTTACAAATTATTATAAATAATTGATTTAAAGAAGAATTTTAGTTAAAAATTCTAGAAAATAATAATTAAATAATTTAACTTTTTCAATTTAACAATTTTCAATTTAACTTTTTCAAAATTATTTTCATCATTTCAATTATTGAAATGATGAAAATAATTTTGAAAAAGTTACAGAACAATATTCTAACAATATGAAGTAATGATTTTATCACTGGGCCATCTTTAATTAATATAAAACATGAAGAAATGAATCATTCCGAGTCGAAGACTCGGAGTGATTCATTTCTTCATGTTTTATATTTATGAAAAAAAATAATTTCTAGTTTTAAGTAAAGTGTTTTTTTATTTAATTCGGACTGGTTATATTTTTATCAGTAATTGGTCCGTAATTTTTCATTTTTGGTCTGTAAAGTCCGTATTTTTAAATACTTTCACTAATTCGTGCCCTGAAACTAGAAAATTTAAATTCTTTTGTTTTCCCACTTCTGAATTTTAAATTATTGTATAGTTTTAGAAAAAACACTTATTTGTTGCCGCCTAATATGTGAAACATTACGGTATTAATGACTTTTCGAATATAAATATGTAATGCTCGTAATAAAGTTTGACTTATTTGGCGGTATCGTGATATTCTTCTAACAACATGTTGGTCACGCTATTGTGATAATGCACTTGCCCATTATTTCAAGTGCGAAAAACACCTGCACTTCAAGATTTGCAGACAAGTCTCCGCTATACAATGGCTATGGCCCGTGACGAAAACTACTTCTCTGTATATATATGTGTGCAATCGCACGTGTGCTTATAACGGATAATTATATAATTAATCATCAACCTGCATGGAAAAATCATCTTCGACTCCAAACAAGAATATTCTTCTTCCTGAAATTTTACAAAAAAAAAGTACAGGGATTTTAGTACCGTAACTATTATTATAAAGGGAAAAAATTAAATATTAAATACATTTTACCCAAAGTGATGGGAGTAGAAAAAAAATAGTACTAAAACGATCCTTAAACAAAAGATTGCAATACTTAGACACTTAGAGGAAAGGAGTAAAGACCCTTCGGCATTCGGAAATGTCTGAGCGAATTCCACAGACGCAGAAATCCAAGACTACAGGAAAATTACGATTAAGGCGAATGAGAGAAGTTAGTTTTCTGAAAAAACGACTTATTTCCTCACATCGTTGCTCTCGGGGAGAGAGAGAGATTATTTAAACCCCATAAAATATATCTAATAAATCACACTTTTCAACTACCGGGAAACGTAATAAGAAATAATACACATTTTCTGTTAATTCAACTATTAAATAAACGCAACTTTTTAATTTTGTATTTTAGTTTTACCAATAGAGTAATTAAGTTTGATTTTGAAAATTAGATTTTTACTCACTTGGAAAAAGAACGGTTATCATATTTGATATTAAAAATTCAGTTTAATTTGCACTGTTGTTCTCTTAAATCGTTCTTTTAGAAAAAAAGGAGCTTTACATGTAAAACACGTGAACCGTGCTCTTAAAGCGATAAGATATAACGGTCATGAAGACAATCTGCTATTTCTCAAACTCAATCAGTGACATTTACAGTAATATAAATGGAATCAAAGATTGCTGATATACTTTTTTTTCTCCCCCCTTTCCAGACTCTATATCTTCCCGTAATCGTGTAAAAAAAGGAACTGCTTTTCCTCGCATATGTAATTTATTCAATTCCATATACGATGTGTGCTTCTACATATATACACAAATTCAAGAAATATTTAGACTGCGACTCCTAACAGTAGATCTATAATCAAATTGTTGGACGAAATTATCCTCTGTTTCTTCATTTTATTAATAATTCACAATTCTTCAATATAAAGGCAAACTGCTCTATAAATAAAAGTCGGAAATTGTAGGTTTCATTTACCGTACAGTATTTGAAATTGTTAAATTACAGATTCTGAATAAATCGACCATCATATTCCGTGGAACATAATATCCAATTTGAAATTGTGCTGAAAAAAAAATAAAAATTTGTCACATTTTTGGTGACAATTTTTCTTCTATTTTATTTTCAAAAGCATAAATTTTCTCTGAATTTCCGTGATTACATGTTTGTTTCCCGAGAGTCGAAATTGTATGTTTCGATTCTAGGAACGTTTCCGAAACGAATAACATTCATATTCGACACTGAATAATTTATACAACAATGGATATTTTGCCCCGACAATTTAAGACAATGTGGTTCTGTGGCGTGTGGAATGAAGACACAAAATTTCCCACACTGAGAAGAATCTACAAAATCTTGGTTCTTTTTTCCATTCATTATTTTACAATAGCGGAAATTGTACAGTTTATCATATCAGCCGATAGTGTGGAAAATTTTGCCGACATTTATCCAGCGCTAACTTTTTTGCAATTTTGTTTCAAGCTGATAAATTTTGTCATCAAGGAACGTGAAATGGGGGAAATTTTACAAAACTTCCGTCACGAGACATTTAAGGCAAAAACAAGTGATGAAAAATTTATTCTCAATAAATACTTCAGGAAATCGCAAAAAATTTTTCTTATCAATGTATTCGTGGAGATATGCGGAATATTTATTATATTAACGCCATTAATGAAACGTGAAGAAAATACGGAAATTGAACTTCCATTCAAGATGTATCATGTATTTGATATAAGGAATCCAATTGTATTCGTTGGAATGTATATTTATCAATCGATTTTAAATCAATTTTCGATTCTTTGTACGATAACATTGGACACAATGGTGATGGGATTCCTCTTAATAACCATTGGACAATTTGAATTGTGTACTTATAGAATAGGGAATATTGATCGAAAGGAAAAAGAATCGGCGTCGAATTTAATAAAGGAGTATGTCAAACATCATGTTCGGATATTAGATGTTGTCAAGCAAATTGAAGCATTCTTTATGATTATCATTTTTCCGTTCTTCTTCTGTAGTCTGTTGATTCTTTGTACTATTTTGTTTAAAATCGCACAGGTTAGTGTACAATTAGTTATTTGTTAAGTCTTTTTGCCAAGAAGGTACGCTTTTTTGTTTTAACTATTATTTTGCATCCTCTATTTACATTCTTTTTTGTACATTAAACAATTCTTACCTTTTTCAGGAGGAAAGCTTATTTAACGGACATTTGGTAACTTTAGCGCAATACGTGACAACAATACTGTCACTAGTTTTCCTATTCTGTTGGTTTGGGTTTCAGGTTGATGAAAAGGTATACTTCTACTCCTTGTTTTACTATTTTCCTCCTCTGGACTTTCTTTTTAAAATGTATAATTTCTTCCTTAATACTCGTTTTATCGTCTTCGTTCCCAAACAGCACCGAAATTTTTCCTAAAAATTTAGCTTAAAACTTTTTTGAATATTTAAATTAAATTTTTGACTTCTCTTTTACAAGCGAAAATGTAAGTAATAATTTCTTGAAAATTTTTTTAAAATTTTCAGGAAAGTTTCACGCTAAACATGTATGTTGAAGTGAGACATTTAAATCTTTACAAAATTTCCACTAAACTTTGCAAGTAAATACTTGGAAGTTTGCAAGTAAATCTTTAATAAATTTTTAGGAAAGTTTCGGTGTTGTGTCGGTCGTCTTTCTACCCTATCTCCTTCTTCACACACAGTGATGCCGATTTACGAATTTTTTAGAATCAATTATTATAAATTTTCTAGTGTAGTATATATAATTCGTTGAGAGGAACAAATGTCCGGATGTATATGTGTGTGTGTCACCGATTCTTGTGGACAAATTTTCTCTTACATGTTTGGAAAGATTTTAATAAAATTTTGTAGGTGTATTTACGGTCACAAATACCGAAAAACAGACAAAAAAATTTTCAAAAATGACTAAAAAAAAAAATTTTTTTTAACAATTTCTTAATTTTTGAAAACATAAATTTTTGTATTTTTTGAAATAACTCTTTTCTATATTAAAATTTTCATTAATTCTTGTCAAAATTGCATTCCTCACATAAAAAACGAATCGATTCATGTATATAAAGTATATATTTTATCAATATTTATAGAATTAATAAATAATTTAATTTTTCACAAAAAAATGAACCATCTGAAAATTACCAGAGTTCTAGTAGGGACTGAGCCCTACACAATCCTTAAGAATAGAGAATTTTATTTTAATTTTTTAGTAGTAGCAGGTCCACCCGTACGCCATCAGACAATCATAATTTGGTAAAAACGAAAATAAAAATTTATTTCTTCCAAATTAAATAATTCTAATCATCTGAAAATTACCAGACTTCTAGTAGGGACTAAGCCCTACACAATCCTTAAAAATAGAGAATTTTATTTTAATTTTTAAGTACTAGCACCCTCACCCGAACGCCATCAGACAATCAAAATTTGGTAAAAACGAAAATAAAAATTTATTTCTTCCAAATTTAATAATTCTAATCATCTGAAACTTACCAGAGTTCTAGTAGGGATTAAGCCCTACACAATCCTTAAAAATAGAGAATTTTATTTTTATTTTTAAGTAGTAGCAGGTCCACCCGTATGTCATCAGACAATCAAAATTTGGTAAAAACGAAAATAAAAATTTATTTCTTCTAAATTTAATAATTTTAATCATCTAAAAATTACCAGAGTCTTAGTAGGGACTGAGCCCTACACAATCCTAAAGAATAGAGAATTTTATTTTAATTTTTAAGTACTAGCACCCTCACCCGAACGCCATCAGACAATCAAAATTTGGTAAAAACGAAAATAAAAATTTATTTCTTCCAAATTTAATAATTCTAATCATCTGAAACTTACCAGAGTTCTAGTAGGGATTAAGCCCTACACAATCCTTAAGAATAGAGAATTTTATTTTAATTTTTAAGTAGTAGCAGGTCCACCCGTACGCCATCAGACAATCATAATTTGGTAAAAACGAAAATAAAAATTTATTTCTTCCAAATTTAATAATTTTAATCATCTAAAAATTACTAGACTTCTAGTAGGGACTGAGCCCTACACAATCCTTAAGAATAGAGAATTTTATTTTAATTTTTAAGTAGTAGCAGGTCCACCCGTACGCCATCAGACAATCATAATTTGGTAAAAACGAAAATAAAAATTTATTTCTTCCAAATTTAATAATTTTAATCATCTAAAAATTACTAGACTTCTAGTAGGGACTGAGCCCTACACAATCCTTAAAAATAGAGAATTTTATTTTAATTTTTAAGTAGTAGCAGGTCCACCCGTACGCCATCAGACAATCAGAATTTGGTAAAAACGAAAATAAAAATTTATTTCTTCCAAATTTAATAATTTTAATCATCTGAAAATTACCAGATTCTTAGTAGGGACTAAGCCCTACACAATCCTAAAGAATAGAGAATTTTATTTTAATTTTTAAGTACTAGCACCCTCACCCGAACGCCATCAGACAATCAAAATTTGATAAAAACGAAAATAAAAATTTATTTCTTCCAAATTTAATAATTCTAATCATCTGAAAATTACCAGACTTCTAGTAGGGACTGAGCCCTACACAATCCTTAAGAATAGAGAATTTTATTTTAATTTTTTAGTAGTAGCAGGTCCACCCGTACGTCATCAGACAATCATAATTTGTTAAAAACGAAAATAAAATTTTATTTCTTCCAAATTTAATAATTTTAATTTTCTGAAAATTACCAGAGTCTTAGTAGGGACTGAGCCCTACACAATCCTAAAGAATAGAAAATTTTATTTTAATTTTTAAGTACTAGCACCCTCACCCGAACGCCATCAGACATTCAAAATTTGGTAAAAACGAAAATAAAAATTTATTTCTTCCAAATTTAATAATTCTAATCATCTGAAAATTACTAGATTTCTAGTAGGGACTGAGCCCTACACAATCCTTAAGAATAGAGAATTTTATTTTAATTTTTTAGTAGTAGCAGGTCCACCCGTACGTCATCAGACAATCAAAATTTGGTAAAAACGAAAATAGAAATTTATTTCTTCCAAATTTAATAATTCTAATCATCTGAAAATTACCAGACTTCTAGTAGGGACTGAGCCCTACACAATCCTAAAGAATGGAGAATTTTATTTTAATTTTTTAGTAGTAGCAGGTCCACCCGTACGTCATCAGACAATCATAATTTGTTAAAAACGAAAATAAAATTTTATTTCTTCCAAATTTAATAATTTTAATTTTCTGAAAATTACCAGAGTCTTAGTAGGGACTGAGCCCTACACAATCCTAAAGAATAGAAAATTTTATTTTAATTTTTAAGTACTAGCACCCTCACCCGAACGCCATCAGACATTCAAAATTTGGTAAAAACGAAAATAAAAATTTATTTCTTCCAAATTTAATAATTTTAATCATCTGAAAATTACCAGATTCTTAGTAGGGACTAAGCCCTACACAATCCTAAAGAATAGAGAATTTTATTTTAATTTTTAAGTAGTAGCAGGTCCACCCGTACGCCATCAGACAATCATAATTTGGTAAAAACGAAAATAGAAATTTATTTCTTCCAAATTTAATAATTCTAATCATCTGAAAATTACCAGACTTCTAGTAGAGACTGAGCCCTACACAATCCTTAAAAATAGAGAATTTTATTTTAATTTTTAAGTAGTAGCAGGTCCACCCGTACGCCATCAGACAATCATAATTTGGTAAAAACGAAAATAAAAATTTATTTCTTCCAAATTTAATAATTTTAATCATCTGAAAATTACTAGACTTCTAGTAGGGACTGAGCCCTACACAATCCTTAAGAATAGAGAATTTTATTTTAATTTTTTAGTAGTAGCAGGTCCACCCGTACGCCATCAGACAATCATAATTTGGTAAAAACGAAAATAAAAATTTTTTTCTTCCAAATTTAATAATTTTAATCATCTGAAAATTACCATACTTCTAGTAGGGACTGAGCCCTACACAATCCTTAAGAATAGACAATTTTATTTTAATTTTTTAGTAGTAGCAGGTCCACCCGTACGTCATCAGACAATCATAATTTGTTAAAAACGAAAATAAAAATTTATTTCTTCCAAATTTAATAATTTTAATTTTCTGAAAATTACCAGAGTCTTAGTAGGGACTGAGCCCTACACAATCCTAAAGAATAGAGAATTTTATTTTAATTTTTAAGTACTAGCACCCTCACCCGAACGCCATCAGACAATCAAAATTTGGTAAAATCGAAAATAAAAATTTATTTCTTCCAAATTTAATAATTCTAATCATCTGAAAATTACCAGACTTCTAGTAGGGACTGAGCCCTACACAATCCTTAAGAATAGACAATTTTATTTTAATTTTTTAGTAGTAGCAGGTCCACCCGTACGTCATCAGACAATCATAATTTGGTAAAAACGAAAATAAAAATTTATTTCTTCCAAATTTAATAATTCTAATCATCTGAAAATTACCAGACTTCTAGTAGGGACTGAGCCCTACACAATCCTTAAGAATAGAGAATTATATTTTAATTTTTTAGTAGTAGCAGGTCCACCCGTACGTCATCAGACAATCATAATTTGTTAAAAACGAAAATAAAAATTTATTTCTTCCAAATTTAATAATTTTAATTTTCTGAAAATTACCAGAGTCTTAGTAGGGACTGAGCCCTACACAATCCTAAAGAATAGAGAATTTTATTTTAATTTTTAAGTACTAGCACCCTCACCCGAACGCCATCAGACAATCAAAATTTGGTAAAATCGAAAATAAAAATTTATTTCTTCCAAATTTAATAATTCTAATCATCTGAAAATTACCAGACTTCTAGTAGGGACTGAGCCCTACACAATTCTTAAGTATAGAGAATTTTATTTTAATTTTTTAGTAGTAGCAGGTCCACCCGTACGTCATCAGACAATCATAATTTGTTAAAAACGAAAATAGAAATTTATTTCTTCCAAATTTAATAATTCTAATCATCTGAAAATTACCAGACTTCTAGTAGCGACTGAGCCCTACACAATCCTTAAGAATAGAGAATTTTATTTTAATTTTTTAGTAGTAGCAGGTCCACCCGTACGTCATCAGACAATCAAAATTTGGTAAAAACGAAAATAAAAATTTATTTCTTCCAAATTTAATAATTTAAATCATCTGAAAAATACCAGATTCTTAGTAGGGACTAAGCCCTACACAATCCTAAAGAATAGAGAATTTTATTTTAATTTTTAAGTACTAGCACCCTCACCCGAACGCCATCAGACAATCAAAATTTGGTAAAAACGAATATAAAAATTTATTTCTTCCAAATTTAATAATTCTAATCATCTGAAAATTACCAGACTTCTAGTAGGGACTGAGCCCTACACAATCCTTAAGAATCGAGAATTTTATTTTAATTTTTTAGTAGTAGCAGGTCCACCCGTACGTCATCAGACAATCAAAATTTGGTAAAAACGAAAATAAAAATTTATTTCTTCCAAATTTAATAATTTTTAACCCCCGCCACACCCCCCCCCCCCTTATGACAAAAATA